>NW_011495080.1:10190672-10194801 GCF_000754665.1 Bison bison bison | reverse complement strand
GACTGGTTGGATCTCCTTGCAGTCCAAGGGACTCGCAAGAATCTTCTCCAACACCACAGTTAAAAAGCATCAATTCTTCTGTGCTCAGCCTTCTTCACAGTCCAACTCTCACATCCATACATGACCACTGGAAAAACCATAGCCTTGACTAGATGGACCTTTGTTGGCAAAGTAATGTCTCTGCTTTTTAATATGCTATCTAGGTTGGTCATAACTTTCCTTCCAAGGAGTAAGTGTCTTTTAATTTCATGGCTGCAATCACCATCTGCAGTGATTTTGGAGCCCAAAAAACTAAAGTCTGACACTGTTTCCACTGTTTCCCCATCTATTTCCCATGAAGTGATGGGACTGGATGCCATGATCTTCATTTTCTGAATGTTGAGCTTTAAGCCAACTTTTCCACTCTCTCCTTTCACTTTCATCAAGGGGCTTTTTAGTTCCTCTTCACTTTCTGCCATAAGGGTGGTGTCATCTGCAAATCTGAGGTTACTGACATTTCTCCCGGTAATGATTCATATCAGTGTATGGCAAAAACCACTACAATATCGTGAAGTAATTAGCCTCCAACTAAAATAAATAAATAAATAAAACACACACACAAAAACAAACAAAAAAATTTTCTATGAACAATAACAAGAAAAAAAATAAACTGAAGGTATTATCTTTGTCACATCAAGATTATAAACCAAAGAATCATTTAACTGCCCATTATAGTCTTCACTTAGTTGCTGTATCACTCTATATACATATCCAAAAAGCTCTCACATTTAATGCTAATAAAGTGTGGTATTCAAGGAATATCATAGATTATGAATAACAATGATGCTTCGCAATTTATAGTTAAAGTTGATGCCACATTAGGTATATCAAAATCTCAGTTAACACTATTTCCTTTAATATAGTTTATGCCAAGATGCCACATAAAAAGAAACTGATTGGTATTACTTAATTGTTCTATTTATGTGAACTATTTCAGCAGTTTAGAAAACAATATAAGGTAATGCCACTTTACAATTCAAATATGCCTCTGAATGAACATGAAAACTAGAAGTATACTTTATACACCAAAGTGATATGACTTATGAATAATGAGTGGACTTATTGTCTGAGCTATTTTTTCAAGAGTGGAGATTCATTTATGCTGATCCATGCACAGTTCTCACCTTATTCCTTCTTCAAATGGGAAGATGAGAGGATCTATGGTCCAAGAGCGCTTTTTATTAGGAAGAAGGGAGCCTACTAGTCCCAGGTGGAACATGGCCACGGTCTCTTTTCTATACCTTAACCCACTGGCCTAGCGGCCCTGGACAGCACAAGATTTGTGATGCTGAAAGAATTTACTCCTGTCTGGATATTTGGGGGATTTGGCTCCTGTCAGGTATTGCAACAAAATCAAGTGATTTCAATTTACCAAGCAAGGACAAGAAATGGTTTCAGGAAAAACCAAGGTGATGAACTATTGAGCATTCAGTTCATTAGCTGTCATCCATCTTGACATCTTCATCTTTCAAGCAGTACTGCAGAAAATCAAAGACTTGTAGTGCTTCCCTTTAAAAAAACCCAAGACGGAAGCCATATCCTTTTAAAGTTAAAGGGACCATGAAGGCTATTTCAAATGTATTATGAAAGATAACAGTTGCTACCAAGATGAAAATTTTGATAGATGCTCCATCATAAATAGTACCTGTGCCCTTAAACATATTAGTCTTAAAAACAATATTAAAAATGTATACTGAGTGAATTGCTGGAGTATTTTTCAGATTAGTCTAATTTGATGAATTTTGTATTTTAATATGCAGTAGTAGTGATATGACAAATAAGTGACCTTTTAGAAATAGCATCTGAAGAAAAAAGACCCAAGAGGAAAAAAAAATGTTTTCCTGAAAAATCAACCAAAAAACATGGACAGTAAGACTCCAGTGACACAGTCAAGTACTGGTAATATCACCTTCCTTCTTTTGTTTCTTTACTCTGCTTGCTCAGCATTGAGGTACTGAAACTTCAATTTTTCTGCACTTATATGTGGAATTTCCTGAAATAACAGAGTAAGGTAAGCAAACAAAGACATTAAAGAAGTGGTTCATTACTTTCCTCAACCACTAGCTCTTGCCAAGGGGAAAGAAATGATTCTATCTTAAGATCTTGGAGAACCCTCAAGATAAGGGTGCAAAGAACATTGTGCTTTACTTCTATTTCCCAGGTACAATTTTATTAATGCTTAGAGGCATTATGAAGTTGCACTTGAATTCTCTTTCCTGAAATATTGAGTCCTCCAGACCTATAGATAATTATAAACAAAATCCCTCTCCCATGTCTCCCCCAATCCCCAAATTCCCCACTTAAAGCATTTAAGCAGGTTATGAGAGAAAATGTTAATTCAAAGTAGGACCTTGTGACTTTATTTTTGGGGGCTCCAAAATCACTGCAGACGGTGACTGCAGCCATGAAATTAAAAGACGCTTACTCCTTGGAAGGAAAGTTATGACCAACCTAGATAGCATATTCAAAAGCAGAGACATTACTTTGCCAACAAAGGTCCGTCTAGTCAAGGCTATGGTTTTTCCAGTGGTCATGTATGGATGTGAGAGTTGGACTGTGAAGAAAGCTGAGCGCAGAAGAATTGATGCTTTTGAACTGTGGTGTTGGAGAAGACTCTTGCGAGTCCCTTGGACTGCAAGGAGATCCAACCAGTCCATTCTAAAGGAGATCAGTCCTGGGTGTTCTTTGGAAGGAATGATGCTAAAGCTGAAACTCCAGTACTTTGGCCACCTCATGCAAAGAGTTGACTCGTTGGAAAAGATTCTGATGCTGGGAGGGATTGGGGGCAGGAGGAGAAGGGGATGACAGAGGATGAGATGGCTGGATGGCATCACCAACTTGATGGACACAGTTTGGATGAACTCCGGGAGTTGGTGATGGACAGGGAGGCCTGGCATGCTGCAATTCATGGGGTCGCAAAAAGTCAGACACAACTGAGCGACTGAACTGAACTGAAGTGAACCTTGTGATGAGCGCTTACCCAGTGGTTCAACTGGGAAAGAATCCACTGGCAAATGCAGGAGATGCAAGTGATATGGGTTCAATCCCTGGGTCAGGAAAATCCCCTGGAGAAGGAAACTGGCAACATTTTCCAGTATTCTTGCCTGGAAAATTCCATGGACAGAGGAGCCTAGCAGGCTACAGTCCACGGGGTCCCAAAGAGTCAGATACGATTGAGCACACATGTACACATCTTGTGATGACTGGCCCACAGAGCCTAGACATGAACTCTCAGAAGCCTCTTTGATCTGAACAGTTATCAGAAGGCAACTGAGAAACAGTTGGAGGTGCTTCTTGGCCCATCAGGGAAAGTTTTAGGTGCAGGTGGTTTGATGGGCTACTGCTGAGTACAGCGATTGGTATCCAAGACTCTACACCTAGAACTTATTTGCCAAGTCTTCAGCCTGAAATTCTCCAATATATTATTGAAACTCTTATTATCATCATAATACCATCACCACCATCACAATGTATTGGAGGACTCTTGAACAGGAACTGCACGAGACCCCTTATATAAAGAAACTCATACAGTATCTACAGCACCATAGGAGATGGTGGGAGTGGTTTAGTTGCTCAGTCATGTTCAACTCTTGAAGTCCCATGGACTGTAGCCCACCAGGCTCTTCTGTCCATGGGATTGTCCAGGCAAGAACACTGGAGTGGGTTGCCATTTACTTCTCCAAGGGATCTTCCCAACCCAGGGATCAAAACTGGTCTCCTGCATTGCAGGCATTTTTCTGCATTGCCAGTAGATTCTTTACCAACTGAGCCACCAGGGAAGGTTCAGTATTCACCTCCTATGAGGTAAACATTATTATTGAGAAGGCAATGGCAACCCACTCCAGGACTCTTGCCTGGAAAATCCCATGGGCAGAGGAGCCTGGTAGGCTGCAGTCCATGGGGTCGCTAAGAGTCCGACACAATTGAGCGACTTCACTTTCACTTTTCACTTTCATGCTTTGGAGAAGGAAATGGCAACCCATTCCAGTGTTCTCACCTGGAGAATCCCAGGGACGGGGGAGCCTGGTGGGCTGCCATCTATGGGGTCGCACAGAGTCAGACACGACTGAAGGGACTTAGCAGCAGCAGG
>NW_011495080.1:10179711-10190405 GCF_000754665.1 Bison bison bison | reverse complement strand
GGCAATGGCAACCCACTCCAGGACTCTTGCCTGGAAAATCCCATGGGCAGAGGAGCCTGGTAGGCTGCAGTCCATGGGGTCGCTAAGAGTCCGACACAATTGAGCGACTTCACTTTCACTTTTCACTTTCATGCTTTGGAGAAGGAAATGGCAACCCATTCCAGTGTTCTCACCTGGAGAATCCCAGGGACGGGGGAGCCTGGTGGGCTGCCATCTATGGGGTCGCACAGAGTCAGACACGACTGAAGGGACTTAGCAGCAGCAGGCATTATTTTTAACTGATGGTGGAAGAAACAGAGGCAAGAAATGGGATCTAGATTTTTGCTATTTAGAATATAGTTCATGGACTAGAACACAGCATCACCTAGGAACTTGGAGATGCAGACTCACTCAGGCCCAACACATTTGACTGAATAAGAATCCACATTTTAAGAAGACTTTCAGGTGATTTACACACATGTGAATATTTAAAAGCATAGTGTTAATGTAAAAGGAATTACGGAGATTCAAATTCAGGGTGTATCTAACTCAATAATCCAGATATTAAAATAGTTAGCTCTTCTTGATGATGCAATTACAGCTAAAGAATGAAAACCTTGAGGACATTTGCACTTAGGCATGATTTTTCCATTAGCCGACAAAATCCGATATGGAGAATTACAAATTTTGGAGGATAAAAGGGTGAGCTGAGAATCAGAGAAATAATAGATTCCCTGATAGGTGAGTAGGAGAGAACCACTGGGAAAACGAATTGGGATGAAAATACACTTGATCCATTTCATAGTTTGGCTAAGGACTAAGGACTGACTCTGTTACCAACACTGTTTCAGTTCACCTGAAACGGTCCCAGAAGTCAAATAACCTCATCAAAAAGCTCAAGTTGTTCTTAATTGAATGATACATAGGATCACTTTCTCATGAACCATTTCCTATCCTATGCATAAGAATCCAGAAATACCCCTTTGCTTAATGTACATACTTATTCTTCCAGTTCTTATGTCAGACAATCAGGCCAATATTGAGCTTTATACAGCTACCAACTACTTCATTAAGTCTGACAAATGGAAATATCTGTATGAGTGATAGTGCATTTTTTAAAATGCAATTTTAGTCTTCTCTACCATATATAATAAATCAAACTATATCAATCCATCAGGTATCCATCTGGGATCTACTTTGATGGAATTCAAGCTCAAGAAGGAATCAAATATGTTATTTTTGTGAATTAGCATCTGATTTTAAAAACAGTTTCCCTTAACCTTAAGTTGGTTAAGCATTTCTAATGCAATCTTATTTACACTATAATATTTTCTAAGCAAACATCTTTGTTTCCCAGAACAGAAAGGTAAACTGCAGATCATCCACAATTCAAGTCAGTGTAATTAACTAGGCTTCATTCTATTGCCTTTCATTAAAAACTAACTGGATCCTATTATTTTTCTTTCCTCTTGTAGTAAAGTATCTTATAAGTGCCTTTTACAATATCTAATTTTTTAACACTTTAATGATATAGTATTTTCATCTTTTCTTGGAGAAGAATTTAGTGCTATTTTTAAGAGTATTTTTTCTTGTTCATTACAACCTGTCATTGTAACCAGATGACCCAAGAAGACACCCATGTTGTGTCACTATCTATGATTTTTAGTTTCTTTATTTTAAAATAAATTTGTGGCTATATGGTTTTTTATTGTGAAATTTTCGCAAATTCCACATCATAGCATGACTTGCTAATGAATACATTTCCACAGAGGAAAAAAAAATGAACTTTGTGTGTATTTTTAATATAAATGAAAGGGAACTCACTTTTGAAAGGAAGATTACAATTTTCATCAAACTTTCATTTCAGTAGTGAAAAGTATATACTAATTTTATGTCACAGATGAGATTAGAGCTTCTGTTTTTATAATCAATATGTGTTAGATAACTCTAGCTCTTATCAGAGGAAAGATCTGGAAATTTAATAAAGAAGATACATTTCATTTTGTGTAAGTAGCTGTGTGTGTGAAGATTAAAGGTACTGGCAGGGCCTGAAAATGCAATCCTTTATTTTTAATAATAATGCACACCTCAGCATTGTATCCTCTGTAAAATCTCATAGAATGAGCCTTAACACGTACTGTGGGATTCACTTTCAGATCTAGAAAGATACTGGGTACTCTTCTGGTCATCTCTTATGACAACAACCATTTTATCATTCATTATAATTTGAGGGATCAAGAATTCAAGAAGAATCTGAGTAATTCTTCTCGGCCACAGGCATTGACAGAAGCCACTATCGATGGCATTCAGCTGGTGACTGGGCTGCTCCAGAGAGCCCAAGCCAGCTTCACAACATTTCTGGAATCTTGGTGGGAATGGCTAGAAGCTACAGTTGACTGTAGCACCTCCATGTGGCCTCTGAAATACGGTGGTCTCAGAGTAGTCATGGATCTTAGCAGTCTAGGGTTTCCAGAGAAAATGTTCTAAGAGTCCTGGACAGAAGGTAAAAGGTTTCTTCTGACTTAGCCTCGGAAATCCTGGAATGTCACTTCTGCATGTGACATTCACTGCATGTATTGGTCAATTAAGTCAGTAAAGCCAGACTAAATTCAAGGGGAATTAAATCAGATTCCATTCCTCAATGCAAGAAGCAGCAAAGAACACACAGCCATCTTTGATCCACTAAAGCTAACCACTGAGATCTCTAAGCTTTATTTTTCCCAACTAGTAACTGGAGTTGGACTTATAGATAGACAGATAAAAATGAAGACATATGTATATATGTATAACACAAAAATTTCCAACTTAGTATGATTTAAAGAAGACCCCATTTTCCGAAATGTAATTCTCTCATTGAGTCCCAGACTGGAAAATAAGTCAAATAAATGATACAATATAGAAAATTTTATTATCCCCCAAATAATTATCTACATTAAAAGCATATATACCACCACTGTCATTCTTTATTTTCTCTTCTTTTGACCATTTATAGCTGCTTAGCACATTTTCCAGATACAGCTAAGAGGACAACAATGAGATATTATTATACACCAATCAAAATGACTAAAACAAAAATACCTAGCTGGAAAGAAAGTGAAGCAACAAAATCTCTCATTCATGACTGGTTGGGAATTCAAAATGGTATAGTCACTTCAGACAACATTTTTGTGCTTTATTAATTGTCTCACTGAATGATTCATCAATTGCTGGAATTATCAAGATGATTTGAAAACTTATGTACACATAAGTACAAATGAAAACTTATTTACACATAAGTAAATGTTTATAGCAGCTTTATTCATAATCTCCCAAAGCTAGACATAACCAAGACATCCTTTAAAAGGGAATAAATAAACTGTGATACATCCATATAATGAAATTCTGCTGCTAAGTCACTTCAGTCGTGTCCGACTCTGTGCAACCCCATAGACAGCAGCCCACCAGGCTCCTCCGTCCATGGGATTTTCCAGGCAAGAGTTCTGGAGTGGGGTGCCATTGCCTTCTCCAAATGAAATACTACTCAGTGATAAAAAGTAATGAATGATTAATCCATACAGTTGCATAGGTGAATCCAAATGCACTTTGCTAAGTGAAGGAAGCTGGTCTGAAAAGTCTACATATTGTATGATTCAATCTACATGACACCTGGTAAAGTCGATCACTGATTGCCAGTAGTATGAGGAGAGGGAAAGGTTAAACGGGTCACATATAGAGATTTTTCAGGACTGTGAAGCTCTTCTGTATGACATTGTGGCTGTAGACATAAGGCACTATTTACTCACTAAAACTGTAGAACTTCATAGCACAAGGAGTGAACCTTAAGGTATGACATTTCTAAAAATAAATTAGGAGGTCAGAGGATTCCAGTATGGAATGCAGACCATGACAAGAGAATCTAATTGTATTACAAACACATGATGTAACTTTCCTGAAGGAGTGTGGATCAGTGGTGCTGACCAAAGTGACTTTGGAAAGGACTAAAGACAAAAGAAACTGTGCCTAAGCACTGTATTCTAGTTGCTAAAGCATTGGGATACAGGTTAACAGTTCTGAATGGATAACAGACAGTGGGAGCAGACAGGTACAGAGAAGCAAGAGGAGGAGGCTAGAATGATCTGTGGGGTGATACATTAGAGTTGGACACATCAGTATGAACTCACATTTAGTTTAATATAAATGCTGATGGATAAATATAGAAATAATTATAGATATGTGTGTGTATATAGGTTAGCATATACCCATGTATTTCCAAACTCTGTGCACTTACTGAAAGGGTTTAGAACTAACAAGACCCCAGTAGCAACACCCTAGCACCCAGATCTTGGTTTCTAATTTCATTCTTCAATGAAAAGAACCAGAAATCCTTGGAGAAATGACTGACTTTAGTGATAAGCAGGAAACATACATGATAATCCCGGGATATCTTATTAGGCCACAAAACAAGAAAGTGCTCAAAAAACAAACTGGTGGTGATATGTCAAAGGGACAAAAGGGGCCAACTTTAAAAACTTCTGTGGCCAAAGATGAACAATTTGAGCAACAAAACCTATAGTGTAGTACTGGGCTATAACCCAAAGTGTAAAATAAATGTTCATGAGTCAACACTTATAAAAATAAATGACTGAATAAATAAATCTGGGGGGAGGGGGAATCCCCTGCACAGAATTCCAAATGCTTTCTGTGACACTCTGCCCTCAGAGAGGTGGTACCTGGGTGCCCATTCCTTAAGTGACTCCTCCCAAACAGTGAGTATGGAAAGCAGGAAATAGAACTTTACCGGTTTACGATGGGGAACCCTGACAAACACAACTTCAGTCAGCTCCTCACAGTTAACATCCAGTGATAAGTCTTCTTGACAAGCCAGCATGCACCCTTAATATACTTCTCAAAAGCCCAATTACCCTAGTCTAATCATGAGAAAACATCAGGCAATCTAAAACTGAAGAACCCTCTACAAAGTATCTTCACCATTACTAATCAAATTGTCAATGTCATCCAAAACTATGACAAACCTAGAAAGTGTATTAAAAAGCAGAGACATTACTTTGCCTACAAAGGTTCATATACTCAGAGCTATGGTTTCTTCAGAAGTCATGTATGGATGTGAGAGCTGGACAATAAAAAAGGCTGAGCACCAAAGAATTGATGTCTTCGATTTGTGGTGCTGGGGAAGACTCTTGAGAGTGCCTTGGTCAGCAAGAAAATCAAACAGTCAATCCTAAAGGAAATCAATCCTGAATATTCATTGGAAGGACTGATGCTGAAGTTGAAGATCCCATACTTTGGCCACCTGATACCAAGAGGTGACTCACTGGAAAAGAACCTGATGCTGAGAAAGACTGAAGACAGGAGGAGAAGGGAACCACAGAAGATGAGATGGTTGGATGCCATCACCAACTCAATGGAATGAGTTTGAGCAAACTCTGGGGATGGTGAAGGACAGGGTGGCCTAGCGTGTTGCAGTCCATGGGGTCGCAAAGAGTGGGACACGACTGAGCGACTGAACAGCAACCCAAAACAAGAAAAGTCTGAGAAAATGTCACCATCTAGAGGAGCCTAAAGAAACATCATGACTCAGTGGAATGTGGATCCATGGACACAAAACGGAAACTGGATAAAACCAAAAACATTTAAATAAATAGTGGTCTTTAAAAGAATGGTTGCTGGAAGGAATAAATAAAATAGTTAATATAAAAAGGAAGCTCAACAGAAGACACACTTGTACGAATGTAGATTTATAAAAAAATTTTAAAAAGCAAAGCTTTCTGCCAGATTAAGGGTACTTTTTAGGGGCTGGGAGAAGTGAACTGACAGATAAACAGTTACTCAACATAAGTCAGTAGAACCTAAGAATGGTCCTGAACAAGTATATTAGCAAAACTTTATCTGATCTCAATCCTTGATGGGAGAGAGGGAGGAGTAAAGATGGGCAAGCAAGCAAAGAGCCCTGGATCATTGAACTGATGCTTTAATTTCTGCTGTTGGCTGTTAATAATTTTGATTATTTATGTTTCTAAATGGTGCAGATTTGTTTACAAGGTTTGCAGATACTTTTTTTGTTCCTGTTCGTAGATGGGACACTTCCTTATAACTTGATACAGAGATAAAATTAGTCCTCCAAATACTGCTGCATTTTCAGAGAATAAAAGGGGGGGGGGTGTTTCTATTGAAACTGTACTAAATTTTTGCCTACAATTTACTTTGTTAAATATTATAAATACATTGCTAATACTGATAGCCAAATAGACAACACTAATGATTTCTTTAAAAAAAAAAAGCAAAAAAACAAAAACATGAGCAGTGTTGTTCTAATGAAGTTATGGCATCTGTCTTAGTTTCTTAAATACATTTACTACTTAATAGTTTTGAAACAACTGTTTAATTTTTAAATTTTTTGAAAACTTGCTAATAACCTTTGTTCAAAATTTAGTAGATTGTTTAATTCAGGACATCAATGACATAATGAAAGATGCTTGAAATGCTTTTGTTATTTCAGACAAATCAAATTAAATCAAACTATCAAACTAAAAAAATTTTTAAAAAGGAAGCTCATATGCCTATATTGACTGAAAAAAGTTAGATATGATCAACAAATTGTTTAACCACTAAACATTTTTGTGAATTATTGCTAAAAAGAGTGACCACAAGAATTTGGAGGAAAATTTTAAATGTAGTTTATTTGCCTGTAGTGAAATGGACTAGAGAAAAGAATACTCTCAGAAGAGAACAAAAGGTTCTAAGTGGCAAAGGGAGGCTACAATGGCCCAGCAGCAGACCCAGGAGAAAAAACAGGGCAGCCTGATGTGGAAGAACACCAGAATAAATGAGGATAAGGGTCATCAAAAAGATGTTTATGAGGATATAGGTTACTGAGACTCACTATTGGCCTTTATAATCTGTTTAGCGGATCATGGAAGCAAATGACTTTTGAATCACAAATTGCTGAAAAGAAGAAGCACTCCCACCCAAGGCAATGCAATAAAAGGAAAAAAACAAAACACTTAACCTCTGAAAGCAGAGAGACAAAATATGTATTGTGGAGGCAGAATAATGCCCCCACAAAAATAAATCCCCACATCCTACTCCTGAGAACCCATGAAAATGTTGTGCTACACAGAGGAAGTAAGTGGGAAATGGAATTTAAGTGGCTAATCAGCTAAATTTTTAAAAGGAGATTATCCTGGCTTATCTAGGTGCATTTATGCATGCTCAGTCGCTTCAGTTGTGTCCAACTCTTTGTGACCCCATGAACTGTAGCCTGCCAGGCTCCTCCGTTCACGGGAATTCTCCAGGCAAGAATACTGCAGTGGGTTTCCACGTCCTCCTCCAGGGGATGTTCCTGACCCAGGGATCGAACCTGCATATCCTGTAACTCCTGCACTGCAAGTGGATTCTTTACCCACTGAGCCACTGGAAAGTGTTACCTGGGTGGACTCAGTAAAATTACAGGTGTCCTTAAGTGGGGAGGAGGGATGCAGAAAAGCCAGAACTAGAGACATGGTGTATTGGTCTGCTCCAGCTGCCATAACAGAAGATCACAGACTGGGTAGCTTAAACAACAGAAACTTACTTCCCACAGTTCTGGAGGCTGGAAGTTCAAGATCAAGGTGCCAGCAGAGCTGGTGTCTGGTGAGAGCCCTCCTCTGGGTTGTAGATAGATGCCTTCTCACTGTGTGCTCACAGCACCTTCCCTTGATGCATTAGAATAGAGAGTGGAAAAGAGGGAGCGACTCTCCCTGTCTTTTCTGGGGAGGATACTAATCCCACTAGATCAATCCCTATCCTTGTGACCCCATTTAACCTTTAATTATTTCCCTTTAGGCCCAATTCTACAAATACAGTCACATTGGTGGCTAGGACTTCAACAAATGAATTTGAGGGCAACACAAATATTCAGTCCATAACACAGAGCATCATAAGAAAGCCTTGATTGGTCATTGCTGGCTTTGAAGAAGCTAGGGTGCCATAAGCCAAGGAATGTAAGCAGATTCTAGGAAGTTGGAAAAAGCAAGAAAACAGATTCTCCCTTGAAGCCTCCAGAATGGAAGACAGCTCTGCTGACACTTTGGTTTTGGCCCAATGAGACACACTTCAGACTTCTGACCGACCTCCAGAACTGGAAGATGATGCATTTGTGTTGTTTTAAGGCACTAAGTATGCAATAATGTTTTATAGCAGCCAAAGAAAATGAACACAATTGTGAAAAATGTATAGGGCACGTGGAAGAGAAGAATAAATGAATGTAATTTGCATATAGTTGCTCAATGATGACAAAAATGATATGGAGACTTGAAGGTATATTAGAAAGGAAGATAACTGTTTATAACACATAATGCTTTATCTAATCCCATCACGTTCATAACAAATGAGCTCCATGTATTGTTCGGAATATTGGTCCCCTTCCTGTTTTGCTTAATGTCAATTTTGGCAGATCTAGACTTCAGTAGCTAGCACATTGCCTGGTACATAGTAGAAACTATGTAAAGAATAAATCCATTATTTAAACTAAATAGGGCTATAAAATAACAAAACTCTATCACATATGGCTTGCGAGATTGGGTACATTAGCAAAGGAAGGAAGAGAGAAGGGAGCTAAAATTAATTGGAATAAAAATAGAAATCAAACTGAGATCCAAGTAAAAATGCTAATACATTCCTAGTGAGACATTTTTAACCATTGACAAAGCTGCTGAATTTCAGTCGGGTCTTCATAACATCTTGCAAACATGCATGGCACAGATACAGCTGAACACCCACCAGCCAAAGCTGGTCTATGATTGTTCTGGCAAAAACATAACCCAGAGTAAATATTGTCTTGCAAGAAGAAGTGAGGAGGAAGATTAGGCATTGTAATTACCATTTGCTGGGTATTTGGCATGCTTTTTAAAGATTTAATCATTTAGATGAGACTTGGTATCTCTAAAAAAGAAGTCAATATTTCTGTGAGCTGGGGTAGAGAGTAGCACTGATGTTTTCCTTCAGTTCAGCTTCTATATGTGTCTACAAAAGAGTCTACTTCACCTGCTAGTTATTTATTTGAGAGACAGCACAGATAAAGAAATATGAGCAGCAACTTCCTTCAGTTAATTTCCTTGAACACAGTATGTTTCCACCTATTATTGATCAAAAAGTGATATTTAAATAGGCAGCAATTTATAAAATTACCTAATAATCTTGCTATATTATTTTAATTAATTTTATGACCCAGCATTCATCCACTGTCCTTTGTGGTAAATCTAAAAGATTCATGTGCTGGTTAACAATAGCCAAGGCAGACTCTGATAGCAGCCTTCAGAATAAGACTTCTATTAATCTTCTTTTTGTCGATTGGCATCTACAGACATAAATTCCTTTAATCAGAATTCCTGGCAGTAAACATTTGTAGAACAACATTTTGAGACAGATTGGCATACCATTCCTTTGAGGTAGTGCTCCTAAATTTTAAGTGTACAGATCACCTGAACTTCTGGATTCTTGGGCTGCATCAGAGAGGTTCAGATTATTTAGGTCCAAGGTGGAGTCCAGGAACCTGTATTTTTAACAACCATTCTGGGAGACTCTAATGCATAGGATACATGGAATGAGATAGACGTAATAAGATCTGTTTTGCAATCATATAAAAATCTGGACAATGACATTGTTGGTGCTCAAACTCTTTTGTTCCTTTCTTTTCTTTTTTTACTTTTTTTAAAAATTTTTTTATTTTATTTTTAAACTTTACAATATTGTATTAGTTTTGCCAAATATCAAAATGAATCTGCCAGAGGTATATATGTGTTCCCCATCCTGAACCCTCCTCCCTCCTCCCTTCCCATACCATCCCTCTGGGTCGTCCCAGTGCACCAGCCCCAAGCATCCAGTATCGTGCATCGAACCTGGACTGGCAACTCGTTTCATACATGATATTATACATGTTTCAATGCCACTCTCCCAAATCTTCCCACCCTCTCCCTCTCCCACAGAGTCCATAAGACTGTTCTATACATCAGTGTCTCTTTTGCTGTCTCGTACACAGGGTTATTGTTACCATCTTTCTAAATTCCATATATATGCGTTAGTATACTGTATTGGTGTTTTTCTTTCTGGCTTACTTCACTCTGTATAATAGGCTCCAGTTTCATCCACCTCATTAGAACTGATTCAAATGTATTCTTTTTAATGGCTGAGTAATACTCCATTGTGTATATGTACCACTGCTTTCTTATCCATTCATCTGCTGATGGACAACTAGGTTGCTTCCATGTCCTGGCTATTATAAACAGTGCTGCGATGAACATTGGGGTACACATGTCTCTTTCCCTTCTGGTTTCCTCAGTGTGTATGCCCAGCAGTGGGATTGCTGGTTCATAAGGCAGTTCTAGTGCCAGTTTTTGAAGGAATCTCCACACTGTTCTCCATAGTGGCTGTACTAGTTTGCATTCCCACCAACAGTGTAAGAGGGTTCCCTTTTCTCCACACCCTCTCCAGCATTTATTGCTTGTAGACTTTTGGATTGCAGCCATTCTGACTGATGTGAAATGGTACCTCATAGTGGTTTTGATTTGCATTTCTCTGATTATGAGTGATGTTGAGCATCTTTTCATGTGTTTGTTAGCCATCTGTATGTCTTCTTTGGAGAAATGTCTATTTAGTTCTTTGGCCCATTTTTTGATTGGGTCATTTATTTTTCTGGAGTTGAGCTGCAGGAGTTGCTTGTATATTTTTGAGATTAGTTG
>NW_011495080.1:10125371-10179611 GCF_000754665.1 Bison bison bison | reverse complement strand
GGGTCATTTATTTTTCTGGAGTTGAGCTGCAGGAGTTGCTTGTATATTTTTGAGATTAGTTGTTTGTCAGTTGCTTCATTTGCTATTATTTTCTCCCATTCTGAAGGTTGCCTTTTCACCTTGCTAATAGTTTCCTTTGATGTGCAGAAGCTTTTAAGTTTAATTAGGTCCCATTTGTTTATTTTTGCTTTTATTTCCAGTATTCTGGGAGGTGGGTCATAGAGGATCCTGCTGTGATGTATGTCGGAGAGTGTTTTGCCTATGCTCTCCTCTAGGAGTTTTATAGTTTCTGGTCTTACGTTTAGATCTTTAATCCATTTTGAGTTTATTTTTGTGTATGGTGTTAGCAAAGTGTTCTAGTTTCATTCTTTTACAAGTGGTTGACCAGATTTCCCAGCACCACTTGTTAAAGAGATTGTCTTTAATCTATTGTATATTCTTGCCTCCTTTGTCAAAGATAAGGTGTCCATATGTGCATGGATTTATCTCTGGGCTTTCTATTTTGTTCCATTGATCTGTATTTCTGTCTTTGCACCAGTACCATACTGTCTTGATAACTGTGGCTTTGTAGTAGAGCCCTAAGTCAGGTAGGTTGATTCCTCCAGTTCCTTTGTTCTTTTGTTCCTTTCTTTAAAATTTCCAAGCCCTTATGAATATCATTTCTTTTACTACTCACAATAATCTTGTGATTCAGTTATTACCATGATCCCCATTCTGATGAAGAGGCAAAGGGTTAAGTCACTTCCTGTATTAGTCTGCTCAGACTGTCATAATGAAATACCATAAATTGGGTGCCCTAAACAACAGAAATTAATTTTCTCACAGTTCTGGAGGCTGGAACTCCAGAGGCTGGAACCAGTGCTGGTCAGGGGGTCAGCAGGGTAGGGGTCTGGTGAGGCTGTCTTCCTGGCATTCAGATGGCTTCCATCATGGTGTGTGCTCATGTGGCCTTTACTCCGTGTGCTTGGAGAGAAAGAAAGCTCTCTCTCTTCCTCTTCTTACAAAACCACCAATCCTATCAAATTAGATACTACCCTTATGATCTCATTTAACCTTAAGTATTTCCTAAAAGTCCTATCTCCAAATAAGCCATGATGGGGGTTAAGACTTCAACAGATGAACAAGGTTGGGGAGAGACAACTCTCTCCCCATAGGTAACTTTGTTACCTATGACAAATAGTAAGTGGGATAGAAACTGTGCACCCAAGTTGGCCTGAGAATAGAACCCACACCACTACCCTACCCTATCTTGCCACTTCTCCGCTCCCTGCTGGGCCGTGGACAAAGAATAGTGATTGGTCACTCACTGACAGGAGCATGGAGGTTTTCTAGGAACAATCCATCTTTAATTACCTGAGAACTGGCTTTAATATAATCCAGGTTACTCTATTAAGATTTGAAAACCACATCGTACCTGTTGGCTATGACTGCTTTATTCCTGCTAACTGATCATCAGTGAAGTATCTGTTCTTATGTAGAACATTTCAAAATGTCATGTAAAAGTAGGCATCTGCTGGAGAGAGGTTTATGATGAGAGTGAGGTCTATGATTTATGATTAGAGTTTACATGATTTATGATTAGAGGTTTATGAGTAGAGTTCTATAGAGAGGGAGATGGAAGACAATGGAGGAGTGGATGGAGGGTGTGGGGAACTGTATGCTATCACTACTGATCCTCTTAAGAAAAAAATGACAATAATAATTATTAACTATATCTCCTATTCTATGCCAAGCACTACATAATATTAAAATATGTACATTATATATATATATATATACATACACACATGTATATATTTTATCTTCTTCATAAAAATCTTGAATATTGCATGGATAATTCAGGCTCAGGAAGATCAGCAATTTGTCCAAGTCATATAGATATTGGGTTGGCCAAAAAGTTCATTCAGGGTTTTTCTGCACCATCTTATGGAAAACCCAAATGAACTTTTTGGCCAACCAAATATTAATGTGGAACCAGGAATTATGGCAAACTATGGTAACTGGGATATTTCCATTTGAATGCAGGGTTCCAAAGAATAGCAAGGAAAGATAAGAAAGCCTTCTTCAGCGATAAATGCAAAGAAATAGAGGAAAACAACAGAATAGGAAAGACTAGAGATCTCTTCAAGAAAATTAGAGATACCAAGGGGACATTTCACACAAACACAGGCTCAATAAAGGACAGAAATGGTATGGACCTAACAGAAGCAGAAGATACTAAGAAGAGGTGGCAAGAATACACAGAAGAACTGTATAAAAAAGAGCTTCACGACACAGATAATCACGATGGTGTGATCACTCACCTAGAGTCAGACGTCCTGGAATGTGAAGTCAAGTGGGCCTTAGAAAGCATCACTATGAACAAAGCTAGTGGAGGTGATGGCATTCCAGTTGAGCTATTTCAAATCCTGAAAGATGATGCTGTGAAAGTGCTGCACTCAATATGCCAGCACATTTAGAAAACTCAGCAGGGGCCACAGGACTAGAAAAAGTCAGTTTTCATTCCAATCAAAAAGAAAGCAATACCAAAGAATGTTCAAACTACTGTGCAGTTGCACTCATCTCACATGCTAGTAAAGTAATGCTCAAAATTCTCCAAGCCAGGCTTCAGCAATACATGAACTGTAAACTTCCAGATGTTCAAGCTGGTTTTAGAAAAGGTAGAGGAACCAGAGATCAAATTGCCAACATCAGCTAGATAATCAAAAAAGCAAGAGAGTTCCAGAAAAACATCTATTTCTGCTTTATTGACTATGCCAAAGCCTTTGACTGTGTGGATCACAATAAACTGTGGAAAGTTCTGAAAGAGATGGGAATACCAGACCACCTGACCTGCCTCTTGAGAAATCTGTATGCAGGTCAGGAAGCAACATTTAGAACTGGACATGGAACAACAGATTGGTTCCAAATGGGAAAAGGAGTACATCAAAGCTGTATATTGTCACCCTGCTTATTTAACTTATATGCAGAGTACATCAGGAGAAATGCTGGGCTGGAAGAAGAACAAGCGGGAATCAAGATTGCTAGGAGAAATATCAATAAACTCAGATATGCAGATGACACCACCATTATGGCAGAAAGTGAATAGGAACTAAAAAGCCTCTTGATGAAAGTGAAAGAGGAGAGTCAAAAAGTTGGCTTTAAAGCTCAACATTCAGAAAATGAAGATCATGGCATCCGGTCCCATCACTTCATGGCAAATAGATGGAGAAACAGTGGAAACAGTGTCAGACTGTATTTTGGGGGGCTCCAAAATCACTGCAGATGGTGACTGCAGCCATGAAATTAAAAGACGCTTACTCCTTGGAAGGAAAGTTATGACCAATCTAGATAGCATATTCAAAAGCAGAGATATTACTTTGCCAACAAAGGTCCGTCTAGTCAAGGCTATGGTTTTTCCAGTGGTCATGTATGGATGCAAGAGTTGGACTGTGAAGAAGGCTGAGCGCCGAAGAATTGATGCTTTTGAACTGTGGTGTTGGAGAAGACTCTTGCGAGTCCCTTGGACTGCAAGGAGATCCAACCAGTCCATCCTAAAGGAGACCAGACCTGGGTGTTCATTTGAAGAACTGATGCTAAAGCTGAAACTCCAATACTTTGGCCACCTTATGCCAAGAGTTGACTCATTGGAAAATACCCTGATGCTGGGGGGGGGATTGGGGGCAGGAGGAGAAGGGGACGACAGAGGATGAGATGGCTGGATGGACTCGATGGACAAAGGTTTGGGTGAACTCCGGGAGTTGGTGATGGACAGGGAGACCTGGCGTGCTGCAATTCAATGGGTCACAAAGAGTCAGACACGACTGAGCAACTGAACCGAACTGAACTGAACTGATGGTAACTGGGTTTATCATTTTAGGTTTAGGAATTTTTCAAGGAAGCTCTGGAAATCTAATAAAACTCAAACTCAATATGAAGCTCCTTCACGCAAAACCTTAATGACACAAAAGTTAACTGTAGGACTTGTTTTCTTCCTTCTTTCCTTTATCTATTGATTTACATGTAAACCTTGTCTCAAAGGTTAGTTATGCAGGATGGATCATGAATGAAAGAGGCTGGTCACCTTATAAGTTTTTCTAGGTCCAGAAAGAGTTCTAAAAATATACAAGTGAAGTCAGAAACTGGGTACCTGTCTCTAGACGGTGGGCCTCAATAAGCTTGACCTACCAGAGGCTTTTCTTTTCTTCCTGTGACCTGAGGCCTCTTAAAGTTAAGTGCAAATCAGGCAGCTAGAATTTTGTCACACTAAGGGGAACGAAGAGTTTTTAAAAAATCATCTGTTATTACATAATATATGTGGATCAAACAAAACACTGGTAACTGAGAAAAGCTGATGTCAAATCCAGCCTGCACTGCCTCTAGTGATCTGATTCTTTCATGCTCTAAGACCAGTTGATTCATCCTTTTCCAAAAATTCAGCCTTCAGGTCAATATTTATAAAAACATTCCACCTATCAGAAAATTGTCATCTCTGACATCTTGACTTTGAAAATAAACACAGACATTAGCAAAGTCAATCAGCTTACTTCCAAACTATTTGGAACAACATTAGGTCATTTGAACAGCACTAAATTAAAAATGCTGATCAATCATCATTTGGGTCAACCAAAAAATTAAAAACACTCAACATGGTGGAGTTTATATAATTTTAATAAATTTAAATATATAAATGCATAAATATATACAAATAAATATAATAAAAAAACAGAATTTTGTAACACACAAATATCCTGGTTCAAAGATTAGTTTTGCAAGCCGGACTGTATGAGGGATAAGCCACATGTCACCAGATTTTGCAAACCCAACAATTGAAAATTCTTCTAAGAAGTCACTCTCAAAACACTTTTAGATCTCTGAAGCAATTTATCAAATGTCCCAATTTAGTACAAAAGCAAGGCCTGATCTTTCTGTTTCAGTTCTATAAATCTACTTACTGTAAGCTCTTTTCATTTTCTCCTTTTTATTAATGAGGAACTAGGATAGTTTAATAGGGAAAACACATATGAGTAGTGCTTACTCCATGCCACCCTGCCCCTACCATCTGCTGCCCTCTACACTGCAGATAGAACCACTACCATCTTAGCATTTTTCCCCCTCCCCCAGTTGTGTACTCTGACATTTCCCTAGCTAAATTTCTGACTGATGATATCTTAAACAGGAAGAACAAAATGCCAGGCACCAATATCTATCTCAAAAGCGGTTGTGGATCATCCCAGGCCTGGCTGCCTAGCATCTGTGATGCTCAGAAACAAGGACATGGAATGGCCAGAGTGGGCCACTCCACAGGGCAGGGCGAGGGTCTCAGAAGGAGAGGGTTTCATTGGCCTGAGCACATCCTAGAGAATATTTCCAACCGCAAACAAAGATAAAACTGGAAAAAAGGATGTGGTGCCACTCATATTATCATACCTGGGAGTACTTCACATCAATACCTCCAGCCCATAGAGGGGCAAGGGGTGACCCAGCCTGCTCTTCCAGGCTGCCTCCCCCTCTGAGGCCCCAGATGTCCCCACCATCGACTGTCCCCAGCATGTCAATATATCATTTACACAGCAAATTCTTACTGAGCACTCTTTACACAGCAGTGAACAAAACAAACAGAAATCCTGCCCCCTGCGGAATCTATACTCCAGTGGGAAAAGAAACAGCAAATACAAACAGGTAAGTAAAATGTGTTAGAGAGTAAAAAGCGCTAAGGAGGAAAAACAAGAAATGGGAAGAAATGGCTGGTGTGGGAGGTTAATTTTAGACAGAAAGGCCAGGAAGGAACACTCCAATATGACTCTGGAGTAAATCCCTGAGGGAAATGAAGGCGTAATATAGAGAAAGGAAACAGGAGGGCGGAGGAAACCATTGTTCAGGCAAAGGCCCTGAACAGTAAATGGGTGATTTTCTAGTGTATTCAAAGGACAGCAAGGAAGTCAGTGAAGCAGAGTGAGCAAGGATGACTTGCAGCAAGAAATGAGGTCAGAGAGAAGTTCCAGATCACATACGTCATAGAAAGAGCACTGATGTTTACACTGGATGACATGGGAAGCTAGCAGAGGGCTTTCTGCAGGTAAGTGACATGATCTGACTTCCTTTCTAACAGGATCACTCTGTCTGACAAGTCGAGAACAGACTGAAGTGGAGAAGAGTCAGAAGCATAGAGAACAGTCAGGCACTATTCCAAAAAAAATCCAGGAGGGGTATGATGGTGACTTGGACAGAGAGGGAGTCCTGGGAATGTAAGAATCAGTCAGAGTCTTGGTACATTTTACAATCACTGACCGTTGGATTTGCCAAATATCAGATGTGGGATATAAGAGAAAGACAAGCTACGTAAGAGTCAAAGAAAGGAAACGTTTGGAGTCTGAGCAACTACAAAGGATGGTGTTGTCTAAACCAGGATAGAGGAGTCTACCCTGAGAAGTAGACTTGGAGGGGACTCTCAAGACCCCAGATTCAGATACACTCAGTTAAAACGCCTTCTAGCAAGCTTTCTGGCTATCATTCCAATTTGTGGCTATAAGGACTGTGCAAAAAAATTTAGAATATTGAACATATTGATGGAATTTAGTCATGAGATGAGATTACTCAATGAGTAAGAAAGAAAAAGCAGCTCCTGATTTCCAGGAGCCAGCCTAGTACTATCATTTAGGTCTTGATGTTCACTTGTTGATCGTTAAGTAATTTCAGAGAACACTGACATCAGACAAGGCCACTCTGTGACCATGATGGATCAAAACTGGAAGAAGACCATTCCATAATCATGCATGAACACAGAAAAAAATCAACATTGTTCAAACCACAAAAAACCCCCACAAATATCCTGTTTAATATAAGCACATTGCTTCTTTACTAATTACAGCTGTAGACTTTCTTTAGTCTTCACCCACTATGGGTAAGGTTTATTAAAACATTCAATCACAGAATTGTCTGACAGCACCCAATCCAGAGTGAACTACCACTTCCTTGTGTGTGAAGTTGCTCAGTCATGTCCAACTCTTTGCACCCCCATGGACTGTATCCTGCCAAGCTCCTCCATCCATGAAATTTTCCAGGCTAGAATACTGGACTGGGTAGCCATTTCCTTATCCAGGGGATCTTCCCAACCCAGGGATTGAACCCAGGTTTCCCACATTGCAGGCAGACTCTTTACTATCTGAGCCACCAGGGAAATCCCTATCATTTCTTGGACCCTCCCCCAAGTCACCCAACAAAATCCCAAACCCTTTAATAAATCCTTTCTAATATCATGTTAATAAAACTCCTCACATTTATCTATGTTGTGAGTTCTTCTTGCTCTACCAATAATAAACAAACCCAACTTGTTGAACTATAGGTGTGTTTCAGGTGGTCTTTGGCTGGAGATCATAGACATAAGTAAATATATGCCCACAACTGAAGAACTCTAAGGATTGGGCCCTGGAGTATTCCAACATGTTAATATTGGGAATTAAAATGGGCCAATCAAGGACACGGAGGAGAACAGCTAAGGGCACAGAATGTAGACCAGGAATGTGAGTTGTCTTGGAAGCCAAGGGGAGATAAGAATGATTAACTGTGTCAAGTACTTTTAAGCATCAAGTAAGAGGAGAACTGATAACTGACCACTGGATTTGGCAACTTGGAAGTTATTAGTGACCTTGATGAGGACAGCTGAAAGGTAGACATTATAATGGGTGTAGATTCAGGAGAGAAGAAGGAAGAGAAATTAGAATCAGCATGTAGTCAACTCTTTCAAGATATTTTGATGTCAAAATATTATCATTTCAAAGAATAATGTAAAACTTCTTAAAATACTTTATAGCTTTTGTGCTTCAAAATTCAATGTGTATTTTATACTCACAGCACATCTCAATTTGAGCCAGCCACATATCAAGTGCTCAATAACCATATTGGTCTTATTGGATGCTGCAGCTCTAAACTCATTTTCAACAGCCCATGACACTTCTACCTCAATATCTGTAAAGATAGCTTAAAATTTCCAAAACCAAATTAATGATATCCACTCGTCTCTTTTCCCTTTATTGTCTTTATTTAATTTCTATTTTACTTCCTTTTCTCCTTTGTTTCGGGAGAAGGCAATGGCACCCCACTCCAGTACTCTTGCCTGGAAAATCCCATGGATGAAGGAGCCCGGTGGGCTGCAGTCCATGGGGTCGCTAGAGGTCGGACACAACTGAGCGACTTCACTTTCACTTTTCACTTTCATGCATTGGAGAAGGAAATGGCAACCCACTCCAGTGTTCTTGCCTGGAGAATCCCAGGGACAGGGGAGCCTGTGGGCTGCCGTCTATGGGGTCGCACAGAGTTGGACACGACTGACGTGACTTAGCAGCAACTCCTTTGTTTCCCAAGGGTCAGAACAGCTTCTCCTTGGAGTCCTTTCTTTCCATCTCTGGCATCACAATTCTCACCATAAGTAATTTCTACCTGGACAATTCCAATAACCTCCTACATGGTCCTTCCCCAGTGATCTCCCCATTGGTAATCTCTTCTTGAACCTATACTCTGATGTCAGAAGAATTGCTGACTTCAAGTTTGATGACATTCTCCCACTCATAGAGCTTTCAAGGCTTCCCTCTGCCAATGGAACTAAGCCAAAATTCCAAAGCATAGCATGAGAATTCTTACTCTAGATTATACCAACCTATCTTTTTCTTTCATTATGGCCTCTCTTCTATCATAAAGCCCAGAAAAATAAAGATATCTTTCATTCTCATAATGCTTTGTATTTCCCACCTTCCTATTTCAATTGACTAATTCAATGCTGTGCTTCTCAATTTTAGCATGCATCAGAATCACGTGGAAGACTTATTATAACACAGGTCATTGGAACCACTCCCAGAGTTTCTGATTCAGTAGGTCTGGGGTAGAGCCCAAGATTTTACATTTGGGACAAATTCCCAGATGCTGTTGAGACTGTTGGTCCCTGGGTCACACTTGGAGAATCGCTGGTTAAATCGCTCAGGAATGCACTTCTACTCATTTACACTTATGTGAATGCTGCTCTTACTTTGTTCTTAAATGCTGTGCCTTATAGGAACTCTTCACTAGTTGTTAAATTAAAAATAATTTCTCTCTCCTTTGGACTTCTGTAGGTAGCTGGACTTCTCTTAGACTATCAACTACCATGCATTAGAGTTCATTTGTAAGTGAACATTCCTTAAGAGTAACATTAGTGATTTGTATCTTCCATTGTGTATCAAAGATATTTAATAAATATTTCTAACTAAAGATGCAAACACTGACCTCAAGAAATTAAAATATTTCAGAATAAGAGAACATAGAGTCTTTCTTTTAAGGATAAAAATGGCCTCAATGACTAAGAAACATGAATTTTCTCCAGTTCTTTTAATTTCCAGTTCCCAAGTATTGCTAAAATCTACTTTTTTCCCAAAAGTAAATTCCCTCTCACTCTTCTTTTTCTTTTTTTGCCTGAACTCAAATAATTAATGAAAGATCAGGCTAATATGCAGAATGTTATAGCTATGGACCATACCAGTTTGAGTAATTACTTTAAGAAATATCATATCTTAAAATATTTCCAGCCAGTACATCCTTTTTATTAGCACTCTATAAATTTGCTGTCACAGAGATATCTTCAGGGAATACCTGAAAATTAAAAAATCAGATAACAAAAATAATATCATCACAATTTTTAGCAAACCTTTCTGAAGCGTCTGAGTAGATGCAGTTGAAATATGTATTTGGAACTGAAGTGATTAAACTTAGAGGGGAAATGGTGTTTTTTCTACTTGCCTTTCATTTTCATTTACTTGTTATTCTCCTAATTGTTCTGGGGCAGCTTCAGGGATGAGTTCTATTATGTGGTGATATCTTCCTTTATACCACTAAGTTTGTCTGTGCTCAGTCACTAAGTCTTGTCTAACTCTTTGCAACCCCATGGACTGTAGCCCACCAGGCTCCTCTGTTAATGGGATTTCCCAGACAAGAATACTGGAGTGGGTTTCCATTTCCTCCTTCAGGGATGGAACCTGCATCTTCTGCATCTCCTGCATTGACAGGTTGATTCTTTACCACCGAGCCACCTGGGAAGTCCACTAAGTTTAGAGGTCAGTAAGACCAGTGGATATATTCATAATGCCTACCACTATGATATAGCTGAACTTGGGGACGTGTTAGCTAACTCATTTGGGGGTGACTTCTTTATGCAAGGATTTAGAAAGGAGAGCAAATACATAATAATGCTCAGTCACCTCCCAAACCAGGCAATAATGAAATTTCAAAGCCCTTAAATCAGGAAGAAGCTGCCTAGTTCCACACTGCTGGGTAGTTCTTGTTACGGGGTATGCCCATCAAACATGACATATTAGCCACTACAAGATTCATGCATTCTTTCATTCTGTCCTGTGGAAAGTAGTCCTCTCAGTTAGGTCAATGAGCTCTTGTCTCATGATACTTGGAAAATAAGCATGCCTTTCTTCCTCTCCTTTGGGAGAGGTCTCTCTGACTAGATTCTTACGCACATCTTAATGATAAACAAGTTATTTGTCACTGCAGACAAAGTAAGCACTTGCAGAGTACTTACTCTATTGCAAAAGCAAGGTAAACTGTCCTTCTGTGAGGAGGGAGATCTTGACTTGGAGGACCACGAAATTTTACCCAATTACTCATGAAACAGAAAACATGCTTTTTCTAGAAAAAGGGGCAGGGGAGAAATACAAATATTAGGACACATTCTGTGGCCTACCGCAATGACCACATGGGATGGTAACTTTGCTTTTATTGGTGCCTACAGAAGTCTATCTAAGCTTTATGTCTGTGATTGCCTGCGATTTACAGAGTTGGCAGTTGCATTTATAAGCAACCATTTTCCACTTGTTTACCCAGCTAAAGAGAGCCAAGATGTTGGGTTTGTAAAATAGTCAGCAGAAAAACAGGTAGATAGAGTGCAACGTCAAACCCATTGATAAAGGAAATGCCTCAGTTCTAACAACTGCAATGAGGCATCTTCTCATAGCATCATCATTTACTCCCTAAAAATCAATCATTTCCATTCACAAACAAAAAGTGCTAATACAGTTCATCTTAGACAGCAGTGCTGATATATATGTACTACGATGTATAAAATAGATAGCTAATGGGAACCTACTGTACAGCACGGGGAGCTCAGCTCAGTGCTCTGTGATCACCTAGAGGGGTGGGGGTAGGGTGAAAGGGGGGCTCAAGGGGGAGGGGATATATGTCTACATATAGATGATTCACTTCATTGAACAGCAGAAACTAACATAACATTGTAAAGCAATTATACTCCACCTAAAAAAAATTAAAAAATAAAAAGATACCCTCTTCTACCTACACCCACTTCTACCTATACCATCATTTTCATGCTTTCCTTTAAAGAAAAACTCACTGGATGAGAGGTACCACTCAGCCCCTCTTTGCTTCTCTGCTTTATTGGTCCCATTGTTTAACTGTTATTATATGTTAGTCGCTCAGCTGTGTCTGACTCTTTCGACTGCATGAACTGTAGCTCACCAGGCTCCTCTGTCCATGGAATTCTCTAGGCAAGAATACTGGAGCAGGTTGCCATGCCCTTCTCCAGGGGATCTTCCCAACCCAGGGACTGAACCCAGTCTCTTCCACTGAAAGCAGATTCTTCACCACCTGAGCCACCAGGAAAACCTGTTACTGAACACCATTGATTTGCAATGTTCGTGTCCAGACTGTATTTCCTCTGCATTATAGACTCCTACGTGTAATGCCATCACTACATGAATGTTATACAAAACAGAATTTCCATCCTCTACACATTCAAATCAGAGCCTTCCTAATCTTTCCCATTAAAAAAATTACTCCCACTTACCTAGTTATTAAGGCCCAAACCTTGGTACTTCACCCCTTTCCTCAGGCCTCAATACCAAATAGGCTGGATCTGTTATATATTTGGTTGTGATAGAACTTACACAATAATTTGGTGGTTTGAATGTGGGGAATGCCCCCACTACAGTATTGGCTGTTATTGTTGCTGAGTTGCTAAGTCACGTCTGACTCTTTTGTAACCCCATTGATTGCAGTCCGCCAGGCTCCTCTATCCATGGGATTTCCCAGGCAAGAATACTGGGGTGGATTGCCATTTCCATCTCCTAGGGATCTGTCTGACCCAGGAAGCAAACTCGAGTCTCCTGCATTGGCAGGCAGATTCTTTACCACTGTACCACCAGGGAAGCCTGACAGTATTAGTTACACAGTTCATTTTCCACAGAGTCATGGAGTCATAATTTTCATACTTAAATCACTCTTCTAATCTGAGTTCTTTAATTCATTCCTATTACACTCATAGCAAAACCCAAATTCCTAATCCAGGTGTAAGTATTTGCATGACAAGACTCACCTGCCCTTCAATCCTACGTCTTATCATCCCCCTCCCATTCAGGATGCTTCCATAGCGCTGGTCCTGCCCTACTTTCTGAACTTGGCAGACAGTTTCCCACTTCCACAAGCCCTCTGCTGGGTTCTCTCCCTTGGGTGCCCTTCCCTGTTCTTTGCATGGCAGATAACCTAATGCTCCCCTTAGAGACAGGCCTTCCCACCCCCCACATCATAAAGGACCTCTCCCACAGCAGTTTAGCTGGTTTTCATCATGGCACACACACTTCTCCCAACACACCTCTACCTCCCACCAAACTCTCGTTCCTGTGATTTTTTTTTTAATTCGAATATAATTACTTTACAATGTTGTATTAGTTTCTGCTGTACAACAAAGTGAATCAGCTATATGTATATATGTGTGTGTGTATGTGTGTATATATATATATAATGAAGACAGAGAGAGGATATACATATATATATATATCCTCTCCTTCTTTGACCTCCCTCCTACCCTACTCCTTATCCCACCCCTAGGGCATCACAGAACACCGAGCTGAGCTCTCTGTGCTATACAGCGACTTCCCACTAGCTGTCTATTTCACCCATGGAAGTGTGTATATGTCAATCCTAATCTCCCAGCTCATCTCACCCTTCTTCCCACCGTGTCCAAAAAAATCTTCTTGTCACTTTGTCAGCTTACTTCTCTCTTGTTCACCACAGCAGCTCCAGTGCCTGGGGTAGATTCCGGCACACAGGGGAGTTTTCAATTAAAACTTACTAAATCAATGAACAAGAAGCTAGGCTTGTTCTGACCAAATCTGACAAAGGGAAACCAGCTCCACTTCAGAAGCCCTTTGACACACCACCTCACACTCCAGCGAATTAGCTCACATGGAAGACTGGTTGACAAAGATATGCTGTATTTTCCCCAGGCTTTTTGCACTTTGATGGTAGGGAAGGGAAAGAAGTAGCTTTTTTTTAATATGTGAGCAATTAGCATTTTGGAGTTGAAGTCTTAGTTTATCCCAATGTGAAAGGTATCACAGATTATCCTCACTATCACACTCGATTTTATAAAGGATGTTCCACTCATGTTTAAGAGCTAGAGCATATTAATATTTTAGAAGGTCACATGTACTTTGAGAGTCTGATGCTTTGACAGTCAGATCTAAACATCTGGAAAAAAGTTCACATACACAAAAAATTTACATACAGTTTGAATGATACATGGGTCCCTTGAAGTCTATTTATTCTACACTCTGAAGACTGTGGTTGTAATAAATAATTTCTACATTTACTTGAATTACAAGAGTCCATCTCCATCCCATATAAATATTGGGCCATTTGTTGGTTTTGCTAAAAATTCTTCCTTAAACACTTGGAACAGCTTCATTGCCCTTTCAGACTGAAGAGAAAGAATCTTCAAATTGGGGGAAGGAGTGAAAGGAAGACTAACATTTACTGGACACTAACACGCATCTCAGTTCAGTTTAGTTCAGTCGCTCAGTTGTGTCCGACTCTTTGTGACCCCATGAGTCCATCACCAACTCCTGGAGCTTACTCAAACTCATGTCCATTGAGTTGGTGATGCCATCCAACCATCTCATCCTCTGTTGCCCCCTTCTCCTCCTGCCCTCCATCTTTCCCAGCATCAGGGTCTCTTCAAATGAGTTAGCTCTTCACATCAGATGGCCAAAGAATTGGAGTTTCAGCTTCAACATCCGTCCTTCCAATGAACACCCAGGACTGATCTCCTTTAGGATAGACTGGTTAGATCTCCTTGAGAGTCCAAGGGACTCTCAAAAGTCCTCTCCAACACCGCAGTTCAAAATCATCAATTCTTCAGTGCTCAGCTTTCTTCACAGTCCAACTCTCACATCCATACATGACCACTGGAAAAACCATATCCTTGACAAGATAGATGGACCTTTGTTGGCAAAGTAATGTCTCTGCTTTTTAACATGCTGTCTAGGTTGGTCATAACTTTCCTTCCAAGGAATAAACATTTTTTAATTTCATGGCTGCAGCCACCATCTGCAGTGATTTTGGAGCATGTGTCTAGCACTCTGCAATATGCTTTCCATGAATTACTAAGTTTAATTCTCAAGACAACCCTATAAGGACAATAAATCACATTTTTGCATATTAGAAAACTGAGGAAAAATGAAGTTAAGCAATTTCTATGTAAGAAGTTCGTAATGGAGACTTGATTCATATCCAGATGGTAAATTCGTTTTCTCTATGTTGTAGCATGCATTTATGTTTTCATTAGCACCTCGCTGTAAACAACCAAGCTAACTGGCCCCTTATTTTTGTTTTTAAAACGACACTCATTCTTTAACTAATGATTTAGACACTCCTCTTAACCCTCTGACTTCATCTTCTGTTACTGTCACCTTTACTGACTTGATACAAGCCACACGGGCTTCCTTAATTCTTTTTTTTATATATAACCTTTAAAGATTACTTTCCATTTACAGTTATTACAAAACATTGGCTGTATTCCCCATGTTGTACACTACATCCTGAGCCTATGTTACACACAATGGTTTGTAGCCACCACTTGCAAACCCTATAAAGCCCCTCCCTCACCCTCACTGGTAATTACTAGTTTATTCTATCTGACTATATCTGACAGTCCACTTCTTTTATTTTACAATCACTAGTTCATTATACTTTTTAGATTCCACACATAGCTTATTCCTTAAACTAAGTTTCTTAAAGAAAAATGAGCTATGAGAGCAATTAATAGACTCAGTTGTATTACTATGATTTATAATGATTTCAATGTATAAGTAAGAATCTATGCCCTTTTTTAAGAAACACTTTTTAGTAAAAAATTTTATTTAGAAGATGATGACCTCAACTAAGATACTAGCAATATAGATATATTTGCTAAATTTAAATAATAATTATAGAGAAACAATTATAAATTAAAATGACTACAGTGTTATAATAAAAGTATAAACATAACTTCATAAAAATGTGCTAGTATCTTACCCAGTTTACAGATATTACCTCCAATTCTTTAAAGAATTAATAAAGCACAAAAGATTTATTTATGGAAATTACAAGCATATGAGTTTAAATATCCTGCTCCATTGTACATAACACTTACTGGTCGAAACATGCATCTTAAATTAAGAATACTGGGGGAAATACTGCACTTAAAATATCTGCGCTCTTTTGCTTTTGTAAATATATATTTTTATATATTGAGATCCTTTTGCTTTTCTGAAAATAAAATCACTTTTAGTGCATGTGACCTGTGAACATCAGTATAGAACCGAAAAGACTTATGAATAATGAAGCATCCATTTGATATGGTGAACATGTTAAGATTGTTCTATGGTTTGTGACTGCAGCAATTATTGTAAATCTTTTATTGGTGAATTTCCCCTGTGTGGCCTTCAGCCATGCTCAGACATGTCTTTCTTATTCCATACTAGCCAACTAGTCTCCTGCTGTTTGATCTCAGCAGCTTATAAGGACACCATGCTGGCTGAGACCTTGTTAATTTGAAATATTTCAAACATGCAAAAATACAGAGAGAAGGTTATGTGAAACACACACCCAACATCAAGAATTTATAATCCCTTTCCTCCCCAGACATAATCCCAATACTGAAGTTGCTGTACATCCTTTCCCATCCATATTTTCCTTTTCCCTCATATGCTTCTGTTCATAAGGAATATAAGTATTATGCCATACTTTTATTTTTTCTGTCTACCACTATGCTCTCAAGATACGGTGAGTGCGGAAGATCTAGTTTGTTTACCTTAAGACTTATATACCACAATTTACTTGTCCTTCCCCTAAAAATGCTTATTTATATTGTTTCAAATTTCTCACTATTGTTATCAACACAGCAGTGAATATCCATGGGCACATATGTGAGAATTAATAAACAAGAGTTTGATCCCTGGGTCAGGAAGATCTCTTGGAGTAGGAAGTGGTAACCTGCTCCAGTATCCTTGCCTGAAAATTTTCATGGGAAGAGGAGCTTGGAGGGCTACAGGGCATGGGGTTGCAGAGAGTTGGACATGACTGAGCATACACACACACATGTAGAAGGAGAATTACTAGTATAGGATGCCAATTTTTTATATTACTGGATATTGCTAAATTGCCCTGTAATGTGGTTATACCAGTGTATCCTCCCCCCATTAGTAAGAGTTTTCAATTTTCTACAAACTTTCCTATGTTTATTGTCACCGGTATTTTTCAAAATTATTTTTCTTACCTGATGAGTATAAAATTATATATCCTTGATTTTTTACAATTTGTACTATCTTGATTACTGGTAAGCTTGAACATTCTAATGTTTATTTGGCTGTTGTTCAAGGGTCAAACTTAAATATTCTCCCGTACTTTCGCCAAAACTCATTTAAATTTTGTTTTCCACATATATGTCTCTAAATTTGTCTGGATTTTATTTTGTTTTATAATGTAAAGTATGACTCTAATTTATTTTCTTTTTCCACATACATAGCAAGTTACTTCAATATAATCAATAATCTATTATCACCACACTGATCTTTAATACCAGCCTATTGATTTCACTTCCCAAGTGGTCAGTTTCTAAGATGTCTGTTCTGTTTTGCAATAAAAGTACAAAAATAAATTAATAAGTAGGTATCTTCCAGGAATAATTTTGAATTTTAAAAAATGTAATGACATTTGTTTCTGTAATATAAAAAGATTATTAAATAATTTTTATATCCAATAAAATAACTTCTAAAATCTGTCTATAAATTTTCTTACAATACTTATATTCTTCAAACAATAATTTTGTTACTTATTTTCTAATCCTATATACTTATTCCAATCCCTATATGTTCCTCTTATCTTGTTGCATAGGTTAAGACCTATCTACAATAAATAATAACTGATGGCATGCATCCTTGAGGAAGAGGGCAACATTCTCACTATCAACTTAATATTTTAAATTGTTATTAGTAAATTCAGATTTTCCCTTTCTTCCTATGTTAATACTGACAATCTTTATTTTCTTAAAAAAATTGTTCAGTTAATCTAAGACAGCAAGTTACTTAAGTTATTAGGCATAACATGTTCAAAATAGTCTCTTAGAATTAAAAAAATCTTCACTAGAACTGAAATTGTATTCCTTTTTATTCCTCTTATTGCCTATATGCGTTTATGTGTGCCCTCCTTCAATGATCAATTTCGCCATGGGCTTCTTTAATATCCTTTTCAAAAAAGGATCCTGTGTATTTTATTAGAAATCCCCTATTGTTCTTGTTTACTGTTTTGCTACTTTGTGTTCCTTTTCATACAATTTTCCTCCTCTCACTTCTTTGTAGGTTCTCTGTTGTTCATTTTCTAACTTCTTGTGCTGAACCCTCATTCACTTCTTTTCAAATGACTTATTTTCTAATATATACATTTATAACTAGAAACTCTCCTTTAAGTGATCATTGCACCCCACAAGTTATTATATGTACTATATTCACTGTCATTCAATTATAAATATTGTATGATATCTATTTTACTTTCTTCATTAACTCATTAATTATTGAAAAGCCTATTTTTCAATTTCCAGCTCTAAGGGAGAGTTTGATCTCTTTTTTGTAGTTGGTGCCAAATTTTACTGAATTTATTTCACTGAATTTTGTGCTACTGTTTTTGCAGCTTTTATATAATACTGTCAACTCACATTGATTAAGTGTTTACCTTATGTTATGCACTGTTGTAAACAGTTTACATTCATGGTAAAAGTCACTAAAGTCATAAGTACTATTATTACCTATAATTTACAGATGAGGATTCTGAACCGTAACAAGATAAAATAACATAGCACACCTAGCTCCTCTGCCCATGAGATTTCCCATGCAAGCACACTGAAGTATATTGCCCTTTCCTTCTCCAGGGGATCTTCCTGACCCAGGGATCAAGCCTGCATCTCCCACATTAGCAGGAAGATTCTTTAACACTGAACCACCAGAGAAGCCCAGTACATTGTGGTGCTGAGACTCAAACTTAGTCAGTTCAACTCCAGAGTCTGCGTTTCTCACTCTATAAGAAATAGCCTCAAATTCCGCATGCATTAAAAAAAAAAAGAGATGTTCACATTTGCTGGGTGTGCATTTGTAAATATATCTGTCAGATCAACTTTGTTAACTGAGCTATTTAAATCTTCTATATTCTTTCTAAATATTTTGGTCTAATTAATTTATTAATTTCTGAGAGATCTGTAGACAATATCCCTCATTTGGTCATTTGGATTATAGTTCTATTAATGTCAAGTTCCTGTGGTTTTTGTTTTTAAGCTCATTTCAGTTCATAATGGTCATATCCTTTGATAAATGTCATAACTTTTTCTGATTTTAATTGACTATACCACCTTTCCTTTTCTTTTCATCAAAATTTGCGTGGCATATCACTCCTTGTTTTTAATTACTTGACACAAGTACACATAAGTGTACATACATATACAATCACATGTAAGCATAAGTCTGTGTGTAATATGTCACTTCTTAGCTAGATTTTAATCTGACATTTTTCTTTGTTTTAATGGTTGAGTTTTACTGTAACTACTGATATTTGATATCTGTTTCTACCAACATATTTTTGTATTACTAATTTACCATCCTTTTGGTTGTTTCTATTTTTTGTTCTTTTCTGACTCCCATTGGATTGATCAGCTTTTCAGTACAACCCATCAACCTTTTATGCCTCCGGGGATTTCTAAACTATCATTGTACTTTTATTCTTTTAATCGTTAACCTTAACTTTTTAACATGCCCAATTATATAATGAGGTGTTAGGATAATTAATATTTTTATATTTCTTCTGAACATTACAAGGAGTTTAGGAAGGCTTAACTCTAGCCCCTCAAACATATCACTGTTGTCAAGAACTTTATTTCCAATGTTAGCCACTTTTTGAAAATATTGCTTCCTATATCCTACTGCTTATTTGTAGAATCAGTTTTCCTCTTTTAAAGTTAGTAGCCCCTTCAACGGAGAAGGCAATGGCACCTCACTCCAGTACTCTTGCCTGGAAAATCCCAAGGACGGGGGAGCCTGGTGGGCTACTACTGTCTATGGGGTCGCACAGAGTTGGACACAACTGAAGCGACTTAGCAGCAGCAGCAGCAACAGTAGCCCCTTCAAAAAGAAACTGAGGCAAATTATCTAAGTCTTTATATGATATAAAATATCTTCATTTCCCTTTATTCTTGTGTGATAGTTTGAGTATAGATTTATAACTATTGTTATTTTTCCTTCAACATTTAAAAATATTTTCCTGCTGCTATTAGTTTTATTGCTGTACTATTATGGATACTTTATTTTCTCTTTGGCATCTTTGAAGCTTTCCTGTTGTCTTTGCATTTCACATTTTCACTTTTTCACTCTGATGTGCCCAGGTGGGCCTGCTTGTTCCCTTAGCCTGAGGACCCATTTTATCTTAGATATTAGAGCTATTCTTTTATCATTGTCTATTTGGTTATTGTCTCTCATTCTGTGCTCTACTTCTGGAACTCCTGCTTTAGTTTTATAGTTTCAGAGCTTACATTTAAATATTTGATCATTTTCAATTATTTTTTATATGGTGTAAGCACAGTGGTATTTCTTAAGGTGACAACCACCTGGAAAGATCTTCTCTAAGAATTAAAGGTCTAATCCCAAAAATGACATATTTGGGGTCACTGTGTAAAAGTATTATCATGGCAAAATTACATGATATGAGACACCAGGCTCTTTGATATTTTGATCTCTCTAAAAAGCATGGAATTATAAAATCTTAGTTCAGAGGTACCGGTTCTTTTATATATGTCCAGGTGTGTATGTTTCTCTATGGTTAGCAGAACTGAAAGAAATCCTCATTGCTGTACTTTTGATAAATGATAAGGAACAGTATTGAAATACCAGGATCAAAACAGTTCAGTGAGCTCTTAGCAACTTCAGTCACTAGTATGAGGGGTTCTAAGGAAATAAAAAACTCATTTGCATAGGCTGATTTCTTACAATGTCCCGATGCAGCCATGTTCTAATCTCTCACTGCTGTGATTTACAAGAAATGAAAGAAAGTAATAAATTTGGCACTTTCTCACCAAAACCATTGGAGGTTTATTTGAAATTTAGATGTATTGACTGGAGACATTTATGAATATCTGGAAATTGATGTCAATATTTTCAAGTAATGAATTGTTGGCAAAGGAGAAAGAACAGAAATTCTTTATAATATGTTAAATCCCACTAAGTAATTCTCGGCATTTCTTTCTATATTGCAGTACCAGATAAAAGAGAAATTAAAAAGGGAAGTGAGAAAAGAGGATCCTGTTAAAAAGGTGTCTTGGAGAATAAAGAATGTGATAGGAATGCTCACAGAGAAACAAGAGGAATGAAAGGAAGAAGAGGAAAGCCACACAATGAGATGGGAGGACAGGAAGACTGAGCTGGGAAAAGGAGACACAAAGAAACCTAGAGGGCAAAAGGCTACCATCCAGCTGTATTAGAAAGGGTGCAGTCTGCAAACCAGGAATGCAATTTTAAATGGAGTTTATGAGATGATCCTACCTGGAAAATTCCATGGTCAGAGGAGACTGGTGGACTACAGTCTATGGGGTCACAAAGAGACGGATATGACTGAGCGACTGAACATGCACACTCTCACTCACACACACACACACACACATACAATCAATCAATCAATAATATACCTAAAAGTATTTATAAAGTCTCAATCTTAGTAACAGTTTTCAGCCGAAAAATCATATAGCCAGGATCTCTAGGACACTTATCCATCTTAAACTGTTAATCAGAAAAAGTGGAATGTGAAAATAAAGGAGTTTAGGCAGAGAGGTTGTCCTTAGTGGAGTGCAGCCTAGGGCCCTCTAGGCCTGGGTAAGCTGAGGGCCCAGAGCAGGGTGGCCAAGCAGGCCCAGGCCCTGAGGCAGCAACAGCACAGCCTTCCTGTGATCTTACCCCTATAGAGCCTGCAGGTCTCTGAGCTCTGGCTCCCGTTCTGTGGTGGCTGCTGTTCTGGAGTAGGCGAGGCGTGGCAGGGAGAGAAGAGAGACAACACCCAGACACTGGAAAGGACATGAGCTTGGCCACCTCAGCCTCGGGTCACAGAGCACTGGAGATCCCAGGCCTGGGGTGACCTCTCTGACCTCTAGTGAATAAGACATCACCTTGCCCCACTGCTTAAGGGGCCCAAAAGGAGCAGAGAGTGGAAATGTTGGTGGAAATCTTTATTCCACCAGACCTTGACACTGAAGTAGGGAAATGATAGAACAGTATCCCACACTGGGCCAACATAGAGCATCCACTACCCTTGGAGAAGATTTGCTGGACATTTATAGAAGGCCTGGTTTTAGAAAAGGCAGAGGAACCAGAGATCAAATTGCCAACATCCGCTGGATCATGGAAAAAGCAAGAGAGTTCCAGAAAAACATCTATTTCTGCTTTATTGACTATGCCAAAGCCTTGGACTGTGTGGATCACAGTAAACTGTGGAAAATTCTGAAAGACATGGGAATACCAGAACACCTGATCTGCCTCTTGAGAAATTTGTATGCAGGTCAGGAAGCAACAGTTAGAACTGGACATGGAACAACAGACTGGTTCCAAATAGAAAAAGGAGTTCGTCAAGGCTGTATATTGTCACCCTGTTTATTTAACTTATATTCAGAGTACATCATGAGAAACGCTGGGCTGAAAGAAACACAAGCTGGAATCAAGATTGCCGGGAGAAATCTCAATAACCTCAGATGTGTAGATGACACCACCCTTATGGCAGAAGGTGAAGAGGAACTCAAAAGCCTCTTGATGAAGGTGAAAGTGGAGAGTGAAAAAGTTGGCCTAAAGCTCAACATTCAGAAAACGAAGATCATGGCATCCGGTCCCATCACTTCATGGAAAATAGATGGGGAAACAGTGGAAACAGTGTCAGAAGTTATGACCAACCTAGATAGCATATTCAAAAGCAGAGACATTACTTTGCCAACAAAGGTTCATCTAGTCAAGGCTATGGTTTTTCCTGTGGTCATGTATGGATGTGAGAGTTGGACTGTGAAGAAGGCTGAGTGCCGAAGAATGGATGCTTTTGAACTGTGGTGTTGGAGAAGACTCTTGAGAGTCCCTTGGACTGCAAGGAGATCCCACCAGTCCATTCTGAAGGAGATCAGCCCTGGGATTTCTTTGGAAGGAATGATGCTAAAGCTGAAACTCCAGTACTTTGGCCACCTCATGCGAAGAGTCGACTCATGGGAAAAGACTCTGATGCTGGGAGGGATTGGGGGCAAGAGGAGAAGGGGAACGACAGAGGATGAGATGGCTGGATGGCATCACTGACTCGATGGACATGAGTCTGAGTGAACTCCGGAAGTTGGTGATGGACAGAGAGGCCTAGCATGCTGCAATTCATGGGGTTGCAAAGAGTCGGACATGACTGAGCGACTGATCTGATCTGATCTGATCTGGGTATATAATGTGAAGCAAGTGCTCTCAAGTTTCCCCATCGTTTTAAAAGAAAAGATTGTATTGTCCAACAGATATTTGCTAAGAAAATAAATGTGAAAGTCCCAGCCAAAAATAAATAAATAAATGCATAAAAATAAATATGTGGAGTGATGGATGTATTAACTCATTTAATGGTCAAGGTGGTGGGATTCTCTCACGATGTATAGGTATACCAAATCATTATCAGGTATACTTTAAATATCTTAATTTTGTCAACTATACCTCCATAAAGCTGAATTTTTTTAAATCTTACTTTGCTACACCTGGGTCTTCTACATGTAAAGAAATTCTGACCTCTGATAGAAAATCCCATGTCTTAAACATGCCCTTTTGAAAGAAAAGGAAAGGATAAATCATAGGAAAGAAATGTTTTCTGAAACTGACTTTTGGAAATAGAATTTTCAGACCATCTCTAGAAGAGACACCAGGAATCAGCCATATCCATATCTGTTTATAGGTTAGAGGAAGCAGAGCCAAAGGCAATGAAGAAGCCAATAAAGCGGGATAGGATGGTTGCCGACGCCAAACTGGTCAGACTTAGGAGACATTTTCATATGATGCCCATCCCCCTGTGTGTGCATGTTATTACTCACAGCTGTATAGATAGCAAAACGTGCTAAATGCTTTTTGGAAATATCTCACCTTTGTAGGTGTTATGAAGTGCCTGGCTTATGTTTAAGGTAGAGATAATAAAATAACACATTTTATAATTATCCTTTTGTTAACATTCATATGAAATTTCTATTTTGGAAATGGACAGGCTAAACCATCTCTTTGAGGAGTACATATTGCATATATGAAGTGGTTCAGGGGACAAGGGAGAAGAAGGCAGGGCAGAGGGGTCCATGTCAGGAGTTTCATAGTAAGACAATGGTGAAGGGATTGATTCCTTAAGTTCTCTTTCTGATTATTCATTGTTAGTGTATAGAAATGTAAGGGGTTTCTGTGTATGGATTATGTATCCTGCTACTTACCTAATTCACTAATTACATCAGTAATTTTCTGATAGTATTTTTATCATTTTCTAAGTATAATATCATGTCATCTGCAAACAGTGAGAGTTTTACTTCTTCTTTTCCAATCTGGATTCCTTTTATTTCTTTTTCTTCTCTGATTGCTATGGCTAGGACTTCCAAAACTACATTGAATGATAGTGGCAGGAGTGGGCACTCTTGTCTTATTCCTGATCTTAGAGGAAATACTTTCAGTTTTTTACCATTGAAAATAATGTTTGCTGAGGGTTTATCATATATGGCTTTTATTATCTTGAGGTAGGTTCCTTTTATGCTCATTTTCTAGGGTGTCTTATCATAAATGGATGCTGAATTTTGTCAAAATATTTTTCTGCATCTATTGAGATCATCATGGGATTGTCATCTCTTAATTTGTTAATAAGATATATCACATTGATTGATTTGCAAATATTGAAGAATCTTTGCATCACTTGGATAAGCCCAACTTGATCATGGTATGTGCTAAGTTGCTTTAGTCATGTCTGACTCTTTATGACCCCCATGAACTGTAGCTTGTCAGGCTCCTTGTCCATGGGATTCTCCAGGCAAGAATACTGGAGTGGGTTGCCATTTCCTCTTCCACGGGATCATCCCACCTGCTGCATTGGCAGGTGGGTTCTTTAGCACTAGCGCACCTGGTGTATAATCCTTTTACTATGTTGCTGGATTCTGTTTGCTAGAATTTTGTTGAGGATTTATGCATCTATGTTCATCAGTGATATTCGCCTATAATTTTGCTTTTTTGTGACATCTTTGTTTTTGGTAACAGGGTGATGGTGACCTCGTGGAATGAGTTTGGAAGTGTTCCTTCCTCTGCAATTTTTTGGAAGAGTTTGAGAAGAACAGGCATTAGCTCTTCTTTAAACATTTGATACAAATCACCTGTGAAGCCATCCGGCCCAGAGCTTTTGTTTTTGGGGAGGTTTTTGATTAACCGTTGTCTTGTATGCCCTGTGCATGTCAGTTTACTTTGCTGTGTATCTCTTGGGCAAATGAGTCTTAAGATTACACCATCTATCCTTTCTAGATGTTAAAAAAGTTGCCAGAGCATGACAAAAGTAGAATTTGTAAACTATTTTGTGTATATTGTTTTAAAATTTATAGAAAAGATTTTCTTCTGAAAATCACTTACATAATTAAAATTAAATTCATCTCTAAGCATTATAGATAATTATACTTATCCACAACAAACACTAGAATTATTAAATAAACACGGAATTGTTAAATAGACAATTTTGTGGTTGATCATGATGAAACAGAAGAATCTTGTAGGCCCTTCCTGGGGACAGACGTCTTGTACTCCCCACCTCTTGTTTGTAGAAAAGCTTTAGCCTTCTAGGCTTTCCCTGAGTTCCATATTGCAAGTTTAATCAGAGAAGAGAAAAAAGTACATGAACAAAGGAAAGCAACCAAGCAAGACAAAATAATATTTTAGCCATAAAATAAAGTCAAGAACCTTTAGCTCCTCCTCAAGGACTACAGGTATATATATATAGCCATATTCTTGAGTTCTTTTGCAGATACTAAAAGCCCCACCTGTTGGAAAAAGTTAACTGCATGCTGAACACAATCAAGTAGACCCCAGAGTAGTTGAAACCAGGAGGTTGATGACTGAGATTCCCAAAACATTCCCATTACCTCATCACCAGCCAGAGAAGTGCATGAGCTGATATCCTGTGACCCTCTCTTCTCAGACTGTCTTTAAAAACCCTACCCTGAAAGCCATCAGGGAGTTCAGGTCTTCTGAGCATGAGATGCCTATTCTGCCTGCTTGGCCCTCCAATAAACTTTGTATTTTCCTTTACCACAACCCAGTGTTGGCAACTTGGTTTTGCTGCATGAGTAGACCCAACTTTGGTATGATAACAATAATAAACTAAAATATTCCTAATACATATGATTCATAAGATGTGTTATGTTCATGGATCAAAATTATCCTTCATACTTTATCCTGTGCATAAAGTATTTGCCAGCATTGTCAGTCCACAACAAATGACACTCAGAAAGTAAACCCCTCTATATCGTTAAATGACCTGGACGTTTGGCATGAAAACCTCCTTCTGCTCCTGGTCTTCGGTTTGCATAGGATGGAGGGAAGGAAAGCACCTCTGCTGTTCTTGGGGAACTTCAACTCCCTGTCTTTGGTTCTGAAGATGAGCAAACTCTTCTAAAGGTTGTTCTGCCCTATTTCTTTTCTTTTTTCTTTTTTAATTTTTCTCTTAATTTCCTGGTTATTTTCCCCTTTTTTCCTCTTCATTCTGAAATGCCAGCAAAGTTTGGGAAGCAGGAAATCACATGATTAGGATCCTGGAGGAAGAAAGACATTTGCATCCCATAGCTTCTTCAGTCTAGACGTGGTTGTCCTCCGTGGAGGTTGCTTCCCAGCGCCAAAACGAACATTTTGAAAATTAATTCTTTTGACTGCTAAGATTCTGCTTAGATCATCTCAAGTAGCAGTACTTGAACTAAAGAGTCCTCTGTTTTAAAATTAGGTGATATTAGGGAATTCCCTGGTGGTGAAGTGGCTAAGATTCTGCACTCCCAGTGCAAGAGGCCCAGTTTCCATCCCTTTTCAGGGAACTAGATCCCACATGCCCCACATGCCACACTGGGATGAAGATCCCACATGCCAAAACTAAGCCCCAAGACAGCTAAATAAATAAATAAAATATTTAAAAATAAATAAAATAAAATTAGGTGATACTAGTACTGTAACCTGGTTAGTACACTGTAACTAAAGTGGTTTGGAAAGGGGAAAAAAAATCCTCACCTTCTTTTGCGACTATGTTAACTTTTTTGAAACTGTGCATTATTATTTTGAGTGGATAAAACATTTAAGGTCAGAGCTGTACTAGAATACCCAGATTCCCTGAAGTTGGTTTTCTGCCACTGAAACCTCAAAACCAGATATTCTCAGCAGTGTACTGCATATATTACACAGGTGCATCAAAGATCTATTACTCTTCTTGGTCCACCTCTGGGGAGCATTTCATCATCGAAGAAAATAACTAAACTCATTTGAGCCCCTTTTTAATTTTTAAAATGAAAATCAATATCCATCAGGCCTATGTCAGAGTTTTCAGAGGAAGAAAACTAAGATAACTTTTGTGAAATTTCTTATTTCTTTAAACACAGTTATCAAGCACTCAGATTATAAAAAACTTGAAATTCATTTTATATTAATAAAAAGAATCTACCAAATAGTTACCAAGCATCCAGTATTATGCTAGAGAGTTATGCTTTATACTACAGTTTAAAATACATGCACACATATGTAACTATTAATATATAGTGTGGTTTTCCTTTCTGACATGTATCATTATTGATTCACCTTTGATAACTTTCACCAAGGAGAAGTTTTTAACCTAAATTGTGTCTGCATAGTGCACTCAATTTGGCTTTTTGATGAAACTGACAAGTCAGAAAACAACCACACTCATTGCATTTTCTTATTCTGTACATGAGCCAATCTACTGAACATAGAAGTTTTTTAGGATATAGAACTTTTAACTTTTGGGCTTAGTAAAACCAAAACTTATTTTAATCACTGAGAAGGGAAAACCAACTAACGGTTATAAACTGTATATTATGTATTAGTTGAAGTGCTTTGTACATATTAATATTATTTAATCTAACTCTCACAAATCCTTACAAGGCCAGTACTATTATTATCTCCATTACCCATCTGGGGAAACTAACACTGAGATAGTCAAATAACTTTCCCATGATACAGAGCTAGAATCGGAACTTAGGGAGTCTAGTTCAAGAATTAAATTCCCAATGACTATACTCTATAGTCACGCTCCCTAACTGGACACAAATAGAATATAAGCAAATAAATGTACTAATTCAAATTAACTAGATGTAACTGAGGGTAAATAAACCAAAAATATGAATCTTTCTGTTCCTGATCTCAACTTTTTCCAAAGTCATCTCTGTCGTCAGCAGTATTCTATATATTTATTTATGTCCAGCCTCTCTGACCTGGACATGCAAAATTCAACAACATTCTCAAAATACAATTGGCTTCAGCTATTCTAAATATGTCAGACATTTGCTAATTATCATAACAAAAATATGTGGAAATTCAAATTGTCTTCAAATTTTTATATTCCTTCCAAGTTGATATTTTGTAAAATTTTTGCAAATAATAATAAATTGTCTCAGGTGAGCATTGATTTCTTAATGAGTTACCCTCATTATGAATATTAGAAAATAAGTGAATAAATATATATGTGAAATTTGCCTGCATATTTTTCTTTTTTGTGTGTCTAAGGAATTGTCAATCACTTTCATTCCTTCAGTATCGTTTACACTGTGAAATTCCATTTTTTTGAAGCTCTTGTCTCCTTCCTTGAGTTTTAACTCTAACTATCTCATGGAATTCTTAACCTGGATATCTAGCACGCTTTCAAAATCAACATGTCATCATTCCTGAAGTTTCCAAATCTGCTTAGATCAGATATATTCGCAATTCTCATGCAGGGGAGCATGACTCAGGGTAAAATAAGACTTTTAAAATGATATATTTTCTGATGACAAAAATTCAGATATGACTCACATTAGTCATCAAATCCTACCACTGATCACCAAATTTAGAACTTATCCAACCCACCTGCTTGTTTCATCGATAAGGAGGCTCAGACTCTGAGAAAAAACATTACTTTTCCAAGATAATCATGAATTTGTAGATGAGCTGCAGCTAGAATCTGAACTCCTATTTTTTTGGTAATTGTTATTATTTTTATACTGAATGATGAAATAAAATTCATATTTTATGGCAAGATGAGAAAAATTTAAACATAAAGTTTTTCTTTGCATTTGGGCCTCCTCTCTTCCTTTGAGTGTGTGTTGTACATATGCATTAATCAGACCTCCTTAGGAGATAACAATCTTAATCCCATAAAGTTTCACAACTCTTTAGAAAATAACCTTCTTCCTTAAGGTGTAAGGGGTTCCATGACCCATGACCTCCTTGCTTTGTATGTATAGATCTGAATTGCATCAACTGTTAATAATATGCCACTTGACATCTAACCCTTAGTCTCAAAAACTTATATTACTGTGCTTTGACCGCTAATGGGCATCTCCTAGAGTATAATCCTCCAGATTTGCTTAAATAAAATTTTCCATTTCTTTCTTAGATAAACTACTAATCTTTCTGTCAACATAGACATACTATGAGTCAGCCACACTACTGAAGGTTTTACTCGCATTATCTCATTTAAGCCTCAAAACGACCCTGGAAGGTAAGTACTATTACCCCACATTACAAATGAGGGAAGACAAGCTCTGGGAGGTGAATTTGTTCATCCAGGTTCACACCCTGGAAGAACCAGAATCCCAAATCTTGTCTGTTTCACTCCAAATGCCTTGGTTGTAGTCAGTTTCTCTAGATTAGTGCTTCTTCTGAGTCACCTACTTCCCTCATGTGAATGAAAATAGCATGGACATAGACATACATTTGACCATAATCATTAAACATTTCATGTTAAAAGGCATTCAAGAATAGAACCAATGTATTAAATATGTTACCTACCACACATTTTACATAAATTCTATGAATCCTCAAACTGTTCCAATTTGTAAAATGTGTCTGCAAATGGTAAGGTAGCCAAGTATTTTATTATGCTTTGTGTTTTGTCAGTAATTGGGCATATCTATTTAAATTCTATTAAACTGTTTATTAAGATGTCCAGTACCTCTTTTCCTGAGTCATTACAGATATTATCACTATAAATCAGCACCTTTCAAGCTTAGTTTCATGACAACTCAATATATATTATTTTAGTGGGTGTCAAAAAAAATCTCAAAAATTATTTATTTAGTTCATTTATATTTAAATAGCTTTATTTTGGAAAACTGCATATTCTTTATAGCAATTTAAACTTGGAATGCATCAAGAAGAGATGTAAATTTTAAAATAGTATTACAAACTTTTTAAAAAATATTATTACAGTTGTAAGTGGGCTTCCCTGGTAATCATAGAAGGAAAAGAAAATAAGACAAATTAGTAAAGGGCCAGAATACCAGAAAGAATTTAAATAGGTAGTAAACAATATGCACTTTCTCGCCTACATGAAGTCAGAGTCTGAGATACTCACAGAGGCAACTGTAAAAACCTCTATACCTTCCTTAGGGATGGCATAGTCCTGAGCCAATGGGATAATTTTGGAAACATGGTCCATCAAAAGTCCAAGTTAGACAGTGAATATAGTCACAAACATGCAATTATATGTTCTTTATCATGGTCAAAATACACCATGTGGGCCATCTACTCTCAATTGTTCAGCAATCCAATTCATCTCAATAAGACAATCTTAATAAAAGAATCAAGTAAACTATCATCTGGTTGCATCATGCATAGTAAATCACCAACGATTTATCAAAAATGTCCTTTCCATTCTTCCTTTATGGATATTGCCTTAGGTCAGACACCATCACCTCTCACCTGAATTAGTATATTAAACTTTTAATCGATCTCCCTATCTCCAATCTTATCAACACCATATTATCCTTTAATGACTTCTCATCACATTGAGATTAACTGAAAACTCCTCTTTGTGCTCTGCCCAATGCATTTTTTTTTCTAGCCATACCAGCCACCCTCTCATGGGAGGCCTATTTTCCAGTCACGTTAAATTCAGTGCTGTTCATGGACTCAACATATTCTTTCTCCCTTCCTTTTATGTGACATTTCCTGAACAGAATGCTTCTCTTCCCATGACTTGGATGATATTTCCTTTGACACACTATTTGACACACTATTCAAGATTTATCTAAGTCTTTCCATGACCTTCCCCTGGCTAAGATGGTCTTCCTCTATCCCTCCCTTTGAACATCTACCAAACCGTTTATTCCCCAATAGCATTTACTATCTCTCCAATCAGAACAATTTCCTGAGGCCAAAACTACAGGTTTCCCTCACTATCTGAAAGTAGAGTTCCAATGAACCCTTTGTAAGTTGAAATGGCATAAAGGGAAGAAGCAACGACCTTAGGATACATCTTGCTAACAGATGCACAAAATCAATCAAGAATGCCGAAGTCTATAAGGCACTGATGAAGGAAATCAAAGATGACACAAACAGATGGTGAGATATATCATGTTCTTGGATTGGAAGAATCAATATTGTAAAAATGACTATACTATTGAAATCAATCTACAGATTCAGTGCAATCCCTATCCAACTACCAATGGTAATTTTCATAGAACTGGAGCAAAAATATTCACAGTTTGTATGGAAACACAAAAGATACCAAATAGTCCAAGCAACCTTAAGAAAAACGGAGCTGGCGGAATCAACCTTCCTAACTTCAGACTATACTACAAAGCAACAGTCATCAAGACAGTATGCTGGCGCAAAAACAAAAATATAGATGAATGGAACAAGATAGAAAGCCCAGAGATAAACCCACACACTGAGGGGCACCTTATCTTTGACAAAGGAGGTAAGAATATACAATGGAGAAAAGACAGCCTCTTCAGTAAGTGGTTCTGGGGAAACTGGACAAAACTACATGTAAAAAAAATGAAACTAGAACACCTCCTAATACCACACACAAAAGTAAACTCAAAATGGATTAAGACTTAAATTTAAGGCCAGAAACTATAAAGCTCCTAGAGGATAAAATAGACAGCACATTCCTTGACATAAACCACAGCAAGATCCTCTGTGACTCACCTCTTAGAAAAATGGAAATAAAAACAAAAGTGAACAAGTGGGACCTAATTAAACTTAAAAGCTTGTTCAAAGCAAAGGAAACTATAAATAAGGTGAAAAGACAACTCTCAGAATGGGAGAAAATAATAACAAATGAATCAACTGACAAAGAATTAATCTCCAAAATATACTAGCAACTCACACAGTTCAATATCAGAAAAACAAACAACCCAGTTAAAACGTGGGCAGAAGACATAAACAGATATTTCTCCAAAGAAGACATACAGATGGCTAATAAGCACACAAAAAGATGGTCGATATCACTCATTATAGAGAAATATAAATCAAAACTACAAATGAGATATCACCTCACAGTGGGCAGAATGGCCATTGCCAAAATCTACAAACAAGACATGCTGGAGAAGGTGTGGAGAGAAGGGAACACTTGTGCACTGTTGGTGGGAATGTAAATTGATATAGACACTATGGAGAATAATACGGAGACTCCTTAAAAAAAAGGAATACAACTACCACAGTGGCACTACTGGTAAAGAACCTGCCTGCCAACGCAAGAGATGGAGGAGATGTGGATTCAACCCCTGGGTTGGGAAGATCCCCTGGAGGAGGGCATGGCAACCCACTCCAGTATTCTTGCCTGGAGAATCCCATGGACTGAGGAGCCTGGTGGGCTACATTCCATAGGATTGCAAAGAGTTGGGCATGACTGAAGTGACTTAGCATGTATGCATGCAAAACTATTATATGATCCAACAATCCCACTACTGGGCATATACCCTGAAGAAACCATAATTGAAAAAGACATATGTACCCTGATGTTCACTGAAGTACTATTCACAATAGCTAGAATGTATGGATGTGAGAGTTGGACCATAAAGAAGGCTGAGCGCTAAAGAACTGATGCTTTCAAACTGTGGTGCTGGAGAAGACTCTTGAGAGTCCCTTGGACAGCAAGGAGATCAAATCAGTCGATACTAGAGGAAATCAACCCTGAGTATTCATGGGAAGGACTGATGCTGAAGTTGAAGCTCCAATACTTTGGTCACCTGATGCAAAGAACTGACTCATTGGAAAAGACCCTGATGCTGGAAAGACTGAAGCAAGAGGAGAAGGAAGTGACAGAGGATGAGATGGCTGGATGCCATCACTGACTCAATGGACATGAATTTGAGCACACTCAAGGAGATAGTGAGGACCGGAAGCCTGGTGTGTTGCAGCTCATGGGGTCACAAACAGTTGGACACAGCTTAACGACTGAACAACAAAGGACATGGAAACAACCTAGATGTCCATTGACAGAAGAATAGATTTTTTAAAACACATTTGAGTCAGTTCTAATGAGGTGGATGAACCTACAGCCTATTATACAGTGTGAACTAAGGAAGAGAAAAAAAAATCATATATTGACACATATACGTGGAATCAAGAAAGACGGTACTGATAAACCTATTTGCAAAGCAGCAATGGACACACATAGAGGACAGAATTCTCGACATGGTAGGGGAAGGAGAGAGAGGGACAAATTGAAAGAGTAACATTGAAACATATACATTGCCATATGTAAAACAGATAGCCAGTGGGAATTTGCTGTGTGATGCAGGGAGCTCAAACCTGGTGCTCTGTGACTACTTAGAGGGGTGGGATGGGGTAGGAAGTGGGAGGGAGGTTCAAGAGGGAGTGAACGTATGTATGCCTATGACTGATTCGTGTTGATGTATGGCAGAAATCAGTCTACAATATTGTAGACCAATTATACTTCAATTAAAAATTAAAAAATAATAAAAAACAAAAAAATTTCAAAATCTAAAAAAAAAAAATCAAGATTAATAAGCGCAGATGCTCACAGACAGAATTCAAAGCAGTGATGGCTTGATGCTGAGATGCTGAGTGAAAGGCAGGAACTCAGTGGTGCCATTGTCAATGCCGGGCTACACCCTGCTTCCATAAGGCTACTACAAAACGAACACTGAACACGATTTTCATTTTCACCTTTTTACGTAAAATTGAAAGTCCTCTCAACAAAAAGAGGTACTAATGTAGTCATTTGTAAAAACAAAGTGTCATAAAGCAAACTTCAGGAAAGCGGGGGATACTTATATATCCTATTTATGTTTCTAACGCAGTATGTAGCTGAGTGGCTAGAACATGGCAGATGCTCAACTGATGTTTGTTGAAAAGGTGAATAAATGAAATAAATTAAAATTTCCCTAAATAATCTGATCTTAAGAATCACTCAAATGCTAATTAAAAAGTACCATTCCCCCCACCCAACACCACCTCAAAATAGTGCAGGTCCCTAAACTAACTCCTTGGAAATTCATATTAGCCAGTTTGAATTAGGACAAAATATTATACATGTGGGTCAGGCATTCCAAGTGATTTCCAGAAGGGTGAATGAGGAAGGGGGAGAATTACTATAGTCATTTAATCTTGAGAGGTAAGTAAACCTACGTCTGTACAAAGTATGTCTGTCTTCAGGCTCCTTTCTTTGAGATAGCCATGGGATTCTTCCCCCTTCCCCTTTACCTGGTACCTACCTGTGCTGTGCAAGTCAAAAGAAAAAAAGTTTTTTTTTAATCATATGAAAATAAGGGCATGAGGGAGACTTCTCTGGTCGTCCAGTAGTTAAGACTCCATGCTCCCACCATAGGGGATGTGGGTTCAATCCCTGGTCGGGAAACTAAGATCCCACAGGCACGCATGTCGTGGCCAAAAAATAAATAAAATTTTAAGATAAGGTCATGAGGGTAATCTAGCCTTAGCTCAGACTATAATCTCCGCAATGGACCAGGTTGTGATTTCAACATTGTTTATATTCTTTCAGCTAGTGTTTTCCATGTGGCGTAAAAATGTCATGACTCAGAGTAGTTATTTGTAGAATTGCTTCAAAATTTTATTGAAACCACTGTAATTTCACACCAAGCATTGAAACTACCTGGTTTGCCTGTAAGACCACTTACTTCGCGATTATACAATACTTGCTGGAACTTGGTCTGTAATGTGTTGTTCTTTAACTCTAGGAACACAAACTAGTTGAAAAGAAGTCTGTGCTCCACACTGCCACCTACTCAACATATGTCACTCCTTAACAGTAATCTTTTCACCTCCACAACTCAATGGAAACTTTTCTGTCTAAAATCACTAATAATCTCTGAATTGCTAAAATCCAACAAACTTCTGGCTACCTATTAGCCTCTGAACTAATAGTGCAGGACAGGACTTTCTTTAACACTCATTCCTCACTGGTTTCCTGGTTTTCCAATTTCTCTCTCTCTTGCTTTTGCATCTCCTTTGCTAATTAATTCTTTTGCTTTTCCATTTTCAAAATATGCTTGGTTCCATTTTGGGATCTAAACATGTTGGTCTAGCAGTTAAGTTCTATTGTGTGTGTGTGTGCTCAGTCGCTTCAATTGTGTCCTACTCTTTGTGATACTATGCACTGTAGCCTGCCAGGCTCCTCTGTCCATGGTGCTCTCCAGGCAAGAATACTGGAGTGGGTTGTCATGCCCTCCTCCAGTGGATTGTCCTGAACCAAGGATCAAATTACACCATGGCAGAAGTTTCCATTGGGCAGTTTCAATCTAGACAGCTGGATTACTTGACTGTCTCACCTCTAAACCTCAGTCCTTATATCTGGAATTTTCTTCACCAACCCTACATCTTGCTACTGAAACAGATTCATTCTAAATACTTCAGTTCAGTTCAGTTCAGTTCAGTCGCTCAGTCATGTCCGACTCTTTGCGACCCCATGAATCGCAGCACGCCAGGCCTCCCTGTCCATCACCATCTCCTGGAGTTCACTCAAACTCACGTCCATCGAGTCAGTGATGCCATCCAGCCATCTCATCCTCTGTCGTCCCCTTCTCCTCCTGCCCCCAATCCCTCCCAGCATCAGAGTCTTTTCCAATGAGTCAACTCTTCGCATGAGGTGGCCAAAGTTCTGGAGTTTCAGCTTTAGCATCATTCCTTCCAAAGAACACCCAGGGCCGATCCCCTTCAGAATGGACTGGTTGGATCTCCTTGCAGTCCAAGGGACTCTCTAAATACTTACCTCTCCTCAAATCTTTCCTGTTCACTCTAACTGGAAGTGTTGCAGCTCTACTGCAACAAAGTTCTTTTGTACCACTGTTACCCTCTGTTCTGTCGTTATCGGTGTGAATGTCTGCTCTTCCTGCTTAGAGATTAAAGTATCTGGAAAGCTGATATTTGCCAACTCATTGAGTGCTTTCAATGTGCTAAGTTTCTCAGATCCTTGTAACTCCACTGTGAAATGTGTGGTGTTTTACCATATTAACATTAGAGAAACCAGGATTTAAAATGATGAAGTGATTGTTAAATGAAGATATCAAGACAAAAGGTGATTGCTGGGCTCATGAAGTGGTGAACCTTGAGTCGCCCTGGATTGGTCTAACTTCAAAGCCCATACCTTAAAAAAAAAAAAAAAAAGCATTTATTTATTTGGCTGCACCTGGTCTTAGTTGCAGGATACAAACTCTTAGTTGCAGCATATGGGATTTCGTTCCCTGGCTAGGGATCAAACCTGGGAACCCTGCACTGAGAGAGTGGCATCTTAGTCACTGAACCACCAGGAAAGTCCCCCCAGAGTGCGTACTCTTAATTCCAGGGACAGACTGTTTCCTCCACCTCATTTCATATTAGTGTCCACTCCACATGCCTCATGACGCTAGACATAGCTCCATGGGTGAATAAGTTAATAGTGAGTGATGCCTTATATGTATAAGGTAATTTGCAGTTCAAAACTTGTTGACAACCATTATTTATTTCCATATGATTTCCCAACAGCTCTGAGGCAGCTCATAGGACATATTATCACCATTTCACAGAGGCTGAGCAAGTTCAGAGGTCTCCTGAAGTTCACACTTCTTTTTAGTGACAAGGATAGGACTTCTGACCCATGACTTTTGCCTGAAAGTTCCATCAGCCTTTCTTTCAAACCCTCCAAGGGAAACTCATCAACGATCAACAAAGACTCAAAGTGTTATATCTCAATATACTGTTTTCTATTTGCCCTTTTTATTCTTTAAAAAAATATGATAATAAGGCTTAATTGTTGGTGTCTGTGGGAGGGGGAGAGGCAGTTTTGTCAGTGCTGGTTAAATAGCCACAAATTTAGATTATCATCATATTGTTTTTGCCCTAACCCCATTAAAATAACTTGCTTATATTAAACAAAATTCTGAGAACGGTAATTAGCAATTTAGCTATAAATATGCATGATTATTTTTAAGTCCACTAACATGCATGGGTCTTATCTGTAATTATATCTGCATTTTTTTTCTCTCTCCCTTTCCTCTAAGAAAGCCACTTAGAATGCATTTGGGAAGTGTTAAAAAAAATTAATTCTAGTACTCTTTTCTTCTAGAATTTTCTTAAATGTTTTATGGCTATAATTATTTTTTTCCTTCTCAAGGCAAAGCAATATATCACAACATACATAGTCATATTTGTTAACAAAATGTGAGATTCGAGGAATTAATTTTATACCAGTTAAATAACAGAAGAAAAGCTATGCTGTATTTTCTTCTTTATTTATTAATTTTTTTCATATACTTAAAGAGTTCTGTATTTTGTCTTGTATCTGAAGTTACACTTAAGAGCATTGTACTCCCATTTTTTCATATCTATCTTTCAAACTTCTGTGTTTTTGAGATTATACAAGGTTAGTTGCAGGTGAGATAGAGGATTAAACCCAACTACTCTGAGTACCTTTTCTCAGTGATATGAAAATTCTTTGCAAAAATTATTTTATCTCATCTGAAAAGGAGCCTAAAAATAATTTTCCCAAGACAACCCTGCCAGAAAGTGGCAAAGTCAGTTTTCAAACCCAGGCCTGCCTCATTCCTAACCTTATGATCTTCCACTATGAATGACCAAGTGATTGAATGGTTGAATATTAAATGAAAGACCTCTTGGGTAAAACATCTATGTGCCTGATACCTAGTCACAAAATGTTTGCTAGATGAATAAAAAACCAAATGGGTATATAGAGCTCAATGTACATCAGCTCATTTACCGCCCCACCAAAGGAGAATATTTTCAAATAAACATTCAAGAATACACGATCAGGAAAATGTTTCAACAATAATGGGGCTTTTATAGGATTACTCTTTCCAACTTCAATAGCCTTAATATACAAGCAATTTGCCTAGAGTTTGTAATGCCCTTGGATTTCAAGTTGAGGAGTCTGATCATTTGGGAACAGAAAATTAAAAATCTGAAATATTGTTAAATAAATAGATTAAACAAGCCTCTTAGCCTCTTAGGACCTTTTAAGTGTTTTCACATAAAGTCCAAGAGATAGATAGACACATGAATGATGTTCACTACAAATAAATATTACCTTAATTCCAAATTTAACTTTTACAGTTTGATCTAATGTTACATTCAGGCATACGGGGCCTCCCTGTGTGAAGAGCTTTTACCAATTTAGAGCAAAGGCCGTATACAGGCAAGCAGGCAGTCTCATAGTAGCAATGTTTCTTCTGATATGTTTCATTCCACGTTTTGTTTAATCCATTCCTGCAGCCACTATGCAAACCTGTCTCCCATCACTTTACCACACAGGCTTATTTAAAAACATTGTAATTCTTCTCCCTGATCTCAACCTTTCTTCCCACATCCACTCTTCCTATAAATGGCTACTAGAAAAAATTTCCCCAAAGACAGCTTTTATCACTAGCTCAAAACCTATCACAGTTCTCTAAAGCCTGGTATATAACAGACTGTTAAAGTCTTCAACCCTCTCAGCATCCTAGTCTTTCATATCTCCCTGAATGCAGATTCTACATTAGTTTAGAAAGAAACAAAAAGAAAGAAACCTGCCAGGCCCTGTATGAAATACTCATTTTCTTATCTGTGCTTTTGTACATGCTAGTGATCCTAATTTAGAGTTTTTAAAATTGCTTTGCAAATTATCTATGACCTATTTTCATATGGGTGTGCTATCAGTCTCCGTTATCAGTCAGGGTCCCAAAAGGAAACAGAATTTATCCCAGGTGGTTCAACTGAAGAGATTTTAATGAAGGGGCTATTTACCAACATGCAGACAGAGTTAAGGAACAAACAAGATGGCGAGGTAATGAACGGTGAGACTAGCAACGGTGAGAAGACAGTACTACCAGTAGAAACAGAGAGACAAGAAAAGGAGCAGCATTTCCACAGAAGCCCAGTTAAAGGTGGAGGCATGGAAGAGGGCAGCCTGGAGGGAGTGACAGCCTGAAAGGATGCCACTACAGCCAGCCCATAGGACCAAACAGGACGTAGAGAAGAAATATCTTTCTCCTCTCAGTGTCTTGCTAAAGGTTTCCCATTGGCCAAGCCCAAGATGAAAACAGCAGGAAAGAGAAACCTGGACATGCAATCTGTATGGAATCTGGAAAGGCCAGCTTCCCAGGATGCAGGAAGGACACAGAACCCTGATGAATGGATGGGGGTGGGGCAAGTGAAGAACAGCTTGCCCAGCCCCCAGCTCAGCTGTAGCCTCCTGTGGGGTGGCAGTTTCTGTGATCACTCATATCTGCAGTGAGGAAACAGCTACAGGCCTTCCTGAAATCACAGCTATGGATCACTTGGAGCAACTCTATTTAGAGGCTCAGCTTTCTTACCTTTGGTGTTTTATTAACTAAGTCATTTCTGACTCTTGCAACCGCATAGACTGTAGCCCACCAGGCTTCTCTGTCCATGGGATTTTCCAAGCAAGAATACTGGAGTGGGTTGCCATTTGCTTCTCCAGGGGATCTTCCTGACCCAGGGATTAAACCTGGGTCTCCTGCACTGTAGCAGATTCTTTACCAACTGAGTTATATGACAATAATAGTTTATAGAATTATTCTGAATTATTAAATGAAAAACATCTATAAAATGTCTACACAATAAGCTCTAAATAAATAGTAACTACTATTACTGATAATGAAAAATTAGTCATAAAATAAATGTATACATAATAAAATAAATTTTAAAAGATATTTTTATATAATAAATAAATTTTAAATCTAATAATGGGCTTCCCTGGTGGCTCAGATGGTAAAGAATCTGCCTGCAATGCAGGAAACCTGGGTTTGATCCCTGGGTTTGGAAGATCTCGGAGAAGGGCATGGCAACCCACTCCAGTATTCTTACCTGGAGAAGTCCATGAACAGAGGAGCCTGGTAGGTTACAGTGCATAAAGCCACAAAGAATCAGACACAACTGAGCGACTAAGTATAGACAGTCTTATAATAATAAGTCTTGTGATAAACTGACTCTTCTAAAATGTCTTATAACAAAAGAATGAGGGGACTTCCTTGTTAGTCCAGTGGTTAAGACTTTGCCTTCCAATGCAGAGGGTGTGGGTTCAATCCCTGGCTCGGGAGCTAAGATCCCATATGCTTCACAGTCTAAGAGCCAAAACATAAAAGCAATATTGTAACAAGTTCAATAAAGACTTCAAAAATGGTTCACATCAAAAAAAAGAAAAAATCTTTAAAAAAAAAGAAAAGAAAAGAATGAGCCATCAAAGACAGGAATCCCTGGGTATTAGTGGTCCTCTTTGTAGCTCACCTCGATCCCACTTTCCTTGCCTTATAGGCTATGACAGGACATCTTCAGGACTTGGCAAGAGGACGATTTCATCTTACACTAGTGACTTGGATGCCATTTCTCTTCTTTCCACTAAGTAACAGACGGTGCCCTGGACAGCAGTGACATCTGCAGCCTCAAGGGAGAAGGGTCAGCACAAATTTTAATTTTGCTTTTGGTTTGGGGCTTTCAATACACAAACATTTTTTTTTTCCTCCCTGTCAGTTTGCATCTAGCTTTATATATGACATTTTTAATGCGTTATGTAGTTGGACTGACTTTGAAATTTAGAGCTCTGGTTTTTTGCTTATTTTGCTTTAAATCTTTAATTCAACCTCTTGGATTAAAAACAAAGAGCAAGTTAAAATGTGAAAAAAGTACTCTAGTTGTCATTTCTGTAGCACTGAAGATGTTAGAAAGAGGGTATTCTGTTCCTTTTTGGTTTCCTCTCATTGCAAATGTTCCTTTTTGATATTTTAAATAATAAGAAGCAAGAATGCTAAGTAATAGCCAATAAACATCTGCACACAGTGTGACTCAACTGGAAAAAGGAACTCAAAAGCTGAGAGGAGAATTTATAAAAATTCACTGGAAAGGAATGAGATTCTACCCTGATCTTTGCTTTGAGAGTAAAAAGAAATGGATGGATGGATGGATGGATGGGTGGATAGATGGATGGATGGATAGATAGAGAAAGAAAGAAAAAGGCTTTATTCTTAGAAGATCAAGTGTCTGCACTGGGCAGTTTGATCCTCCTGAGATCAATAGTTTCAAGGGAATTTCTGTAATAGTAGACTCTCCTGACATTTGAATGTTGTGGTTACATTTGGGACCATAAAAATTTCCTACTCAGGCATCCCACAGAGAAAAGGTATCTATTCCTAAGTATACAAAATGGTATCTTCATTACTAAGACCTCAGTAGTATTTGTAATGTTCCTATGCCCAGGCGCAGTCTCCAGAGGTCAAAGAGAACACCAAAGTCTATGTCTATAATATAATTAGATCAAAAGAGAATTGAAGGCTAGCCTCAGGGAGCTATCCCTAGTGGGAGTCATTCTCAGGACAACAAAAGCTACTGTTCATGCCCAAATATTCTCCTTGGTCAAGGAGAGACTGACCAGATAGAATCAGAACTCAAGGGTCACTTCTGATTGGCTGCAGTCCAAAACACCACAAGAAACTCAAGAAGCTTCACAGACAAATAATTTACACAGCTAATTTAGGTGTTTGTGTTAGACAGATGAATCAAAGTCCCCTTCATCTTCTTAGGCTTGACTGATTTGGAATTTACAACAGAATATTGAGCCTCACTTCAACTATGCAATGGGTAGAAGAAGAAAGTAAAACAAAGTGGGCCTTCTTTTATTTTGATGCTAGAAAGACAAATAGAATGGTGTGTGTAAATCGCTCAGACTAGGAGATCACATCTAACAACAATTCATTATAAAGAGATATATGGGGTTTCTGGCCTGGTTCCTTTCTTTGGCCCTTAGACAAGTTATTTATTCCAATTGATTCCAGTTTCCTAATCTGTAAAAAATAATACAGGATAAATAATTGCTAATATTTCTTCCAACTCTACAAAAAAGCTGTTCTATTATGTATCAAGAAAGATAAAAATATTATTTTATGAATTGTGGACTCATATTTCAGTGAAGCTGCATTTCAGGTGAGTCTGAAGCAGCCAAATGTGTATTCAAAAACTTTAAAATCAGATTTAAAAAAAGGACTCAGCCAAAATCATGCCAAGTTGAAGAATCCAAGTCACAGAGAAGAAATAAATCCTTTCACCAAGAATAGCTCATATCTCAAGTTATACTGTTGATATATTCCACACCCATTTTTTAGATATGTATCAAAAATTTTGGCTTGTAGATAATCAATAGAATGCTAGAAAATGACACAAATTTTTCAACCATGTTTTTTAAAAAGAAAAACAACAAATGCAAAAAACATAAAAATCCAATGAAAAAATAAAAGTCAGACTAGAGATAATACAGATAGCTTAGCAAGAAAAAATTAAGGATGAAAAACAGTATCCAAATACCTGTCATAAGATGCTACATAGTAATGAAATGAGCTGTGATATTTCCTTTTAGCTCCCTAGAATTTAAAAATCATCATCATCAATGAGCACAACTTAACAATATAATAGAAACCATTTGCTGGTGCTATAAATTAAAAACAAAACACACCAAAAACCTGTATTCAAAATGACTAAGCCATTTAGAAAGATTTCCATAAAAGATGGAGACATGGAAAATATTTTCCACAACCCAAAATTGAATGCCATTCAGCAGTCAATAAAATAAAGAAAATCAAAGAAAAAATTGAGTAGCCAGACTGAGTGCATAAAACTTCATCGAAAGTAGAAATATCTACATAGGAGTTTCACTAAACAAAGTGCAACAACACAAGCACTTTCTCCACCAACAACTGGATGGCTGCTCAGTCTATTCAGTCATGTCAACTCTGTGCCCTCAAGGAGTGTAACCCTCCAGGTTCCTCTGTCCATGAAATTTTCCAGGCAATGATACTGGAGTGGGTTGCCATTTCCTCCTCCAAGGGTTATTCCCTACCCAGGGATCAAACCTGTATCTCCCATGTCTACTACACTGGCAGGTGGATTCTTCACCACAGAACCATTTGGGAAGCCCAAACAACTGTATGTCAGTAGCTTAATAAGCTTTTCACTTTTCTCTCTCTCTCTTTCTTTCTTCTTTTTCATTCTTATCCTATGACTTTAGAAAAAGAAAATGGAGCACATTCTTTGATGAAGAGCTTATGCATAGTGGGTTACAGGCCCATCTCTTAACCCGAAAGTCAGTTTAGCAACCAGAAATGACACAGAGAAAATGGAGATCATGTCCTACTGGGGAGAAATGTCTTTCATTGTAGTATAAACTTAATGAATACCTCACCTGGCACAGAAATATTTTTAGGTCATTATTCATTCAACAAATGCTCATCCAGTGCCTTCTAAATGGCATACAGAGTGGACACAAAGGTGAGCAATGGAGATACACCCTGTAAGCTCATGGAGCTTACAATTTAATGGGGGATCAACGTCAGTCAACCCTGGAAGAGGGAGGGCATGGTAACCCACTCCAGTATTCTTGCCTGGAGAATCCCCATGGACAGAGGAGCCTGGAGGGCTACAGTCCATGGGATCACAAAGAGTTGGACATGATAGAGCAACTAAGCACAGCACAGCACAGCAACATCAATCAAACAATTTCACGCATAAATGTACAAGTGAGTGATTACGTAAAAGTGAGTATAGTGTTCTATGGGCATGTAGCAAGGAGACCCACTCTAGACAGAGAGATAAGACTAGTAGGAGGCTTTTTATCCTATTCCTGGAGTCTCATTCATCAGCAACCAGGTGAGGAAAGTATTTCCAAGAAGAGATGTCCTTCTGGACACCCTAAAATCCAATCCTTTGGCTAGCCACAGACTATATACCTCTCCATCCAAAGCTGACACTGGTTTTCAACTGGCCTTGCTGAAAATGAGCTCAACATGTCATAAGAGATAGAGCAACACTCTGGCACAAACCCCCATCATCCAACACCTTCAAACCAGAGCAGTTCAATCTTGGTCATTATCTATGAAGGACGCTTGCAGCACCATAGCTGACTCTGCAGGGACCCAGAAGAACCCACTGCCCTCTCCTCTACTGTATTCCTATGGTGACATGAATGCACTTTAAGAGCCTCAGTAAATAATTCAAGGGCAAAACTGAATAAACTCAAACTTTCTAGAGCTGAGACATACACATTCAAACACAAACTAAGTTCTAACTTCCAAAAGTAGAGGTTCAACATTGAAAGGCTTACAAAGTCAACCCAAGACTAGTCCATACCCTCTGTACCCTTAGAACAGTCAGCAGAGTACCCTAGCCATAATGGTCTTACTCACTACTTGAAGGTCTATGATAAAAGGCTGGAAAAAGAGCCCAGGTCTTTCACACTAGCAGGGGAATTGTTTTCTATAGTAAGAAATGATGGGATGCTTAAGCATACAAAACAGAAAATAAACTTAAAATAGCTTTAATAGAGAAATTGAGTTTAGATGACTTCATATAACAAACCTGATCTAATTTTTAATTTTGAATACATTTACTAATTCAAGAATGGGCTTCCCTGGTGGCTCAGATAGTAATTCAAGAATAGTTTTAAATCTTCAGGAGTAGGAGTGGGGCAAGGGAACACATCTAGCTACCTTCTATCTCCAAAGGTAACTTTTCTGAAATAAAATAAGGAAACCCAACTTGTAATCATAATAAAGATTTTATTCTAAATCCAAAAGCAAACTTGTTTTTCTCCTTGGAAATGAAAGCAGCTGAAGTGCAGGAAGCTGCATTTTCTTAGTCTCTGTGGCACTTGGCAGAGTATTATTTCCCTCATATAAATAGCATGGAGTGATTATAATGATGTAGTTTTTATCCTACTCTTTATAACCACAGAGTTATCCAGGTAACTTTGTGCAAGTACAAAGATGCTCTGCTCTACTCAATTGGCTTGTTCCAAAACAAGTATTCTATCACGAAGCCAAAGCAGGTGTTATAATACAGAGACACTGATGACAGGGTCATTCTGCTTACTCACATAACCTGCAAAATCAAATCTGAGCTTCCCCACATTATGGCCAAGACTTGCACAGACCTTCGTCATATCTACTAACACATTTGAGATCAATCAGCAAAGTACATAAGCCAACGAATGAAGGAAACAGAACAGCAAAATGCCAGACACATTTTATACCTCTTACTTTTTACTTTGATTGGAATTTTTTTCAGAGAAAAGCATGCCTACGTTTGCACATTTTCATTTTATTCCTGTGCTTTTTATATTACAATTTCAAAATAATTTGACCAGAGATCCATACTAAATGTGTAATAATCAACAAAAAACTTGCAAAGGCTATAATAGTGGAATGTGTAACATTTTTTATGATCTCAACAGTGCTGCCAAGAAGACAAGACAAGCCTAAAGGAGTGAATGAGAAAATTCATAGGATAAAAAGTCTTCATTAATTTCTGAGCAGGCTGCATGAATTCATTAATGCCAACAGATTAATAGTATGGTCATATAAATAAAAAGTTGCTGACATAGATTTTTTTCCTGAAGAAAAGTCATACCTAATTCATCTTACAAAGTCAAAATTTCATTTTTACAAAATATATATGTATGGATAATTTCCTGAATAATACCCCCCACCCATAAGTTACTATAGTTTCTCTGCAGCCAGATTCCCAGATAATAAAACATACAAACTGTGGAACTAAAACTTAGATATTTATCTGTAGTGCTTATTCTGAGTTGCAATGAATGAATGTACTAGAGCAGCAGAATAAGGGCCAAAAGAAGGGTAGGCTGCATTTTGTAATGAGAGAGAAACAATATTCTGGAAATGTATCTGGACAAAGTGGATTCATTCAAGGGATCCAGATGATAAGCACCAGGGGGACTAAAACCTGGTCCATCTGCATGTCTCAGAAAAGGAAGTTTTTCATGTGGAACCTGAAATGAGCATGAAAGCACCTGAAAATCAAACCAGGAGAGAGTGATTTTCAAGAACTAGAGTTAGATGGGGAGAAAAAAGTCAACTGGAAACAGATATCTAAGCCCCAGGAAGTAAAGCTAAATTATAGCTAATTATAAGATTCCACAAGGATGGACTGAACAAAGAGACTGTGTGTAGTTTATAAATGCATATTGTATCTGGAGAGTTCCCTGAAGTAAATCTATTCTCAAATAATACTAGGCATGTTAGAGATAGTTCTAAACTTTCTAGATAGCCATCAGCAGAAAGTTTCCTGACCACAGGGCTGTGGTCCTTAAGAAGCACTGGAACTCCCGGGTGGTTAGAAAGTCACCAGTGACAGAACATGCTTTGGGTGTCTGACTTTGAGAGGAAAAGGAGGAGGCTGGCACTGAGCAACTGTGTAGAGTTTGCCCTTCTTTTAACAAATCCTACTCTGTATTTACTGCTTCTCTGGTGGCTCCGTGGTTCTCTATTTAGTGCTTCCCTGGTGGCTCAGTGGTAAAAACTCTGCCTGTAATGCAGGAGATGAGGGTTCAAGCCCTGGGTCAGGAAGATCCCCTGGAGGTGGGCATGGCAATCCACTCCAGTGTTCTTGCCTGGAGAATCGCATGGACAGAGGAGCCTGGTGGGCTACAGTCCATAGGGTCACAAAGAGTTGGACATGACTGGAGCAACTAAGTACACACACACACCCTCTATTTATATCAAAATCATCATCATCATCACCACTCTCAACTCCAAGGACTACCCAAGTCTCTTGTTCACACTCTTCCCAACTCCATCTACACCTACTCCAAACACACACCAAAGTTATTAAGAACTGGAAGAACAAACAGTTTGCCCAACTGCACAATCATCTGTCCTAAAAGGTCGTTTAAATGTTTAATCAAACTTGCAGCCCTCAGGGAAGATATGACTCATGCAGCTCCATAGTGAGCTGAAGTCAGGCTTTGCATCAGCCATAGAGATGACGCAGACTAATTCCACCATGCAGTTACAGAGACATTTTCTGTCATGGGGCAGGGGAGAAAAGGCTAAACAGTTTTCTGGGTTCCACTGAACTAAAACTTCAGACGCATTAAGGCAAAGCCTCTGGGATGCATCAAGCCAGAATTCCCAGAATACTGGCTGTGTGTTGAGATGTAAACAAAGACTTCTGAAAAAGAGATGTGTAGGTGGGGACCCAAAATCAATATGGATTATTTGTTTTTCTGCTTCTCTGCTAAGCTATACCATGGCTCCCTTTCACAGGTACAAATACACAAAAGAAGCCTTCTGTTTCATAAAAGTAGCTCAGACAAATGACACTCCTCAGGATGCTGAGCCCAGAGCTGGCAGCCAGCCCATTCTCCAGGCTCTAGTCTGCTGGTACTTTTCTCTTTTACAGCTATTAGCCTTCGTCAGACCTACGCCTTCACTCTGACTGGGGACAAAGAGAAGATCAGTGGAAATCCTTCTGTGTGCCACTAATAAGCCTATTGAGAGTCAATGAGAAAGACTCATTTTGCAGCAAATAAAGCCTTCACCAGTTCTCCTGAGTCAGTAAAACCGAAATGTGGCTGTGCACTCCTGTCCTCATTTTGCATCAGTCTGAGAGGTGACTCTCGGCAAAATGTGGGAAGTGATGACCTCTAAGTTTCCTTTCTTCTCTGATATCCTCTGATTCTCTGTGGGCTAGTGGGATTTGAATCTGATTTAAAGGATCACAGGTTCTGATGGAATCCTGAGCCCTTCTTCGGTTTTCATCTCTGTGTTCTGCTGAATCAGCATATTTGGACTCTTGGCTCTGTCTTAGCAAAGAATAGATTGTTGCTCCCACCAAATAGCTTAGCTGGCATTGTCTACATTCTTTCTGGAAGAGATCTGGGTAGGAGACAGACATAGAGAATATTCGCATTTCCCACAGAAGGCCAGGGAAAGCCCTCTGAAGTGTTTCAGGAACCAGGAACAAAAGGGTCCTTAAAGAAAGATATTAATCACTTTCCCAAACAAAACTACAGTTCTAACCATTTGACCACAGTGATGTAAGCAAATAAATCTGGGAAAGTAACACGGGGGCGGGGGTGAAATGACATCACCTATTGGTCAGAATGCTAACTTCTTTCCCAACAAATAGTCACATCCCAGTTCAGCCCAGTGTTGGGATGTGTGGAGAGGTGCATAAAAAAATAAGTACCACTTCTAAAAACAATGCAAGTTCTACATTTAAGCTCAATGTTTTAGCCATAGAGCATTTGGGGTAACATAAGAGAGAACCAGAGTCATTTGAATGGCCTTTATGAAAGGTACATATACCAATAACCACCTCCACCACCAAAATTTAAAGGTAGGAAAAATTAATATTTAGCAAGAATTGTTAGAGGTTAAGTTACTTGCCCAGGATCACACAGCTAAGATGCAGTGTCTGAGTGTCTACCAATGAGACTAAGAATTTTACTAGACACAGAAAACACACTAGATGGAAGCATTTAGTTCCTCTTAGGTCTTTTGATTTAGTTTATAAACTTACAAGCACTTTGAACAGGTTTTCACTTACACTGCAAAGAAAAATGCTTAGCTAAATTACTGTTTGTCTAGGTGGGAAATATAACACCACCACCATTTGTAAAATAACATTTTGGTAGACTAGAGGGCATGTTGCTTAAAGGAACCCAAAGCTGAATTAATTTGACAAATTAAGGAGCATTCTCTAATATTTGTGTTTTATAATTCTGCAACTTATATAGAAACATGTCTCAGTGAAAGATTGCTGAAAAGCTGTATATCATTTTAATTTTAATAAATCAAATCACATTTTACATTTACTGACTGGGAAGTCAGTATTTAAGAAGTCTCTGGTGAATCCATTTAATATAAACAATTTGTCTGTATTGCAAATATTAACCTTGGGATTTATCTTAGAATTTTAATTTTTTCATATCTTCTTAAAATGTGGCATGTTCATGTCATGTTAAATAAATCATTCCCACTTATTGATAATACCTAGTATACTTTCAGCTGCAAATAAGAGAAAACCCAATGCAAAATGGCTTTAAAATTGAGAGAGTTTATAATTATTTCATATCACAAGAATGAATTAACCAGTCCTTATCTCAGAACACTCTATTGCATGGTTCTGGTCTAGAAGAAAGGGAAATTGCTGTTGGATAAGTTATAGTACCTGCTGTACTCCCTGTATAGCAATCAATATGCTTTATGTGTATTATCTCTTCTAATTGTCCTACATAATATTATCATATGTTAGGCTGGACACTAGGTTGTTAGCTAAGGATGGAGAAATTTAATTAGAAAAGTCTTGAACTATCTCACACACCTGCAGGAAAGCATGGTTAAGGTGCTGATCACACTCAGAACTCTTCCTATTTGTCATCTCTGTTCCAAAGAGGGTGTGTGCTAAGTCATTTCAGTCGTGTCTGACTCTTTGTGACCCCATGGACTGTAGCCTGCCAGGCTCCTCTGTTCATGGGATTCTCCAGGCAAGAACACTGCAAGTGGGTTGCTACTTGTCAATATCATGATCTCAGACCAACTTTCTCCTCTCAGTGAAGAACCTGACAATCTCCCCAGCCTCACTTCTCACAGCCTCACCACCTACTCACTCTCAAGGGAAAATTATATTCCTCCTTCAGCTCCAATTCTAAATACCCTTTGGAGGAACTCTGATGGTCCAGCTTGGGTCAAGCACCCAGCCTTGGAGTCGTGAGTTATAGTTGCAGAGACATTAGGGAGGGAATTAAGATCAGAAATATAGATCAGAAATTTGATCTTAGGGGGTCCAGTCATGGATACTGAGGGTAATTAATAGAGATTTAGAATTCTAGGGTCCTCTCCTTCAACACATTCCCTGAAAGCTGAGTCTCTCAAGATCTAACTCAAGCCCTCTCCATTTTGCTGTCAACAGAATGACTAGATCTACTTCACTCAGTTTCATTTATTGGCCAGTGACTCCCAAACTCCTCTTTACAGCAAACATCTTTCCTCAACTTCACACACATAATCAACAAACTGCTTCTCAGATATCTGTAGCTGAATATCTCACAGGTTCCCTCTATTCAACATATTCCACACAGAATTCATCGTCCTTTCCTTCCCCTTCTTCCCCAATCATTCATTCAAATTTGATCCTCTCAACCAAATTTGAGACTCAAATCACTCAGATTTCCCAACCCAAGATCAATTTGTCATCCATAATTTTCCACTCCTTAAATACTCAATTAATTTCCAAGTCCTAAATCTCTCTCTTAAAATATCTCATGTCCATCCACTCCTCTCCACCACACCCCCCTACCCCAGTGCAGATACAGTCATCATAACCTGGGCCACTGTCATCCTTGGAGGAATTCCTGTAATTTCCAACTGGTCCCCTTTCTCCAGGGTTACACCTTGCCAGTGTTATGCTACAGCCAGAACAATCTTTCTCAAATGGAAATCCAATTGTGTCACTGATCTGCTTAAAACCTTTTCGTGCCTGTTCATTGCCTTTCAAAACAAATGTGAACTCCCTGATGAAGCACATAAAATCTTATTTGACCTGTCCTTTTCCTATTCTTTTATCCTACCCTCTATCACTTCCCAGGTGGCGCTAGTGGTAAAGAACCTGCCTGCCAATGCAGGAGATGTAAGAGACTTGGTTTCGATCCCTGGGTCAGGATGATTCCCTGGAGGAGGGCATGGCAACCCACTGCAGTATTCTTGCCTGGAGAATCCCATGAACAGAGAAGCCTGGCAGGCTACAGTCCATGGGGTCACAAAGAGTCAGACACGACTGAAGTGACTTAGCACACACCTCTACCACAGCCATACTGAACTTCTTCAGTTCCTCAAACTATCATCCTCTCTCTAGTCTACTGGCCTTTGTGCTTCCCTCTATTTGAAATGATGATCCTACTGATCACCTTTGTCCTGTCTAAATCCTGCTTATGTTTTAATCTCAACTGAAATGACATCATTCTTCTCCCTATACAACATGAGGTCTCCCTGGTACATACTCTCATTCCAAGTCATAACACATCTCATTGCATGGATGTTGCCTAATTATTCATCTTCTTAATCAAACTTGCCTATGAGGGCAAGAACCAATTCTTTTTTTTTTTTTTTTCACTAATGTGCCCCCAACATCTAATAGTGCGTGATTAAAAGTAGATAATAAATAAGCTGGATTCAATTCATTCACTTATCCAGTTGGTATGAATGTGAGAGTTGGACTGTGAAGAAGGCTGAGCGCCAAAGAATTGATGCTTTTGAACTGTGGTGTTGGAGAAGACTCTTGAGAGTCCCTTGGACTGCAAGGAGATCCAACCACTCCATTCTGAAGGAGATCAGACCTGGGATTTCTTTGGAAGGAATGATGCTAAAGCTGAAACTCCAGTACTTTGGCCACCTCATGAGAAGAGTTGACTCATTGGAAAAGACTCTGATGCTGGGAGGGATTGGGGGCAAGAGGAGAAGGGGATGACAGAGGATGAGATGCCTGGATGGCATCAATGACTCGATGGACGTGAGTCTCAGTGAACTCCGGAAGTTGATGATGGACAGGGAGGCCTGGCGTGCTGCAATTCACGGGGTCACAAAGAGTCGGACACGACTGAGCGACTGATCTGATCTGATCTAATGGTGCCTAATGTTATCCTAAGCATTGGGAGGCACCAGAGAACAAGACCAAATCCCTACTTCATGAAGTCTGTGTTCTCATGGGGAACAACAACAGACTAATAAACAAATGATAGACAAATAAACACTTTTAACTTCAATGAATAAATACATTCTTAACTGATATTTTCTATTGTATTTTCCAACTGTCCTTTCATTATTCTGTTAGATAGAATAACCCTCCCACATAATATAAATGTAAGTTTTAAAAATGCAACAGTACATAGTCATGGCTTTTATAATCATGAAACCAAATAATCCAGTTAGATTTGACTGAAAGACACAGGCCTATATGCATTTATAGAATTATATTCTCATCTCTGTATTAGCAGTGCAGTCAGAAATTTAAAGAGAGATAAACTACCAGTAAAGTACATTTTATTCTTAAAGACTCTTAATATAACCATTTATAAAAGCTTTTCCTTTCATTAAAAATTGCCATTCCAATAACTAAATATTTGTCAAATTTATGCCAAGCTAGGCCCCAACAAGACTGTAGTCCATATGATTAGACTGACTAGTTTTCTGTGATTATGATTGCAGTGTATCTGCCCTCTGATGCCTCTCGCAACACCTACCATCTTACTTCGGTTTTGCTTACCCTGGACATGGGGTATCTCTTCCCCATGCCGTGTGGGGCCACCCAAGACAGGCGGGTCATGGTGGGGAGGTCTGACAGAATGTGGTTCCCTGGAGAAGGGAGTGGCAAACCACTTCAGTATTCTTGCCTTGAGAACCCCATGAACAGTATGAAAAGGCAAAATGATAGGATACTGAAAGGGGAACTCCCTGGGTTGGTAGGTGCCCAATATGCTACAGGAGATGAGTATAGAAATAACTCCAGAAAGAATGAAAGGATGGAGCCAAAGTAAAACAATACCCAGTCGTGGATGTGACTGGTGATAGAAGCAAGGTCAGATGCTGTAAAGAGCAATATTGCATAGGAACCTGGAATGTTAGGTCCATGAATCAAGGCAAACTGGAAGTGGTCAAACAGGAGATGGCAAGAGTGAACATCGACATTCTAGGAATCAGCAAACTAAAGTGGATTGGAATGGGTGAATTTAACTCAGATGACCATTATATCTACTACTGTGGGCAGGAATCCCTTAGAAGAAAAGGAGTAGCCATCATGGTCAACAAAAGAGTCCAAAATGCAGTACTTGGATGCAATCTCAAAACTGACAGAATGATCGTTGTTTCTAAGGCAAACCATTGAATATCACAGTAATCCAAGTCTATGCCCCAACCAATAATGCTGAAGAAGCTGAACTTGAACAGTTCTATGAAGACCTACAAGACCTTTTAGAACTAACACCCAAAAAAGATGTCCTTTTCATTATAAGGGACTGGAATGCAAAAGTAGCAAGTCAAGAAACACCTGGGGTAACAGGCAAATTTGGCGTTGGAAAACGGAATGAAGCAGGGCAAAGTCTAATAGAGTTTTGCCAAGAGAACGCACTGGTCATAGCAAACACCCTCTTCCAACAACACAAGAGAAGACTCTACACATGGACATCACCAGATGGTCAACACCAAAATCAGATTGATTCTATTCTTTGCAGCCAAAGATGGAGAAGCTCTATACGGTTAGCAAAAACAGGACCAGGAGCTGACTGTGGCTCAGATCATGAACTCTTTATTGCCAAATTCTGACTTAAATTGAAGAAAGTAGGGAAAACCACTAGACCGTTCAGGTATGACCTAAATTAAATCCCTTATGATTATACAGTGGAAGTGAGAAATAGATTTAAGGGACTAGATCTGATACATAGAGTGCCTGATGAAGTATGGAATGAGGTTCGTGACATTGTACACGAGACAGGGATCAAGACCATCCCCATGGAAAAGAAATGCAAAAAACCAAAATGGCTGTCTGGGGAGGCCTTACAAACACGTGTGAAAAAAAGAGAAGTGAAAAGCAAAGGAGAAAAGGAAAGATATAAGCATCTGAATGCAGAGTTCCAAAGAATAGCAAGGAGAAATAAGAAAGCCTTCCTCAGCGATCAATGCAAAGAAACAGAGGAAAACAATAGAATGGGAAAGACTAGAGATCTCTTCAAAAAAATTAGAGATACCAAGGGAACATTTCATGCAAAGATGGGCTCGATAGAGGACAGAAATGGTATGCACCTAAAAGAAGCTGACAATATTAAGAAGAGGTGGCAAGAATACACAGAAGAACCGTACAAAAAAGATCTTTACAACCAAGATAATCACGATGGTGTGATCACTGACCTAGAGCCAGACATCCTGGAATGTGAAGTCAAGTGGGCCTTAGAAAGCATCACTATGAACAAAGCTAGTGGAGGTGATGGCATTCCAGTTGAGCTATTTCAAATCCTGAAAGATGATCCTGTGAAAGTGCTGCACTCAATATGCCAGCAAATTTGGAAAACTCAGCAGGGGCCACAGGACTGGAAAAGGTCAGTTTTCATTTCAATCCCAAAGAAAGGCAATGCCAACAAATGCTCAAACTACCACACAATTGCACTCATCTCACACACTAGTAAAGTAATGCTCAAAATTCTCCAAGCCAGGTTTCAGCAATATGTGAACTACCAGATGTTTAAGCTGGTTTTAGAAAAGGCAGAGGAACCAGAGATCAAATTGCCAACATCCACTGGATTATCAAAAAAGAGAGAGAGTTCCAGAAAAACATCTATTTCTGCTTTATTGACTATGCCAAAGCCTTTGACTGTGTGGATCACAATAAACTATGGAAAATTCTGAAAGAGATGGGAATACCAGAACACCTGACCTGCCTCTTGAGAAACCTGTATGCAGGTCAGGAAGCAACAGTTAGAACTGGACATGGAACAACAGACTGGTTCCAAATAGGAAAAGGAGTATGTCAAGGCTATATATTGTCACCCTGCTTATTTAACTTATATGCAGAGTACATCATGAGAAACGCTGGACAGGAAGAAACACAAGCTGGAATCAAGATTGCCGGG
>NW_011495080.1:10098912-10125271 GCF_000754665.1 Bison bison bison | reverse complement strand
AGCTGGAATCAAGATTGCCGGGAGAAATCTCAATAACCTCAGATATGCAGATGACACCACCCTTATGGCAGAAAGTGAAGAGGAACTAAAAAGCCTCTTGATAAAAGTGAAAGAGAAGAGAGAAAAAGTTGGCTTAAAGCTCAACATTCAGAAAATGAAGATCATGGTATCTGGTCCCATCACTTCATGGGAAAGAGATGGGGAAACAGTGGAAACAGTGTCAGACTGTATTTTTTTGCTCTCCAAAATCACTGCAGATGGTGATTGCAACCATGAAATTAAAAGATGCTTACTCCTTGGAAGGAAAGTTATGACCAACCTAGATAGCATATTCAAAAGCAGAGACATTACTTTGCCAACAAATTTCCTTCTACTCAAGGCTATGGTTTTTCCAGTAGTCATGTATGGATGTGAGAGTTGGACTGTGAAGAAAACTGAGCGCTGAAGAATTGATGCTTTTGAATTGTGGTGTTGGAGAAGACTCTTGAGAGTCCCTTGGACTGCAAGGAGATCCAACCAGTCCATCCTAAAGGAGATCAGTCCTGCCTGTTCTTTGGAAGGACTTTTGCTGAAGCTGAAACTCCAATACTTTGGCCACCTCATGCGAAGAGTTGACTCATTGGAAAAGACTCTGATGCTGGAGGGATTGGGGGCAGGAGGAGAAGGGGACGACAGAGGATGAGATGGCTGGATGGCATCACCGACTCAATGGACATGAGTTTCAGTGAACTCCGGGAGTTGGTGATGGTGAGGCCTGGGTTACGGCAACTCATGGGGTCACAAAGAGTCGAACACGACTGAGTGACTGAACTGAACTGAACTGAGGTGCCAACATCATACCTACAGGATTAGAATGAAGAACAAGAGGGTTATTGGCCATCATTTTTAACTGATTGACTAATTTAACAAACATACAATGAATGCTAATCAAATGCTAAGTCCTGAGGATACACACCCTGCCTACTAAAAGCTTCCAGACTAATCTCTTCGTTTTTCTAACTACTGTCTTTTTAATAAAATATAAGTTCCTTGAGGGAAAGTTCTGGAGAAGTTCAGCATGTTATAGAGTTTTAACAAAAGTTATAAGTAACCAGAAAATAAGACTCCAGAAGATATCGTCATTTAGCCTTAGTAAACTCTGATCACACTTCCTTAAAAAAAAAAAATCAATTAGTTATTTGTTTATTTTTGGTTGTGCAGAGTCTTTGTTGCTGTAGACGGGCTTTCTCTAGTTGCAGAAAGCAGTCACTTCTCTTGGAGAGCATATGGGCTCATGGGCTTCAGCAGTTGCAGCTTGAAGGCTGCAGAGCACAGGTTCAGTACTTATGGCACACTGGCTTAGTTGCTCCACCACACGCGGAATCTTCCCGGAGGGGCAAACCCATGTCCCCTGCATTGGCAGGTGGATTCTTTACCCACTGTACTACCAGGGAAGTCCCACACTTCCTTTGATGCCTCCTTTGCCCCAATGTACCCAATTGTTCATTCAGGTGAATACATTGTACACTCCTAAGAATTTGTATAAATCTCTTATTTCATCTGTGGTCATAGCCATGGAATTCCCTCAAATCCCATGGATTTAAAGGAATCCCAAGGTAAACTTCTCAGAAAATAATTACTTCTTTTGTAATGTAAATAGTTGGCTGCTATATTTATCTGTTCTGTATGTCTTTTGAGGGAGAGGAAGAATATGAAATTTTCTTAATATTGTGTCATCTGTATATTCTTTCTTTGTTTTGCTTTGTTTTAATGAACTGGTTCCATCAACTGAAGTTTAATAAGCACTGAAGCAAAGACAATTTCTTCTAATATTTCTGTACTTTACACATCCCTCCTTCATCCTCACTGGCTGAAGCCATATTATGGGTTTCCAAATAATTGGTTCTCAAAATTACTTAACTGTCACGTACTTGCTTATATTCCCTTGACCATTTCTGCCTCCTTCAGCACAACATTCCAGAGATCATGTTTATTATGTTCTCCAGAGGTATCCGAGGCTCTCTGTCAATCAAGCCAATGCCAGAGTCCATTGTACGCTTTGCAGGAAGAGATTTCTAGACTCCTACAGTCATTTTGACTCTCTACAATGGATGTTCTTCTGTTTCAAGTTACTGTCTGAAAAATGTAAGAGTTTATGTACCCTTGAAGTTTACTCATCAAGGGCACTTCCCTAAGCTTCCATATTTCCAGCAGTATTGGTGCTTCTCAGACCAAGAACAACAATCTGACCCCTTTAGAAGTTAGGGAGCTTCATATAAAGGGAATACTTAACCCTAAATATGTTACGCATGTATGAAAACATTCCAGCCGCTGTGCCAGGGAAAAATAGTAGAACGGATCACTGAGACTCAACCTTCGCTGGGAAAGACTTTCAGAGCAGGAAAGGACTGAGGAAAGAATCAAGCATCAAGTCAGACTTCAGTCCTTCCATCACCTTCAGGTAGCTATGGGGCTTTAGACAACTCACTCAGGAAAAATGGGTCTCAATTTCCTTTACTGAGAAATGAAAGAATTGAGCAAGATAATCTCTAAGGACCTTTCCAAATTCTTTGTTTTTATGACTGAAGTGCAGCTTTTTTAAGTGTGCAGCATATTTTTGTATCTTGATAATGGCAAGCTTTGCTATCTCCTTTGCAGACTGTGGAGATACAGGTGCATCTGTGTACGTTTCTTTAAAATTTAGTAATTAAGCTTTCCAGTTTCAAATTTCCTAATGAGGAGACAAATACACACATACACATTACCGCATCTTTTTACTTCCCTAATCTAAATACTTACTGAAAATAGTACACTTAACACAGACTAGTGATTATAAATTTTTGTATTTGAAAATTTAAACTCTTATGTAGATGATCTTATTTAAGACATCTTGAGTTTGTCAATAGTCTTTAGCACAGTTGAGTGTATTATGCTAATTAAACATCAGGTACTTTTGTTATCACTATAAACAAACTCTTAATGCCCTCCTGTTACTCAAATTGTGGCCAGAGGCCCATGAACATCCCATGACCTGAGGCTGGTCAAAAACTCAGACTGCCTCACCCCAGATCTTTGAAATCAAAAGCTGCATTTTAACCAGGTACTCAGGTGATTTATATGCTCACTAAACTTCTAGAAGTGCTATTATATTATAGTGCTTCCTGCACTGCTTTAAAATATGCAGGGGGTTTTCCTATGAGGGAGTGAATAAATGACTGGCCTAACTGTACTTGGGCTTCCCTCATAGCTCAGTTAGTAAAGAATCTGCCTGTAGTGCAGGAGACCCAGGTTCGATTCCTGGGTCAGAAAGATCCCCTGAAGAAGGAAAAGGCAACCCACTCCAGTATTCTTGCGTGGAGAATCCCATGGACAGAGGAGCCTGGTAGGCTACAGTCCATGGGGTCACAAGAGTTGGACACGACTTAGTGACTAAACCAACCAACTGTACTTAGCAAAGTGAATCTCTACAACTCAGTGTCACTGGACTTAGACTAACAGAAGCTTATGGCTGATCATTTCTCCATTTCTTTTAATATAGTTCTGGGTCTAGGCTCAATGGTAAAGAATCTACCTGCAGGATTTGCAGGAAATGCAGGAAATGCAGATTTGATCCTTGGGTCAGGAAGAACCCCCGGAGAAGGAAATGGCAACCCACTCCAGTATTCATGCCTGGGAAATCCCATGGACAGAGGAGTCTGGTGGGCTACAAGTCCATGGGGTCACCAAAGAGTCAGATGCAACTTAGTGATTAAACAACTACCCTTATAAGTGGGGGTTGGGACCTCTCTGGAAGTCCAGTGGTTAAGACTCCATGCTTCCCCCACAGGGGGCACAAGTTAGATCCCTGGGTGGGGAACTAAGATCCCACATGCCACACAGTGCAGCCAAATAGAACAAAATATATATGTGAGTGTGTGTGTGTATGTATACACACACATATGTGTGTGTGTGTGTGTATAATAAAAATAAATAAATGGCAAGGGCCAGGGAACTGGATGAAGAGCTCTATTCTCTTCAAGACCCACTTACAAATATTACATACACAGAAAGTCAATATGAAAAGTATTAAAATATTGGACTCCTTTTCATAGGATAACAACCAATGTGTTATTTTTGTTTCACTTTATAGCTGTTGATTTTAAAATTTCATAATACATTACTGTTATATTCATAAAGTATCATAAAGAGGAAAAAGAAACACCTTTCAACTATGTGGTTAAAACCTCTAAAATAAGTAAATAATAAAACAAATCAAGGACATAAAATTCAAGTAGAAGTTCAAATAAAACAGACAAGGATTCTAGTTGCAGCTCTAGGACTGTGTGATTTGTCAACCATTCACTAATCTCTGGGTTCCAGTTTCTTCATTTACAAAATGAAAGAATGATCTTGATTTTATGTCCTAAACTTTAAAATTGTCCCAGCTTTAAAATTCTGAAATCCAATACATCTGAAATCAATGCCCATTTGTCATCTCAAATGCATCTATTGAAATTCTATATGAAATCTCAGAAGTGGCCTAAATAAATCATTCTGGAATTTCTGCTATTTTATTTGCTAAGAACAGGAGCATATGAGCTAGTGGCACCTCATGGTGCAAATGGAAAGATATTATCCCCAACAGACTTTCTCTCTATGCAAGGAGCAAATGAGGTGACAGAACATATCTTCATGTCACGACAGTTAATCTTAGTTTCCTTTCATTCTGAACCACCAAATCAAGTTGTGTGATTCCCCCTTGCTAACTATCCAGTTCACTCACATGGTCTCCTTGAATCTTAGTGAAAGCGTGAGAGCTTTCATCTCTGACCCAAAACAGGGAAAGCTCAAGGGAGAGTAACACCTGAAAAGCTACCTCATTACTCTGGCCCCAGAAAGTAAACTGACAAGTCTTTCAGGAGGTAATTATTGAGCCTGATATTTGGTTCACTGACAGAACTTTTTGTTTGTGGGAAGGAACATATTTGTGCGTTGCTTTTTCCATTACCACCGTTTCTATCATCATAAATAAGAATCAATAGGCCATTTCGAGAAGCATACGCTCACCACCATTTAGCATCTGAGTGTCAGCCATACACAAGCTAAGCAGCAGTGCTCCAACCTCCTGGCTGAGAATTCAAACCCACCAGAGAAGGAAAGCACTTCAGTTCATGAAGACAGTGTTTATGTCTGAGTGAGCAACTAGAAGGCAAGGGTAATCTATTCTTTGTCTGTATCTCTAGCAATCTCTGGCACAAGGCTGACCATCCAAAATAAATAAGTGAATAAAGAATGAATGAATGAACAAATGGCTGAATGAGTCAAAAGGTTTTAAGATGCTGGACAGAGGAGCCTGGCAGGCTACATATAGTCCACGGGAGTAGCAAAGAGTCAGACACCACTGAGTGTCCGAGCACAAGGAAAAGACTGGATTTTGAGGGTGGGTCAGAGAATGTTATTTTGGTAAGTGCAGACCTATTTACAATTCATGATGCAGAAATGAAAGCCAAAACACTGTGATCTGAGAGAGACTGCCTTTGATGAGCAGTTGCTCTGCACTGCTCTAATTTCCCTGCCATATTCACTATCAGGCCTCACCAGTGAAAGTGAAGTTGCTCAGTCATGTCCGACTCTTTGCGACCCTATGGACTGTAGCCTACCAGCTCCTATGGACAGTAGCCTACCAGCTCCTCTGTCCATGGGATTTTCCAGGCAAGAATACTGGAGTGGGTTCCCATTTCCTTCTCCAGGAGATATTCCCAACCCAGGGATTGAACCCAGGTCTCCCACACCTGTAGGCAGACACCTTACCGTCTGAGCCACCAGGGAAGTTGGCCTCACCAGAAAGACAAGAAATCAGAATGATGGCCATTCCAAAAGTCAAGTGAGACCTCAAAAGAAAAACTCTCCACTGTCAGTGAGGGTCTTGCTGGACAAAACAAGGTCAGGCAAGGGACTGATCAGAGAAAGAACAGGAAAAAGAAAATATGAGGTGGTGAGGGGGAGCAACGGAGGGGAAGTTCAGGCAGAGGCCTGAGTGGGAAAACAAGTGTGCAAAAAAAAGCACCGAAACAAGGGGAGGTGAGGAAGACCGATCCCCAGTCCTCAAGGGAGGGTGTGGGTGTCTGGATGGGGAGGGGCAGAAAGGCATTAAGTCTTCGAGAAGACAGGGAAGGACGGAAAGAGGGGCGGAGAGGTCAGAGAAGTGTCTATAAAATAACACCCATCATCACTGATAAAAAATCCTTTTTTCTTTTTGAGAAAGACAAAGGGAATTTTAAGTAGGATTAAGTAGTAGTAGCTTTCAGAACTCAGTGGCTCTCAGGAGCAATAATAAGTACATAAATAGCTAAGTGGATGGTAGGAATTACTTCACTTTGGAATGTGGCCAGCATATCAAAGTTAACAGTAATATCACATCTTTTTGAAAGCTTTTCTGAGATTCTAGGGGGGAAATCATCTTAGAAAAACTGTACCATGTTAATTTTAGGAAAAGGATGCTCCTCACTGCTTGAAGACATTCTATTGCCTGAAAATTGATAAGACAGAAGTTCTAGCCTGCTGGGAGGCACTCACTTATCCATGTAAATACATTCCAGTATTGCCCCCAACTGGAAGCAAATAATTATGTTTGCAGATTACCTTCGCCTAATGTAAAATTTTACTCAAAACATAACCCACAAAAGATGCTCTTAGTGCAACAAAAAGGACCTGTGGATATCCCACTTTCAGAATTCTCTAACTTTTGGACTCACTGTGAATAGTTAAGACATAAATTTTGTAAGGACTTCCCTGTAGCTCAGACAGTAAGAATCAGCCTGCAATGTGGGAGACCTGGGTTCAATCCCTGGGTTGGGAGGATCCCCTAGAGGAGTGCATGGCAACCCACTCCAGTATTCTTGCCTGGAGAATCCCATGGACAGAGGAGCCTGACAGGCTGCAGTCCATGGGGTCACAAAGAGTCAGACACGACTGAGAGACTACTACTACTGCTAAACTTTGTTAAGGCCAGATTTTGAAACACGTATAACTGTATATACCCATTTCTGAATTAGGTGGAACTGTTGCAAATTGGAAATATAAATAATGTCCAAATCCTGGGGCTTCCCTGTTGGCTCAGTGGTAAAGAATCCACCAGCTAAGAAGGAAATGCTGTTTGATCCCAGGGTCCAAAAGATCCCCTGGAGTAGGAAATGGCAACCCACTCAAGTATTCTTACCTGGGAAATCCCATGGACAGAGGAGCCTGGCAGGCTACAGACCATGGCATCACAAAGAGTCACACATGACTGAGCAACTAAGCATGTTCAAATCCTAGACACTTCTAGCCATGAATATCCTGTAGATTTCTCCTCTTAAGTACAGTAAGCACATTTCTTCTTTGTCCACTAATGTGCTGATCATCTTCTCTGCGTCCCAAAAACACATGAAAACTGGGTGTTGGTGCCAATTGGGGGTACAAATATCTTCTCTCACCATCTGGAAACATTCACGTGTTACTGTTTTCCAAAAACGTAAGTAAGAACATCACATTCTTTATTTGTTTTCCACCCAGAGACAAGTTATTTCAGTATCATCCACAATGGAATTTGCATGAAAATCTGTTTACTGACCCTGTTCCCTAAGGGTACATTTGCCCTAGCACTTGGAGTAAACACTATTTTCATTGCACTAGAAATAGTTCTATTTGGACAGATTGTTACAATTTTAGCAACACCCAAATAAATCAAAGGAATATGAAGCAGACATGCCACCAATCTGGATTCTACAACACCTCAGCTCAGTGTTTCTGCCTGAAGTATTTCTTCTACACCATCGACAGATGCTTAAAGGACATCTAAAGACGTCAACATTTTTTGTTAATGACTTTAGAGAAATTGATCATTCTGAAAACAGTCCATTAAAAAGCTCTATGATTGTATATTAACTCATATATATGAAATCTAGAACAATGATACAGATCAGATCAGATCAGATCAGTCGCTCAGTCCTGTCCGACTCTTTGCGACCCCATGAATCGCAGCACGCCAGGCCTCCCCGTTCATCACCAACTCGCAGAGTTCACTCAGACTCATGTCCATTGAGTCAGTGATGCCATCCCCTAATTACCAGACGGGAATAGAGAGGCAGATGTGAAGAATGGGCACGTGGGCAAGGTGGGGAAGGGGAGGGTGGGACAAACTGAGAGACTACGATTGACATATATACACTACCATGAGGTCATTCATTTCACTAACTGGTTAATTTTCATTAATATGCTCTAAACAACAATAGGATATAAACACGTGGACGATCAAATGACATTCAGAATTCAAAACTAAGCACAGTGTACAATATACATGAATGAAAAACCCCTAAGGCCCTCTGTGTATAACTTCTTTCAAATCTTTCTATAAACTAACTGCTCTTTATATCCCACTATTCACTGCCATGCAAACTCTTCATGAGATGAACCTCTCCTCCGTTCTTCACACTTCTCCATGCCACTCTCTGCTGACCCATCTTTTCCCTCATTTGGGAAGCGTTCTCAATATTTTCTTGTTCTCAATCACCTCCTCCCTGAAGCTTTGAGTTTTACAACTTAAACTTATAATCATACATTTTTTGAACTTCTTCAATATCTATGTCCAAATTTAACATTTAATCATAAGATACTTTGTTGTCCTTTACTTATGTACATGTTTGGGTGTATCTCTCTTTCCCAACTTAATCACATGATTTAAAGGTAACACAGGCCTCTTATGCCTCTCCTTCAAGTTTCTGTCAAGATCCTACTCCACGTTTAACATCTTTCTCTTGATATTCCCTCTTTATTTTTTAAAGACTTTTTTTTTTTTTTTTGGTGCAGACCATTTTCAATGTCTTTATTGAATTTGTTACAATTGTTGTATAGTCATTAAATCATGTACGACTCTTTTGTGACCCCATGGACTGCAGCTCGCTAGGCTCCAATGTCCGTGGGATTCTCCAGGCAAGGATCCTGGAGTGGGTTACCATTTCCTTCTTCAGGGGATCTTCCTGACCCAGGGATCAAATTTGCATATCCCCCACTGGCAGGTAGACTCAATACCAGAGTCTCTTGGGAAGCCTTTGTTACAATATTACTTCTATTTTATGTTTTTGGTTTTTTGGCCTCAGGGCATGTGGGATCCTTACTCCCTGACCAGGGATTGAACCTACATCCCCTGCATCGGAAAGGGAAGTCTTAACTACCTAACCACCAGGGAAGTCCCTTGACATTCCTTCCCACCACCATGTTTATCTGAAAATATGCTTAAATTAGATGCCCTCCCCTAAAGAAATTTCTGTAACTCTGCTTTTTCTCAAGTTCTCCCATCATTGCTACTTTGTTTTTCTGCTAAACTTCTTTTAAAAAAGCATTCTTCCCTCTACTTCTATTCCATTTCTATCTCCAGCCCTCACCATCCTCACCATCTGAGTCTCCATCAAACTTCTGTCCTTCAACCACGCCTCTCTGTAGCACTGAACATGCGTGCACCCTAACTCCTCTCCTGACTCCCAGTACGTCTCCTTCCCCAACCCGCAATGCTTAATTTCTTCTTCTGGTTCCTCCCCTAGAGGGTTAGGTTGTTATCCCTCATCTCTGCTCAATTTTCCCTGGTAACTGCATCTCTGCCCTTGTCTTTTAACTTCCAGGTCTCCTCCATCTACTACTACCTAATCTGCATTTCTAGTGTCTTACACTAGGCAGGGTCTCAAACCTTAGGTGCCACCTGCTGGCCAATTCCATGGGGCGAGTTCAGAACCCAATTCCAGTTAGTCCTTCCAATAGTCCATTACCATTCTTGCTGTTTTTTCGGTTAAGAAGTTTTCCTAGACTTAGCCGGCAGAGATTTATCATTCAGAACCTCCGTCACTCACCACCACCCCCAGGGCATTCAGCACTCACCATGTCCTGTAAATGCTACCTACTAGGATCTCTATACTCTGTGTTCCATCCCTAACTAGCACATCTCATGAGGCTGAGACTGTCCACCACTGGGGCTCTGGGATGGACACTGACTTACCTTTCTCTTTTCTCTCCCCTGATCTCCAACCCTCCCTACACTTCTGTCAGAGGAATCTTTCTGAAACAAGTATCTGAGCAATGTCCTAAATGAAAAGCCTTATTTACTTCTACCCTACAGGTAGAATAAAGGCCCTAATCCCCAGTTCTGGAGCCTCTAGGAAGAACCCCAGAGCCCTGCATGAGCTGGCCTGTCCCAATCCTCTTCTGCTCTCACTCCCACACTCAGTCTCAATTACTCTGGCCTCCTTGACCTTTTATTTTTTGTTTTCTTTACCTTAAACTCAAGAGGCTTGTGCTAGATCCTAGAATGGGCTGCTCTCATATTTTCACATGGCTGAGGACTCTTGCCATTCATGTGCTTAGTCACTCAATCACGTCCAGCGCTTTGTGACCCCATGGAATGTAGTCTGCCAGGCTCCTCTGTCCATGGGGATCCTCCAGCAAGTATACTGGGGTGGATTGCCACGCCCTCCTCCAGGGGATCTTCCCAACCCAGGGATTAAACTCAGGTCTCCTGAATTGCAGGCAGATTCTTTACCGTCTGAGCCATGAGAGAAGTCCCTTGCCATTTATGTCTGGTCTCAAATGTTAGCTCCTTGGCAAAGCATCTTAACCAAAGGATAGTAATTGCTGCCTTTCCTCCTCCTTCCTGAGACCACCTGGTCATCCTTTCTACATTTACTCTGTTGTATTTCTTCAAGGCACATCTCAGCATCTGGAAGTCTCTGTTCCTTTATACATTTACTTATTTAGTGACTCTTCAAACTCAAATGTAAGACCTACAAGAATGAACTTTGTCTCACTTCACTTACTCCAGCTCCTGGAAGTCAGTTCCCTCCACTGGGGCACCCCCTCTCCACAACCCTATCCTTGCTCCATTTATAGGGCTGCTCTAGCACTTCTCAGATTATATCTTTATTTGAAAACCTATTTCCAAAGGAACTAAATAGAGGGAAAGGAGATCATATCAAAATGTGTGGGCCAAGGGGAAAGCAAGAGAGGAATGTCTGGTTATAAGATGCTCATTCAGTGTAGATCTTAGTATAGAAGAGATGTATCTTTATTAAAATTATCCCTTTTTATGTTCTTTTTAATTATGCTGTACATATTTCATTTTCCATGTGTTAGTTTCTAATATATATAAATGGGTATATAAATACATCCACGAATATCCATAAATGGATTTAAAAGGTATGTTTATACAGACCTTCTATCTTGTATTGATCCTACTAAATGTACTGCTTAGTTCTAAGTAACTTTTAAAATTCCATAGATGTTTCCACATATACAGTCATGTTATCTTCAAATAAAAAGTTAAATTCTAACATTCAAAAAATGTATATTTAATATCACTGTTATTTTTATGTACAAAATACAGAAAGTAGAGCATCAAAAAACCATAGCTGCTAGCGCTATGCAGGATATGGGGGACATGGATTGAAATAGTTGAAAAGCACTGTCAGCACAATTTGTTATCATCTGTCATCCTGACTATATTTTGAACTCCTGGCAAACAAAATCATGTCTTGTTTGTTTGTCAATATCCTACCAAACCTAAAAAAGTACTTTGTCTAAAGTAGATACCCATAATTTTAAAAAAAAAAAAAAAACAGAACTGAAATACTCCAGCATGGCACATGCTCAATAAATACTTGTTCATTGACTGCAAGAACCAATGTGCAAGTTTAAGTTTGTTGAATGATCAATGGAAGCTCAGCCCTGCTGAGAAACTGTAACAAGAGATCCAAGGAGGTAGAAGATGTTGCCATTACTATCCACATAGAAAAGCTTCATTTCTCAGGTAATGACAAACACAAATGCTCCAAGGAAAACATTTAAATGGTTACCTGTACATTTCTTTATATGACTGTTCCTTTTTCCATGTGATCCCAACTTGCATCCAAAATTCTCCTCCCAGAATTCTGCAAACCATACATTTCTTCGATTATTGGCAAGAGTTCGGCTTCTAAAGTATCGATCAAACCCTATTTTAAAGAAGAAAGGTATGAAAATATTTTTTTCAAAATCAAAACCATGTACTATCAGAAATTTGAATATATATTATATTATGTTATGATCATTGCATGAAAAAATACATATAACACATGGGGGAGGACCAATAACCCAGAAATAAGGCTATCCCTGTGGCAAGAATCAATGGAGATCAAAGGACAGTGTCTCTACTCCCACCATTTGCCGTTCAGGCATGCACAGCAGACTGGGTGTCATCTCCACCACTTCCTCCTCTCCTCTATGTCTCCCAGCGGCAGCAACCAGTGACCTCATGCTGAATATTTAGAACAAACTCAGACTTTTTCTCTTCTCTTTCCCCTAGTAGGGGTCTATGTTCTGGATTTCTGTGCTTCTACTCACCTGAAGATTTATCTGATCTGGATGTTCCCTTTTCAGCTAACTCAGTAAACCAATCACTACTAATGTAACTTTCTGGTTTTTTAGATTCTAAGTCGTGTCCAACTCTTTGCAACCACATGAACTGTAGCCTGCCAGGCTCCTCTCAATGGGACTTCCCAGGCAAGAATACTTAAATGGGCTACCATTTCCTTCTCCAGGGGATCTTCCCAACCCAAGAATTGAACCTATATCTCCTGCTTGGCAGGCGGATTCTTTACCAATGAGCCACTTGGGAAGCACCCAATCTTCTAGAGTCCTAGGTAATAAGCTAAAGTGTCAGTCTGATCAGGTAACCACCTCATTGAAGGAAGAACACTGGAATGGGTTGTCATTTCCTTCTTCAGGGGATCTTCCAGACCCAGGGATCAAACTTGCATCTCCTCCATTGGCAGGCAGACTTTTTACGCCCAAGCTACCAGAGAAGCCCTTAGTTTGTCATTATTCTCTCTTTAATACATACACTCTTACACATTGATGAAATGATCTTTTGAACAGCATACATTAAAAACCAAAACAAAACCTCCAATATACCAACATTTGTCAACTGACTACTTCTCTGATTTTAATATTTCTTTCAATTTCCAATTGAGCTTTGATCGATAAACATGAGATTAAAACTGGAAATAATGCCTTGTTCCAACAGATAATGGCAAAGGTAGGAATTTTAGTCACTGTCAAGATCACTAGAAAAGATATTTGGGAGACAGACTGCTTTTCAAGGATGTGTCACCTCTTCTGTTGCCATTCATTTATCCATAGAGTCAAACCAGCATCATACCTTAATTTGCTATAAAGCAAACACTATCCTTCCAACAATGCTATAACTGTTGTGTATGTCCATGGATATCTGCAAACTTAGAGGGCAACTGCTAACATCATGGAGATATCTAAGGCCAACAACAGTGCTCCTTAAAAAAATGTCTTGTGGATATCTTTTCTAATTTAAAAAATATATAATGTGCTAACTTAAATTACTTACTTAATTACTTACATACTTAATTACTGTCTTGGTAATTCTTCCATCAGTGCTACAAATTTTATCCAGAGTCATAAAATAATGGATGCATTTCATCATATGCTAATACTCTGATTTTGCTTTTGAGTTTAGATTCAGTTAGAATAAAACCAGTTCTCTATGGTGCATTCTTACCATCAATTGATGCTCTTTTGGGTAAAATTGTCACAGCCCCTTCTGCAATTTCCTCCTGTTGATAAACAGGTGCTATTTTGGATCCCCAACTATCGGAGCCAATCCAGAGAAAATGCCCACTTTGGTTTAATTTTTTTGCTGCTTCCAGTATCCTCCTATGAGAATAAGAACAAACAAAACACACCACATTTACCAAGAAACTATACATGTTAATGTTACAAGACCTGCTGTATCAAGTCATCAACACTCAGTAGGTCACCATTAAACAACAAGTTAATCACTCTAACTGCCTGAGTTTTAACATCTCCTAAAAGAAATAAATTGGAGACTTTAAGTCCAGTGCCTGATAATTAGCCTTATTCTTAACCTCATTCACATTATTCTGTCTGTCACTGTTGTTTGTCTCATTTCTTTTCAGTCCCCGGATTTTACTCGATAAACATTTCAGATTGAGAAACCAGAAGGCTGCTGTTTCTATGTAGCAGAAGGCAGTCTGTACTTGCATAAGAATGCTACAATTCTTGTGAAATCTTACTAGATTCTACACTGAACATGAAATATATTAGAAAAAGGATGTGGGGTGCAAATATGATCCTAAATGAGGAAGAATATCAGTCAGTACCTGATGTCATCTTCATTAGCAAACATAATTACTGCCCGAGCATTAGGTGTTTCTAGCAGGCGCTTGATAATTTTTTCAAATTCTCCAGGTCTTGGTTCACGTGGAATTTTCTGTGATTGAGCAATGCAAACACCACCTATTTAAAGAGAGAGAGAGAGAAAGTGATTCAGAAAAGACATTTACTTAACACACTTAATGAGGTTAGCTACTTTATAGAAACACATGACTCAGTAATGGATATTGTTTCTCAAAATATCTGTCATTCTCACCTTTTAAAAGCAATCAGGATGTTTTGCATCCAAATATGTATATATATATCAAATGAATGACATCAGTGACTTAATCACACATCAGGTATTTGTTTTCAAGTTTAAACATTAATTTTGTGAATGTCCTTAAAAAAAAAATCAAAGTGCACAAGATGTAGGACAGGAGAGAAAGAGTGGAAAGAAAGGCTGTTTTAATTCATTTAACATAAGTCCAAGGACAAGTGCTTTGATTTTAAAAAAAAAAAAGGTATGAATATGTCTTATAGGTGAGACTTCCTGTGATAAATATAAGAAGGTCCTTTTGCTAACTTATTTTGTGACCCCATGGACCCACCAGGATCCACTGTCCATGGAATTTTCCAAGCAAGAATACTGGAATGGGTTACCATTTCCTACTCCAGAGGACCTTCCTAACCCAGGGATCGAACTCACATTTATCAGTAGACCTCTTTTAAAGTTAATTTCCTTTTTTTAGCTCATAGTATTGTAGCAAGAAACTTATGCAAAAACATAATATGTTATGAGACAAATGGTCTTCAAGATTATTTGAGACACAAGTCAACTTTCAAAGACACAAGCACTCAGTTGACATATTTCTCCACCATGAAAATCAGAATGGCAGAAATTCCATCCAACTCATGGCAAATAGATGGGGAAACATGGAAACAGTGAGAGACTTTATTTTGCGGGGCTCCAATATCACTGCAGATGGTGACTGCAGCCATGAAATTAAAAGATGCTTGCTCCTTGGAAGAAAAGCTATGACCAACCCGGACAGCGTATTGAAAAGCAGAGACGTTACTTTGCCAACAAAGGTCTGTCTAGTCAAAGCTATGATTTTTCCAGTTGTCATGTATGAATGTGAGGGCTGGACTATAATGAAAGCTGAGCACCGAGGAACTGATGCTTTTGAACTGTGGTGTTGAAGAAGATTCTTGAGAGTCCCTTGGACTGCAAGGAGATCCAACCAGTCCATCCTAAAGGAAATCAGTCCTGAATATTCATTGGAAGGACTGACGCTGAAGCTGAAGCTCCAATACTTTGGCCACTTGATGCAAAGAACTAAACATTTGAAAAGACCCTGATTCTGGGAAACATTGAAGGCAGGAGGAGAAGGGGACGACAGAGGATGAGATGGTTGGATGGCATCACTGACTCGATGGATATGAGTCTGAGCAAGCTCCACGAGTTGGTGAAGGACAGGGAAGCCTGGAGTGCTGCAGTCCATGGGGTCTCAAAGAGTTGGACACGACTGAGCAACTGAACTGAATCATCCAACTCAAAGAACAAAAAAGGAAGAACACTTCTTTTGGTTTCTCATCTTAAGGCAATGAGAGGCCAAAAAGAAAAATGTAGAAAATATCTCTGCCCTTTGCTGATGGGCTGGGATAGGAGGAAAAGAAGGAGTTTTCCTCTGGTCTACGTAGTGGTGTCGAGGTAACATATTCTAATATAAAGAGAAAAAGTGACATCAGCAAGATGTTTCAATTGCATTATGGTTTGAACATACTTTTTGAGTCACTTGAGAAGAAAATCACCATTTATTTACAGCATGGCTTCAACAAGCAAGGTATTTTTGCTTCCACACAATTGACAATGCATTCAGTTACTCAAACATTGCAGGGTGCCATTATATGCCATGCATCTGGCTGGACACTGGGAATGCCCAGTCTAACCCGACAGTTGCCAGCTAGTCTGGGAAAGGGGCATTCCAATAAATTATCATGGAGCATGTAATGATTTTAGGATGAAGAGACTATACCACAGTTAGGGAACACAGAGGAGGGAGTAACTCAAGTGCTTGAGAGAGCTAGATTTTAAATGGCAAATATACATACGCACAGGGACAAAACTGGGACCTTTCTGGTAGAAGCCAAGGTGTGAAAGAACCTTGTTGGATCATGACTGTCTGGGGTTGAGGTTGGAAAGAATGAACAGGTCCAGCTTGACAATGACTTTGTTAGGCCAAATAATTTGGGTTTTATATTGAAAAGGCTAGGAACCCACAGAAAGTTCATAAGCAGGAGAATTACATGATGAGCTATGTGTTTTAGGAAGAAACTTCAGGTAGCCAAACAAAGAGGAACCACGTGGTAGCCACACAATGGGTGTCCAGTGTGTTGTGATCTGATTTAATATATGTGACAATGCCGTATGATTAACAGTGCCACAGGACTGAAGGTTATTCTCTGTAAAAGTTAGAACACTGCTAAAATTATCCTTGCAACAGCAGTACCTTCACTAACCCTACACTCTGCTCTTCAGTGCTAAGAATTGCCTACAAGCCATAGACTGAGCCTGTAAGTAGTTAACCTACTGATACGTCCAAAATAGTTGTGATGATTGATTCATTCCTTTAGTAAATATTTATGGGGCTTCCCTGGTGGCTCAGATGATAAAGAACCTGCCTGCAATGCGGGAGACCTGGGTTCGATCCCTGGGTTGGGAAGATCATGTGGAGAAGGGAATGGTTACCCACTTCAGTATTATTGCCTGGAGAATTCCATGGACAGAGGAGCCTGATGGGCTACAGTCCATGGGGTCACAAAAAGTTGGATATGACTGAGGGACTAACACTTTCACTATCTGCCAGACACCATGCGGGAGATATGGACTTATAATGGTGAATAAAATGGACATATTTTAATGGTGAATAAAACCATATTATAACGGTGAATAAAACTCTTACCAGAGTTTAGGAAGGAAATCTCCTTGTACTTTCTAAATAGGAATTTTAAAAATATGAAGTTTGTGCAAAAAAAAAAAAAAAACAAAGAAATATTATGGGTAAAACGGGCTTAATGCAAAACAAACCACCAAGTAAGTATATAAGTTATGGCATGCCCTACAAGGAAGAGCAAGGACATTTAATTTATATTGAGGGAAAGTGTCCCTAAAGTTGGTATCTCTCCATTAAGTTCAGAAAGAAAAGAGAAGGGGAGAGAATCGAGTGGAAAAAGGCAGGAAAGAACCAGTGGAGTTAATGAATGAAGAGAAGTATGAGACAAAGATGAGAGGTAGATGGGATCCAGGTCATGCATGTCATTCAAGACCTGTGCAAGATTATGAGTAATGAAGGTGCCTAATTTTCAGTAGCACACAGGAGTGTCTTTTCTATGACCATGGCATTTCATGGAAGAAAAATGAATGAGGACCACTAAGTGATGTAAGAGGGCAACCTGGAGTGGAAAGAACAGGAGGCCATGATCCCAGTTAGGAAGTTACTAGGACAGGCAACAGGGAATGACGACTAGGGTGATACCATCAGTATCATACACCTGGAAGGGCAGGTGTATGAGTGCTCAGTCGTGTCTGACACTTTGCAACCCCAAGGACTGTAGCTTGCCAAGCTCCTCCTTCCACAGAATTCTCCAGGTGAGAATAGTGGAGTGGATTGCCATTACCTTCTCCAGGGGATCTTCCCAACCCAGGGATCAAACCTGGATCTCCTGCATTGCAGGCAGACTCTCTACTGTCTGAGTCACCAGAGACAGGTGGACAGTGAAAATTGGAATTAGAATCAGTGGGGCTTTGTAATATTTTTCCCACCTTTACTGAAACATGCCTGGCAAATAAAAATTGTATATACTGGGTTGGCAAAAAAGTTCATTTGGGTTTCCCCATAACATCTTACAGAAAATCCCGATCAAATTTTTTTGGCCAACTGAATATTTAGGTTGTATTAATTTGATCAAGGTAGTGCAGTGGTAGGAAACCATTAAGCACGACTCTAAGGTTTTGGCCTTTGTGACTGGTTTCTGTGGGGCTTCCCTGGAGGCTCAGATGGTAGAGCGTCTGCTTGCAATGCGGGAGACCCAGGTTTGATCACTGGGTCAGAAAGATCCCCTGGAAAAGGAAATGGCAACCCACTCCAGTACTCTTGCCTGGAAAATTCCATGGATGGAGGAACCTGGTAGGTTACAGTTCATGGGGTCGCAAAGAGTCTGACACAACTGAGCGACTTCACTTTCACTTTTTCACTTTTCTGTGATGACATCATTAAACAAGTAGGAAATACAAGAGGGGCAGACTTGATGAGTTTGATTCAGAACCAGTGGTTTTCAAAGTACCCATGGAAAACTGAAATGGAAACAATGAGTCTGGAGCTAAGGAGAAAGCAGGGAGTGGTAACCACAATGTTGTTAGATGCAGCTGCTGCTGCTGCTGCTGCTGCTAAGTCGCTTCAGTCGTGTCTGACTCTGTGCGACCCCATAGACGGCAGCCCACCAGGCTCCTCTGTCCCTGGGATTCTCCAGGCAAGAACACTGGAGTGGGTTGCCATTTCCTTCTCCAATGCATGAAAGTGAAAAGTGAAAGTGAAGTCGCTCAGTCGTGTCTGACTCCTAGCAACCCCATGGACTGCAGCCCACCAGGCTCCTCTGTCCATGGGATTTTCCAGGCAAGAGTACTGGAGTGGGGTGCCATTGCCTTGCAGACACAGTAGTAATTGAAGTGTTGGGAATTAAGTCATCAGTCAAAGAGAATATTTAAATCAATAACAGGAAAAGGTTAATGACAGAGTTCTGAAAACCCACCAGCAGGACAGGAGCTAGGAATGAGACCGGAAAGGAGTGATTACATGTTTTGAGGAGAAAACTTTTGGGACAAAGTCTAGGGATTACTTGAAAACTGCATAATGTGTGTAAAAATCAAATAAAGAACTGTGGTGAGTGGAAACATGAAGTAACCATAGAAATGTAAGATCCAAACTGTAACACTCTCTGGGGAACAATAGCTGTTTCAAAACATGACTGCACTTTTAAGAAAATTGTTCTAATTACTTAAGGATCCCATTAAAGACATGCCATATCTTAAGTATCATCCTGAGATTAACTCTGACTCCATAACCAGAAGAAATGAAGGCCAGAAAATTTTAATCATGATTTTTTTCAGATGAGGCAAACAGGCAATCCAGACTTATGGTTTAGTCTGAATTCACTCATTTAGTCATTTACTACAGATCCATTGAACATTTCTGTTCACTCAAAATCAGTCAAGTTGGAATTTTACACTAGTCTATATTTTTTATTCCTTCACTTCACCTTTTATTTGTGAGCCTGGTCAATTTGTATCTTTCTAGAAAGAGGAACTGCACAAGTAATTTATCTCAGCAGAGCAAATCCTTACAAAGAACGTGCACCCCAAAGGCATTATGCTGCTTTGTGCTTTATGGTCATTTTATTGTGGAATGAATTACTCTCAAATAATTGGCGTTAGAAAACTAATATTCCTTTTCTTAGCCTTGAAACTCAGTCACAACTTCTATCTTCACATCAGTCAAAAAGCCACACAGTCCATTCATAAGTACCCATGGTCTACTGTGTTTCCAGAGCTAAGGACTTTCTGTCTCCATTCTGCCTGCAACAGTCTTATAACTCAATGACAAGACGGACACGTCAGAAAAGCCAGATAAGAACGTAAAATGATCTACTGCTAAGAAAATATTGCATAAGGTCAGATTAACTGCAGTAACAAATGACCGTAAATCACCACCTCAAATAATCTTGACTATTTAAAACTATATAAGAAGAGGTCATCGTATACTGTTAGTGTTTGGTTAAAATACAGTAAAATTTAGTCAAACATTCAGGCTTTATCAAAGATGTGTTTTCCTACAATATTCATTATCAATTGTTTCAATTTTAAAAGAGACTCTCTGATTTGATCTAGATTCCTAAAGTGTGGAAGAGGAGCTCTCCTGCAGCAAAGCATGTATATTCCATCTATTTCTTCATACCCCACTCTAAATTCCCTGTTCTGCAGGTGTCCCCAGTTTAGCAAGAAATAATTTTTAAAGCTTAGCACTTAGGAAAAGACTGTTGTACAGAAGAATTTATAATTGGCTGCCTTCTAGAATTCCCTGTCTGATTTCCTCACCTGTGTAAATGTTTTCCCTTTGATTATTTAGTGATAATTAAAAGATCATTTGTTGAGCTGAGCATTTTACATACACTCTCCAACACACTTCACTTGATCACTCCTTCCCAGTCTCATGCATTCTGTACCTCCATAGTCCTAGGGAAAGGACTCTAACCTTGGTATTATCACCACAATTTTGATGAGGAAACTGAGAAATAGGGGTGTCAACCGCTGGCAAGAGTTTGAAACAGAGTTTCAAAGCCACATCTTGTGACTCCGAGACTTTTTCCATCATCTTGCCCATCCACAACTGACTATACTTGTGACTTAATGGTTTCATGGATATCCATGACTGATGAATAAGATAAAGTAAATTTAAAGACATTCAAAAGACACAGCAGGTCACCCCTTATAAACTGAATCAATAGCTACACAAATGCAGTCCTTCTATTGAGCATTAAGAACAAAGTTAAAATACTTAGAACTCATGCAGATTATAGAACTGATTTAAACTTAAGTATTTAACTAGTCCATCCCCAAATCTTTCCAATTGCCCCTGTGAATGCAGGTCCTCAGGAAAATTTTTCTGAGGCCTCCAGTCTTCCACATCACCTTTGACTGTAGCAACCACAATAATTGTATATTTTTAAAATTCTGTTATCTTTTTTTTTCACCTTAGACTGTATGTTCCATGACTACTGAATCTTGGCTTTCACACTGACCACCATACTTCTCACTACCTATCACGGTGCTTGGCACATACAGATTTCAATGAATATGTTTTGAATAAATAAATGTAAGACTTACAAGAGACACTGCTGGTATAAACAGAAGTGAGACATTTCTGACCTCAGACACCTCTCAGTCAAGTAGGAAAACATAGGATACGTAAAAATATATCCTTATTTTTAAAAGTGGATTAAAAGTGGCACACAAAAAGTAAAAAAAAAAAAATTAAAATTTTAACTCATAGGAAGCTTTCACTGATGTGGCATCTGGCACCCAAAATAGTTTTTATCACGGTACAATAAATTAGAATATTACCTTGGCCTTAGTTTGTTCATCTGTGGGATTGCACAATAATTTGTTCTTATTGAAATAACAGCAAATTTGTAAAAATTTCATTCATAATTTTTGTCTCTTTATCTCATATGTGAGTACCTGAAAGTCTCAGGTCCAAGAGACAAAAGGTCCTTTACATATATGTTGGTTTGCTAGTGCAATAAGATGTTGAAGTGAAGAAAAACAGATATGGGCCAGAAGACCTGAGGGTCGGACCTATGTGATCTTGAACAAGTCTCAGTGTCATCATCTCTGTGACAAGATTCATAGAAATGATCTTCTAGGTATGAAAAGGATAATATGATAAAGTGCTATACAAATGTTACATTGAATACATTATTAATATTGTTAATCATCATCCTCATCTTAACCAGATAAGCATCATCATTAGACTTGAGAGGAGAGATAGCTGATATTTAGACCTAAAACATGAGTTTGTCAACAGGTAAGATCTTGAACCCTCAACTTTATTTGTGTAATATTATTAAATATCCTAAATTCCGAGAAGTGGTAATTGCCTGCTTTTCTGTGCCAGTAAATAAGATGAGTAGATTTCACTTTTCGCCTATTACAGATCATCACAATGTCATCAGGGCAGTTTCAATGTGAGAGAATGGAGAAAGCGACTTACTTCTCCTTTGTCATCCCTGAATTCATACCTGAAGGATTCAAGCCTCCTCTTGGAGGGATTTTATAAGTATTTTGAAGATCTGGGTTGAACATTAGAATTTAATTCTTTAAAAGAGTAATAGCATGGTGAAAACTATTCATCTATTAATGGTGCCAACCAGTAAATAGTAAGTGTTGTGGAAACAACCCATAGGCTCTTTTTATTTAAATATTTGCCTATAGATTATTAAGAAGCTGGACTATAGAGTGCTAAGACAATACTGTTGCAACCTTAGGAGTTTGAAATGGATATTTGCCTTGATCTCTGCCCAGTGGAAGACTACCAGGGATGGAAATCGGAGTGGGCAGAGAAGAAGTCCAGCTGACTGTGGACTAATGACAAATTCCCAGCACCACCAGGAATGCTGAGGCTGAAATGCCTTCCAGAGTTGCTCTGAATTAGGTCAGATAGGACAGGCCATTATACTTCCACATTTATCAGTGGCTTGCTGGGGGACATCCTGGGAAAAGGGGTAGATACATTAGTCAAGGAAGTGCTTTGCAGTCAGGGCCACCCCATAGTGCAGCCACACTACGAGGCAAGGGCACCAGGAACCTTCACTGAATGGGGCTCTGAAAGGGGACTCACCATATGTAAGAACTAAACGTACAGAAAACCAAAGATATTATATCTCTGAAATAATAGTACAAGTCAAACAATTAATAAAATACCGTTGTTTAATTTTAAAGTTCCTCTTCAAAGAGGACTTATTGCACAAAGACAGGCAACCTATCCAAACAGTACAGTACTGGACTTGTAGCCAATTCAGACAAAAGAACTGGGGTCATAAAACTCCCTGTATTTCAACAGAGAAGTTTTGTTAAACAATCCAAGAGGACAAAGAATCATGTTTTTAGTTGTTGCTTATTTTTAAGAACAAAATCTCTATTAATAATGTAGAAAGAGAAAAATAAAACAAGAAACAATGTTACAGCATCAACTTCCAACTGTGATGGAAATCCAGGAGGATTAAATTATTAGAAATGAAATTACTTACAAAGCTGCATATAGAATATTGAATGTGATTTTCTTTAAACAACATGATTATTACCAGTGTCTCAAGTTGGCTTACAATTTCTGTCAAGTTCTAAAAAAATCATATTGAGCCTCTGATTATATAACTTGTTAGATCCGTGTGAAAGAATGGTTTTGATACATAACACATCAACAAAGGTACCCTTTTATCAATAGTTAAGGCTACTGGCAAAAAAGTGATGGGATTCCCAGGTGGCTCAGTGGTAAAGAAACCACCTGCAACACAGAAGATGTGGGTTCAATCCCTGGGTTGGGAAGAACCTCTGAAGGAGGAAATGGCAACCCACTCCAGGATTCTTGCCTAGGAAATTACATGGACAGAGGACTCTGACAGGTTACAGTCCATGGGGTCTCAAAAGAGTCAGACATGATTTAGGAACTGAATAATGACAACAACAACAAAGTGATTGGTAAAAATTGTCAGTTGATCTTAAAAGATGGCTTATAATTGACCCTAATAAGAATGTGATATGGTCAGTCAACTATTATTAACTTATTTCCTATGAATGCATCTCCAAATAATAGCAATGAGCAAAACCAAATTAACTAGCTTTTCTTTTGTTTGTTTGGTTGGTTGTTTCTTAAAGACAATAGAAACATGTTAGCTCTTAAAAGTGCCCATGTCCTAATTCTAATTCATACAGGGTAAGGAATTTCTCCACCATCACCAGGCAATTCTCTGACCCCAACAAGGTATGCCACAATTCAACTCACTTCTGAAACTATCTAGCTGGAGATTGTCAGATTCCACAGGTTAAGAGTCCAGGTTATACAAGACTGCACCCCCCAACTCCCTCACTTCAGATGTCAGTCACAAGCCTAGGTTGTTACCTGGCTCCTGACCAACCAGTTATAGATTAGAGGTTCCCAAAACTCCCTCCTTAGGTTCAATTAATTTGTTAGGAGGCTCAAAGAATTCAGAGAGACACTGTACTTACTAGATCACTGGTTTATTATAAAAGGATATAACTCAGGAACAGCCAGATGCAAGATATGCTCAGGCAAGGTGTGGGGAAAGGGCACAGAGCTTCCATGCTGTCTCTGAATCTCCAAGAGCTCACCAACCCTTTAGGTTGTGGTTGTTAAGTCAGTAAGTCATGCCCGACCCTTTGCAACACCATGAACCACACCATACCAGGCTTTTCCTCTTCTTCACCATCTCCCAGAATTTGCTCAAATTCATGTCTGTTGAGTCAGTAATGCTGCCTAGCCATCTCATCCTCTGCTGCCCCCTTCTCCTGCTGCCCTCAATCTTTTCAGCATCAGGGCCTTTTCCAGTGAATCAGCTCTTCACATCAGGTGGCCAAAATATTGGAGCTTAAGCTTCAGCATCAGTCCTTCCAATAAATGTTCAGGGTTGATTTCCTTAAGTATTGACTGGTTTGATCTCCTTGCAGTCCAAAGGACTCTCAAGAGTCTTCTCCAGCACTACAATTGGAAAGCATCAACTCTTTGGCCCTCAGTCTTCTTTATGGTCCAACTCTTGAATCTGTACATGACTACTGGAAAAACCATACTTCTTCAAATCCCATCCTTTCAAGTTTTTATGGAGGCTTCCTTACATAGGCATTATTGACATAAGCATCAGGGGTTGAACTCAATTTCTGGCAAGTCTCCCCTCCTCAAAGGGCTTTCCCAAAGTCACCTCATTAACATAACAAAAGACACTTTTATCTCTCTCATCACTTAGTAAATTCCAAGGATTTTAGGAGCTCTATGCCAAAAACTGGATAAAAACCAAATATGTATTTCTTATTATAAATCACAATATCACAACTCTTTGCACTAATTATCCTTGACATCATTTCTTTCCACCTTTCTGGACACATAAGTAAAATAACAATTTGGACTAATGTAACTGGTCCTTTAGTGATAGTTCTGTGAAATTTGTTCTAAAGTTTGAACAAGTGTCATCACACCTCTTGTAGCAGTATTTTCGCCTCCATATGTGGGGTACAACAGGGACGTAGCGGCCAAGTGCACAATGTGATAGAAGGGCGTCTGTTTGTCAGGTTCAAGTGCACTTTGTGAAAGAGAAGATTTATCTCGCACATCACAGCGAAGCAAGTGTTATCTTTAACAACATCGATTAAAACAGTAAAATCACACTTAAATCTGTGCTTATCTCTCCTCGCCCCACCAAACATTTTTTGTCTATCAAATGCCACATCATCCTTAAATGCACTCTGAAGAGCAGTGAAATGAGGGAATGAAAGTCCTGGTGCAGAAGGGGCATAAGCTCCAGGCTGCTCCCATTTGGCCCCTAAAAGTGGCAATGGAGACGACTGGCTCAGAGTGTCCCTCTCCTGCCTGTCTCCATGTGACACTCAAAGCTTCTGATGCTCAGGAGGCAGGTTGGGCTGGGCTGGGTTCCTCAGGTCCACACAAACTAGAATGCAGTCATGAAATGCAACCCACTTAGTTTTCTTGGCTGGAGAACACCATGGACAGAGGAGCAGAACTGGGCGAGACTTAGCCACTCAAGTGTTCTGGGAAACACTGACTGGAACCACCCACCCGGACCAGACACCATAGTGACCATGTGCATGAGTTACTTTCTGACAGGAGGTCTTGGTAAGAAACACAGAACTAACAAATCACCACCACCAAGAATTCAGAAAAGGTCAAAAGGAGATACCACATGTCAATTGCCTCACAGACTCCTTCTTCCTACAATCCATCTTGGCTGGGCAATGTGTGCACCAACAGAAAGGACCCTGAGTCAGGATGATTGGCCAAAGATAATCCAGAAATTAATCCCATCACCATAAAACCCAAGACTGCAAGCCACATGGCAGAGCAGTTCTCCTGGGTTCCCTTATACTACTGCTCTCCACCTGTGTGCCCCTTTGCAATAGTCTTTTGCTTTCTCAGCACATGTGTATCTTTGGACAATTCATTTCCAAGTGTTAGACAAGAGTACACTCTCGGGCTCTGGCAGGGGTCCCACTTCCTGCAACAAAACAACCACTTGGACACAGCTCATCAGAGATCCAAACATATGCTCAGAGGCACAGTGGTGTGACAGTTATGGATGCCATCCCAGAGCTAGACTTCCTGGCTCCAAATCCTAGCCCTTCTCTGACTAGCTATCTTACACTGGGTAAGTTATGTGATATCTCTGCGCCTCTGTCCCTCAGTCTGAAGATTCAGGGGATGCTAGTATTAAGAACTCCCAATATAATCACAATGGTGTGATCAATCACCCAGAGCCAGACATCCTGGAATGTGAAGTCAAGTGGGCCTTAGAAAGCATCACTATGAACAAAGCTAGTGGAGGTGATGGAATTCCA
>NW_011495080.1:10097555-10098812 GCF_000754665.1 Bison bison bison | reverse complement strand
GAAAACTCAGCAGTGGCCACAGGACTGGAAAAGGTCCATTTTCATTCCAATCCCAAAGAAAGGCAATGCCAAAGAATGCTCAAACTACCACACAATTGCACTCATCTCACACGCTAGTAAAGTAATGCTCAAAATTCTCCAAGCCAGGCTTCAGCAATACATGAACCGTGAACTTCCAGATGTTCACGCTGGTTTTAGGAACCAGAGAGCAAATTGCCAACATCCACTGGATCATGGAAAAACCAAGAGAGTTCCAGGAAAACATCCATTTCTGCTTTATTAACTATGCCAAAGCCTTTGACTGTGTGGATCACAATAAATTGTGGAAAATTCTGAAAGAGATAGGAATACCAGACCACCTGACCTGCCTCTTGAGAAACCTGCACGCAGGTCAGGAAGCAACAGTTAAAACTGGACATGGAACAACAGACTGGTTCCAAATAGGAAAAGGAGTACGTCAAGGCTGTATATTGTCACCCTGTTTATTTAACGTCTATGCAGAGTACATCATGAGAAATGAGGGCTAGAAGAAGCACAAGCTGGAATCAAGATTGCCGGGAGAAATCTCAATAACCTCAGATATGCAGATGACACCACCCTTATGGCAGAAAGTGAAGAGGAACTAAAAAGCCTCTTGATGAAAGTGAAAGTGGAGAGTGAAAAAGTTGGCTTAAAGCTCAACATTCAGAAAACGAAGATCTGGCATCCGGTCCCGTCACTTCATGGGAAATAGATGGGGAAACAGTGGAAACAGTGTCAGACTTTATTTTTCTGGGCTCCAAAATCACTGCAGATGGTGACTGCAGCCATGAAATTAAAAGATGCTTACTCCTTGGAAGGAAAGTTATGACCAACCTAGATAGCATATTCAAAAGCAGAGACATTACTTTGCCAACAAAGGTTCGTCTAGTCAAGGCTATGGTTTTTCCTGTGGTCATGTATGGATGTGAGAGTTGGATTGTGAAGAAAGCTGAGCACCAAAGAATTGATGCTTTTGAACTGTGGTGTTGGAGAAGACTCTTGAGAGTCCCTTGGCCTGCAAGGAGATCCAACCAGTCCATTCTGAAGGAGATCAGCCCTGGGATTTCTTTGGAAGGAATGATGCTAAAGCTGAAACTCCGGTACTTTGGCCACCTCATGTGGGGAGTTGACTCATTGGAAAAGACTCTGATGCTGGGAGGGATTGGAGGCAAGAGGAGAAGGGGACAACAGAGGATGAGATGGCTGGATGGCATCAGTGACTCGATGGATGTGAGT
>NW_011495080.1:10084653-10097455 GCF_000754665.1 Bison bison bison | reverse complement strand
TGGTGATCGACAGGGAGGCCTGGCGTGCTGCGATTCATGGGGTCACAAAGAGTCGGACACGACTGAGCGACTGATCTGATCTGATCTAGCTTTTCTTCCAAGAAGCAAGTGTCTTTTAATTTCATGGCTGCAATCACCATCTGCAGTGATTTTGGAGGCCCCCAAAGTCTCTCACTGTTTCCATTGTTTCTCCATCTATTTGTCATGAAGTGATGGGACCAGATGCCATGATCTTAGTTTTCTGAATGTTGAGTTTTAAGCTGACTTTTTCACTCTGCTCTTTCACTTTTATCAAGAGGCTCTTCAGTTCTTCACTTTCTGCCATAAGGGTGGTGTCATCTGCATATCTGAGGTTATTGATATTTCTCCTGGCAATCTTGATTCCAGCTTGTGCTTCATCCAGCCTGGCATTTTGCATGTTGTACTCTGCATATAAGTTAAATAAGCAGGGTGACAATATAAAGCCTTGACGTACTCCTTTCCTGATTTGAAACCAGTCTGTTGTTTTATGTCCAGTTCTAACTGTTTCTTCTTGACCTGCATACAGATTTCCCAGGAGGCAGATAAGATGGTCTGGTATTCCCATCTCTTTAAGAATTTCCCACAGTTTGTTGTGATCCACACATTTTGGGCTTTGGTATAGTCGATAAAGCAGAAGTAGACACTCTGGAACTACTGGAACTGGAACTCTCTTGCTTTTTCGATGAAGTGAGTGAAGAAGTAAAGTGAAGTCACTCAGTCATGTCCAACATTTTGTGACCCCATGGACTGTAGCCCCCAGGTTCCTCCATCCATGGGATTTTCATGCAAGAATACTGGAGTGGGTTGCCGTTTCCTTCTCCAGGGGATCTTCCCAACCCAGGGATTGAATGCAGGTCTCCCTCATTGTAGGCAGATGCTTTACCATCTGAACCACCAGGGAAGTCCTGCTTTTTCAATGATCCAACAGATTTTGGCAATTTGATCTCTGGTTCCTCTGCCTTTTCTAAATCTAGCTTGAACATCTGTAAGTTTACAGTTCACGTACTATTGAAGTCTGGCTTGGAGAACTGAGCATTACTTTGCTACCATGTGAAATGAGTGCAATTGTGTGGCAGTTTGAACATTCTTTGAATTGCCTTTCTTAGGGTTTGGAATGCAAACTGACCTTTTCCAGTCCTGTGGCCACTGCTGAGTTTTCCAGATTTGGTTGCATATTGAGTATAACACTTTCACAGCATCATCTTTCAGGATTTGAAATAGCTCAACTGGAATTCCATCACCTCCACTAACTTTGTTCATAGTCATGCTTCCTAAGGCCCACTTGACTTCACATTGCAGGATGTCTGGCTCTAGGTGAGTGACCATACCATTGTGGTCATAAAGATCTTTTTATATAGTTCTTCTGTGTATTCTTGCCACCTCTTCTTAGTATCTTCTGCTTCTATTAGGTGCATACCAGTTTTGTCCTTCATTGTGCCCTTCTTTGCATGAAATGTTCCCTTGGTATCTCTAATTTTCTTGAAGAGATCTCTAGTCTTTCCCATTCTACTCTTTTCCTCTACTGAGGAAGGCTTTCTTATCTCTCCTTGCTATTCTTTGGTACTCTGCATTCATATATCTTTCCTTTTCTCCTTTGCCTTTTGCTTCTCTTCTTTTCTCAGCTATTTTTAAGGCCTCCTCATCAGACAACCATTTTGCCTTTTTAGATTTCTTTTTCTTGGGGATGGTCTTGATCACTGCCTCCTGTCTAAGGTCATGAACCTTTGTCCATAGTTCTTCAGGCACTCTGTCTATCAGATCATTAGTAGGTGGATTCTTTACCACTGAGCCTCGTGAGTAGATTGATTCTTTACCACTGAGCCTCCAGGGAAGCCCAGGTCCAAATACCTTTAAAAATATGTATTTATTTATTTATTTGGCTGCAACGGGTCTTGATTGCAGCATGTGGGATCTTCAGTTGCAACATGAAAACTGTTAGTGACAGCGTGTGGCATCTAGTTCCCTGACCAGGCCCCTTACATTGGAAGCGTGGGGTCTTAGCCACTGAATTACCAGGGAAGTCCCCCAAATAACTTTTACAAATAGGATACTCTCAATAGTATCTCAACAACAGCTCTTAAAGCCTGAAAACCTCAAGTTATATCTTAGTCTACTTACCAACATTACCTGAATTCTCCTATATATTGTCTTTTGATCAGTGGTCTTCACACAAAGCAGCATTTTAACAGAGATTCAAAGGGGATTGACATTCTTGATTTAAAGAAGGAGCTAATAACTGAAGATCATTATTATTTTAGCTAAATAACTATTCAAAGCAAAGATTGCACCACAACCATTGCCCAACAGTGGCTAAGCTAAGAAGTGGACTGCAGAGAACAAAAATAAAGCACCAAAACATTTAAAACTCCATCTTTCAAGCTATTGTAAGTACTTGGAGTGTTTCTCCAGGTAGCACATGGTAACTTTCCACAGAAAGATTTGATCTACATGTTTAAGATATGTAAAGGTTAAAAATATAGTTATATATTTAACTTCTTGGATTCAAAGAGAACTAAAAAGAGAGGAGTGAATTGACATATTTTTGAAAGCAAGTCATCATACATTTTAGTTATTTAAAGAACTCTTAAAAAAAAACTTTTTAACAGTTTTATTGAAGTATATTGATGCGCCAAAAATACTGCATATATTTAATGTATATAATTTAACGAGTCTGGACATATGCATATACTTATGATACTATTATCACAGTCAAGGTAATAAACATATCCATCATTTCCAAGTCTTCTTGTGTTTCATGGTCCCTTTGTGTGTGTGTGTGTGTGTGTGTGTGTGTGTGTGTGTGTGGTAGGAACATGAAACTTACTCTCTTAACAAAATTTTAAATGAATACCATAATGTTAACCATAGGCAGTACTTTATACAGCATCTCTAGGCCTTATTCCTCTTGCATCACTGGAAGTTTATCCCTATTGAACAACTTCCCATTTCCCTATCCTCCCAGCCCCTGGCAATCACCATTCTCTTTGTTTCTATGTTTTGTCTACTGTGTGTGCGTGTGTGTGTGTGCATGTGTGCATGTACGCACGCGTACACATGCTCAATCATGTTCTACCCTTTGCAACCCCATGAACTGCAGCCTGCCAGGCTCCTCTGTCCGTGGAGTTTTCCAGGCAAGAATACTGGAGCGGGTCACCATTTCCTCTTCTAGGTAATCTTCCTGACCCAGGAATTGAGCCCATATCTCTTGCGTTTCCTGCATTGTCAGCTGGATTCTTACCACTGTCCCACCTACATGACTTTGACTACTTGAGACACCTCACATAAGTAGAACCATATAGCATCTGTCCTTTGGAGACTGGCTTATTTTACTTAGCATAATATCTTCCAGGTTAGTCCATGTTGTTTCAAATGGTAGGATTTCCTTCTTTGTTGAGGCTGAATAATATTCCATTTTATGTATATACCACATTTTCTTTATCTATTCATCTGTCAATAGACATTTGGGTTGTTTCCATCTCTTGGCTATTGTGAATAATGCTTCAGAGTACATAAGAGTGCAGGTAATGCTTCCAGATCCTGATTTTAATTCTTTTGGATAAATACCCAGTTGTGAGATTGCTGGATTATATGGTAGTTCTATTTTTAATTTTTTTGAGGAGGCTGTATTATTTTCCATAATGGTTGTACCATTTTACATTTCCACTAATAGTGTATAAGGATTCCATTTCCTCCATAGCCTTGCCAACACATGTTATAGTTTGTTGTTTGTCTGTTTGATAATTGTCATACTAACATGTGCAAAGTGATATCTCATTGTAGTTTTGATTTGCATTTCCCTGATGATTAGAGATGCTGAGCACCTTTTCATATAACTCTGTCCATGCTATCTCTAGGCGAGAATACAGGAGTGGGTAGCCATTCCCTTCTTCAAAGGATCCTCCCAACCCAGGGATTGAATCTGTGCCTTCTGCATTGCAGAAGACATCTGCAGATGGCAGATTCTTTACCATCTGAGCCACTAGGGAAGTCCCTTTCACATATACATCATGGACACTTGTATGGGGAGTGTCTCTTCTTAGGAGAAATATCTATTTAAATTCTTTGACCATTTTTTATCTATTTATTTTTAAATTTTATTAAAGTGTAGTTGATTTACAATGTTGTATTTTGACCATTTTAAAATTGAGTTACTTGGGTTTTTGCTATTGCATTGTAGGAATTTAAGAATTCTTGTTAAAATAAATTTTGGATGATTTTACCCAAAATAGAAGACAATTAGTAAGTTGAGATGCATAACTCCCTACACAAAAGAAATTAACTCTATTACTTTTTCCTGAACTAAAAGCCCATTTGGAACAAATAGAAAATAATTATAATAACAATAATGGTGTATTGAATACTAGTTCACCATGCTTTAATATCTCATTTCACCCTCATAATATTCCAGTGCTATTGAATAAGTAGGGTAAATACCACAAACATTTTTCTATTGTAGAAACTGCCCCCAAAGTCACACAACTAAGAAGGAATCAAGTATAGACTTCATTATCCTAATGACTAAGTATACCCATTGTACTTTGCTATTATCTCTTATAATTGTTCCCTTGGTCATTAAATCTCCTCAATATATGTAATTAAACAGCATCAACAGGTAAGGTAGTATACTCAAAATGTGAACTCCAAAGTTTTATACCATTAGGACCGACTGAAAAACTTAGGAAAGTTGACTTTTGTCTGGTTCAGGTTGGACAAAAATTTCATTCATTAATCGCTTCTCAAAAGAGTATCCTGTAGGAGTCTTCTCCCTATGAACCCATGCATACCCACCATCACTCACAGAGTATTAACCATGCTCTTACTACATGTTGAGTGCTCTGCTGGAATCTGGAGATACAAAAATGAATAAGAAGACATGGTTTCTGGTCTTGCGGCACTCACAGTAAATAACGCAATGTGTAAACAGTATGTCAATTTGATGTAAGAAATGCTACACTGTAGGGTAGCCTAGGGATATGGGACCAACAGAACAGGATCTACTTCACTACGAATAAGATTCTCCAGCTCCTGTCAGTGACTGTAGGAATACATGGTTAAAGAACTATAAAAAGTAGCTGTATGGTACATGCATACACACCAGGATCAACAAGTCAGAAAATATTTCAGAAGTAAGTTTATAATTGATTTAGCCAGCCAGAAGCCAGCAAAATCTATTTTTAATGGATACCACCAGTGAAACATGTCCAGTACTTCTTGAGAAAATGTGATTGTCATTAATAATTTAAATACAATGTAATAAACCCCTTGTGCTTATGTACAAGGGAGATTTAATTTTACTTTTCTACAATAAGAAACAGACAACTCATCTGGAAGTGGAAGGAATATGGAGAAAAAATTTAAATAACCATTAATATGGCCATTTGAAAAGAAAATAAAACATCAGTTCTAAGAACCAAGGATGGTAGTAGGGTTCAGTACATTTTAATCACAACTAATCAAACAGTTTACACAAGGCTTTATTTATTTCAATGTTAAAACATGTCAGAACTTGCAAGAATAGTTTTTTTTTTATTCCTATTATTGCAAGCTGTGAATGTACAAGTCAAAGCAAAATTGCATCCTTTAGAGATTCACTATCAAACTCACTGAAACCAAGAAACATCTATACCCAAGGTGCTATAGGAAACACAGCAGGTGTGTTATAACATTTTGCATTAAATTATATCATTTATCTAAGGGGATTCTTAGAAAAGAACATTAAGCTTTCAATAATCCCAATATCATCTAAGCACAAAAATGAAAACTGATCAGAACTGCAAATGGCAAAAGGATAACCATTTGTTACCTCATAAATTTCTGTGATACAATTTTACAACCTCTATTCATGCAGTGACTCCCAGATAAAACTCATTCTCTCTACGAATGCATTACTGTATATTTCAACCATATACTATAGCAAGTAAATATCTATAAAATAAAAAGCAGTTTGTGGGGAAAAAATCCTGAAATATGAATACTATTGAATAATGAATAGTATGACAGACATACTTGCCCTACCATTCTAGCACAAGTTTACTCGTGACATGACACAATTTTCTCATTCCTACACTGAATCATGCCCATTTGCCATCTGTACCACCCTGGGCAGACACTTCACCTCTCTGGATATCAGTTTTCTCATTTCTAAAAAGAAGGGTGCTTGACAGCAGGCAGGAACCTCAAGATGCCTTTGAATTTTAATATTTTGTATTTCTATGAATATACCACATACACTGTCTCCCATGAGTACTGTGAATTATGTTAAGTTCTAATATGAAAATAGAAAGAATATCACATAAAAAACAATTAATCGCTTTCTTTAAAGCCTACAAGAGAAGAACTAGAAGAGACATAAGAAAATGTGTTCAGTTCAAAATTATGAAGTCTGGCTTCACAAATCAGAGGATGACTGGGTAACTTAAAAGCTAATTTTTACAAGAGTACTAGAGTATCCATCAAGCGCTTAGGTTCTGAAGACCAGTTTGTGGGAGCACTCTCATTCCTTCTCAGTTCAATGAAAAGGAAACGAGAAGGTGGTTCGGCAGAGTCATGAAGAAGATGGAGACATTGATGCAGATTTCTCCATTAATAGCTTTCATTTCACCATTCAAAACGCCTCTCTTCTCCTTTCATCCTTTAATTTCTCTCTCATATCTTTACCCAAATGCTTTCCTTTGCTTCCTTTCCTTTTCTCATACTCCACCCTCTCCACTTTCAAAACCCAGAAAATGGTGACAGGTCACACGACACAACACCCCTCCAAGTTCGCCTGTCCTACTGTTCTCTAAGATTCACTAACAGGACAGAGCAGCAAAAGAAAAAGAACTGCTGTGTGGCCTGGAGTCTGGTTAAATATGGAAAATAGAACACATTTGTTTATCTCCACTTCCTTCAACTATCCAATTAAATTGTTGAGTATAACATGCGGAAAACAGGAAAAAAAAATGTTATCAAAGTTTCAAAAGCTGAAAAGCAGATGATAATCAAGTCAGAATTAACTTATCACAGTATAAAAAACCGAAAGGAAAACCCACAAGGGGTGGAATGTAACTGATACCAAAGCAACCACTCCACCCAGCACCAGGAAGGCTCTAGGAGTGGAAGCACCAGAGACTCCAGAAGGTGGGAATGAAAATCAAACTCGATGAAAACCTGTGTCAGTGTCTTCCTCCAGCCCCAGCCTCTCTGCACAGATCAGAGCATCACTCTCTGTAGAGGATGAACTCAAGCACACCAAGGACTGAGCAAGTTTCTATAAAGTGAAAGCCTGTATGCTGAATGGGGAGTACTTAGTCCCCCTTCCCTGCTTAACATTCAGACTTTAGCTGCCTAACTTTCATCAGAAACTGACCAAAAGGTAACACCACACCGATATTCATAAATGGATATCTTCCAATTAGATAACCATGTCTACCTGCTCATTTTAAAGTGAATCCACAGTCAGTGAACCTGACCCACACTTTTCAAGCTTCCAAAAAGCACCAGGATCACATTCCTAATGCCACACCAAACAGAAAAGAAGAACTCAGTGGACACAGAAACAAGACATAAGAAGATGATGACTTCAAGAATATTAATAATCTCAGAGAGAAGACATTCTGTCCATGCAACAAGAACAGGAGGCTATAAAAATGAACATTCAGAGAATAAGAAAGAGCTCATAGAAATTAAAAAGATAAGTGAGATAGGAACATCTCAATAGATAAGAAAGTTGAGGAAAGATTTCATAAGGTAAAACAAATGAAAACTTGTCATGAAATTAGATTCATGCAAGATATTCAACATCAAACTGTGAAGTCTCAAACAGAAACACAGACCATTACAAAGAAATAAAATATTGGAGAACTCAAGAAAATGAGTTTTTAAATTGAAAACACCTGTCAAGCTTCTAGCAAAAAGAAAAGAGAAGGAAGAGGAAGGGAAAGACCCACATGAAGAAACACTCACACAAGATTTTAAAAATCACTTGAGAGTGAAAACAGATTCTAGGGAAAGGATTAGGGCTCAGAACGGCTTCTGGATTCTCAATGGCAGAACTACTGGTCAGAAGAAAATGGAGCAACACATTCAAAATGATGAGAAAAGACGAGTTTTATTCCATACACACACACACACACACACACACACACACACACTCTCACACACACACACACACACACAAAACATAACCATTAAAATATAAATCAAATGCGTAGGTAAAATAAAGTCTATTTCACAGATGCAGAAATCTCAAAAATCTATTTCCCTTCTACTTTTTAGGAGGCTTCTGTAGGATCTACACCATCCAAACAAGGAAGGAAACAAGAAAGGGGAAGACTCTGAATCCAGGTAACAAGTTATTCAACACAGAAAAGGTAAATGGATTTCTCAAAGTGATGATACAGCGAGGTCAGAGTTAACAGGTGTGGAACTGGTCTAGAGATCACCCAGTTCAGGTTAGAGCAGGAAGATGGAAGATTCCAGAAGTATCTCAAAAAAATAAAGCCAGAATTGATGGAATATTTGATGTGTTTCACATACTGAAAGGATATGCATAGTTCTACCCGAGTTTGAAGATGGATTTCATGATAGATACACCAAAAAATAAAGCTTATGACAAAGCAAGGAATTAATTCTAGGAAAAACAAAATGTATATAGAAGAGAAATGTTATTTTAGTACCTTTCTAAAGCAATCATAACATCAAATGCAGATTCATGACAATATAAACACTGAATATCAAATGGACCAAAATTGTGATACAATCCTGCTGGAAGGATTGTTTTAGGGCATGTCTATGTGAACACACACGTGCAATTTGTGTATGGCGTTCATTTCTATATGAGTTGTCATAATCTTCCACAGTAAGACGAATGTTAAGATGAAAGTTTAAAAAATCAAGATGTTGTGGGGGGAAATGGAGACAAAACCCAGAAGAAAAAAAAAACAGTCTAAAAGTATTGAAAACAGATTTTCTAAATTCAAAATTGGGAGGACTGAGGTGTGTGATTGTGTGATTGCTGTTTTAGTTAAGCCTGGTTGTACAATATACAAAATCACTCAGATAAAATGCATGTGTGGGGTACTGCTTTTGAAAGTCATGAAGTAAGAAGAAAAAAAGAAAAAAAGCTGAAGGATGGCTTCTAACTGTTAAGGGAAGCTCTTCTGTAACTGGATTTCTCTTAAAAATATTTCTGTATCTTTATACCTAGGCCTGTATCATCTTACCTAATTAGGGGATTTGCTTATTTGTTTTTTGGTGGCATAGCAGATGCTTGTTTAATCTTATTGTGACCAAAACCCAGACAACAATGCATATTGACAAAAATAGTAATTAATAGGAACAACATGAAAACCTACATTGCCAGAATTTAATTAAAGCAACAGCTTTTATCTCATTCAAAGCTAACCTGTCCATAAATGTTTCCCACCCAAACTCTACAGATATATCAATAACTGTTTTCAATTACATAAAAACCTATCGTTTAAACAAAAACACAACTAATACTTTACCTGGACACTCTTTCCAATTTAATATAATGTTTGTTGTTATGTTAAAAAAAAATGAGTTTTCTCACATAAGGATATAATTGTCTCCCAGGTGATCTTATTTCAAGGAACACAAGGAAATGACGGTCTGTGGGCAGAGTGACTGTAGGGTGGAGGGGAGCCCAGAGGCTCCCAGAGGTGAGTCTGTGCAGCTGGGGACATTGATGGAGGTGACTCTAGTATTCTAGCTTTCAGGCACGTGAGTTTATAGTAGCTTTGATAGGTGTTCAATCCTACACCACAAGAGAAACAGGTGGAAATAAAAAGCTGTCATTCAAACCCCACCAGTGAGGATCTGAAGCCTTGGTAAAGGTGGTTTCAGGAAAATATGAAAAGATATGAAGGAACTCCTTGGCCAAATTTTAGCTCATCCATCCAGAATTGAAACCTGATGAGCCCTAAGTGGGAGATAAATCACTGAATATTTCAATAATCTGTGATTTGAATACATTCTATGTTTTAAATATATGGTGTACACTGAAGCACTGGAAGTTAATCTATACATCACATTTTTCCAGAAAAGATTTGCCGTGATTTCTTCTCCAGCGACCAATAGGTTGCTTCCTCTTTACCACGTGAAAGACGAGGCCCCACCCTCAGCATGCACAGGATAAACGCAACTGCAAACAGCAACAATGGGAAGACAGTCTCCTGCCAGCACTGTGCCAGGCACAGGAGATGAGAGGCCAGACCCTGGTTTTCACAGAATTTGGGCTCCAAGAGGTGAAAGAAGCAAATGGGATTGGATTCATAAGTCATTTCTTTAATACCAAATAACAAATACTCATTTTAAGTCTCACAGATTTTGTAACAGCAGCTGGGCATAAAATTGTACAATCATACAACCTAACAGTGTCACCCCAAAACTGTTAAATTCTTTTCCTGCATTAGTCACTGTGCAACAGGGATTATACTGTCTAATCCCTCTGGTATCATGGGTGTCCCAGATGTGCTGTGATTTATGTGAAATCAGGTGACCACATTGTTTTCTGATAACAGGTTTTTCTCACCCTCCACCAACTCCTATCCACAGCCCTCGAAAGGGTGATATTACCTTTCTTTCATTTTCTTTGGTCCTATTGACCTGATATCTGTGTGGTTTATCTTTTTTATTTTAGAAAAAAAAAATCACTAATCTTCTTAGATGTCGATGGTGTCAATAGGAACCAGGTTCTCATCGGGCTCTAATTGGACACAGCATTGTGCAAAGGAAGTGAATGGACATGAAAGTCTCTCAGAGCCAATTTATGCGAGAAGTTTAAGGAGGAAAAAGAGGGAGAAACAGGTCAATGCCTTTCATGAGGACAAAAATCCAGAGTCGAATAAATGCTTGCTCGTTGTCCTCCAGGAAAAAACATCTCCAGTGAGTGTCTGTGAGACTCAGGTAGGCGAAATCATAAGTTATGTGAGAAAAGGCAAAAAGTGGGCAAAAAGGAGGAGGAAGAAGGTAAGGAAAGAGGCCACAGCATCAGATGAAAAGGAGACGGTGCTGAATGGCTTCAGGTAGGATGTGACTCAAGAGAATAGTAAGAATTCAAATACAGGGCCTGTTCCTTCCTGCTTCCATTTATTATTATTAAGCATGAAAAATAGCCAAAATAACACTGGGTTTGTCATTTTTAGAGCTCACAGCATACATTTCATCTATTTTCTGCAGCACGGTTAGCATTCAATTTATTTTTCCATGGTTGCTACCATACAACATGGGCATAAAACTGTGAAAAATTAAATAGCTCCAAAGTGTAGGTGGGCTTCTGTGAAATTTGTGCTGAATGAATTTTTAGAAAGCAGAATGCAGTACTAGAATTGCTGCACATGTGTTCCATTATTAAATAGCTAACTCTTCTAAATTGGGAAGGATAATAACAAGCAATCTTGTGGAAAAACTGAAGACCTAAACAATACAATTCTAAACCAAAATAAAACTGTTTTGCTTTTTTTTGTACTTTTATAATTGTTAAAGTATCATTGTGGCATCATAGCACAAAAACAGACTGAACAACAGCTAAAGAAAAACATGGAAAATAATACTCTCCACAACCTTACCATCCTAGAGTTAAAATTTTTTTCAACATATTTCAGACTTAATCCACGTAAACCCATAAATATCAGTTTTTATTAATGTGCACATACTTCTGGTGTTCGGTTTTCCACTGATCATTGTTCTGTTAGTATTCTTCTATGCTATTTCAAGAGAAGCTGCAGAAAGAACGCTGGGTTTCTAGCAAGGTGTGCTTTAAGACTTAGCACACATGATTTCCTTGTACAGTACTGAGAGTCATCATTTTCTCAGCTAGTCAACCTTCCTTGGAATTGATATAACCAATTATACTTACTCTTCTCCTTGTTCTTCAGCATTTAGGTCATGAACAATAGTTCACAGGTCTAAGTACCCATGCAATACACACTTCCATATCATAGCTCTTTTCTTCTTTTGAAGACTATCTTTGATATAATTTCATGGCAAGATGAACATATTTTTATATGCTCTATACTTTTTAGCATGTGTGCCTGCCAAGTTGCTTCAGCTGTGTCTGACTCTTTGTGATCCTGTGAACTGTAGCCCGCCAGGTTCCTCTGTCCATCGGATTCTCCAGGCAAGAATACTGGAGTAGGTTGTCATGCCCTCTTCCAGGGAATCTTCCCAAGCCAGGGATCAAAACCACATCTCTTATGTCTCCTGCATTGGCAGGTGTGTTCTTTACCACTAGCGCCACTTGGGAAGCCCTTTTAGTGCATACTACCAAATCATTTTCCAAAAGAATAATACAAATTTATACTATTACCAGCAATAGTGTAAGTCAACCTACAGAATGAGAAAAAATATTTGCAAATAATATGATCAATAAATGGTTAATATCTAAAATATGCAAACAGCTCATACAATTCAATATCAAAAAAACCCAACCCAGTTACAAATGATCAGAAGACCTGAACAGACATTTTCCCAAAGAGAACATGCAGATGACCAACAGGCACATGAAAAGATGCCCAACACTGCTAATCATTAGGGAAAGGCAAATCAAATCCTGAATCAGATACGATCTCACATCTATCAGAATGGCTGTGATCAAAAATAACACAAATCACAAATGTTGACAAGGACATGGAGAAAAGGGAACCCTCATACACTATTGGTGGGAATGTAAATGGGCACAGCCATTGTGGAAAATAGTATGCAAGTTTCTCAAAAATCTAAAATTAGAACTACAACATGACCCTGCAATTCCACTCCTGGTTAATATATATATATATAT
>NW_011495080.1:10077545-10084553 GCF_000754665.1 Bison bison bison | reverse complement strand
GTATATATATATGTATATATCTGAAAGAAAAAACAAAGATAGTAATTCAAAAAGATCCATGTACCCAAATTTTCAGAGCAGGATTATTTACAATTGCTAAGATATGTGTGTGTGTGTGGTATTATACAACATATATAGTACATTATACACACACAATGAAATACTACCCAGCCATAAAAAAGAATGACATTTTGCCATTTGCAACAACATGGATGGAGGTGGAGGGTATTATGCTAAGTGAAATAAGCCAGACAGAGAAAAACAAATAGTGTATGATATCACTTATACGTAGAGACTAAAAATACAACAACTAGTGAATATAACAACAACAACAAAAAAAAACCAATTCACAGATATGGAAGACAAGCTAGTGGTTACCAGTAGGGAGAGGGAAACAGGGAGGAGCAATATAGGGGTAGGGACTTCAGAGGTACAAACTATTATGCATAAAATAGCTATAAGGCTATACTGGAGAAGGCAATGGCACCGCACTCCAGTACTCTTGCCTGGAAAATCCCACGGACAGAGGAGCCTGGTAGGCTGCAGTCCATGGGGTCGCTGAGGGTCGGGCACAACTGAGCGACTTCACTTTCACGCATTGGAGAAGGAAATGGCAACCCACTCCAGTGTTCTTGCCTGGAGAATCCCAGGGACGGGGGAGCCTGGTGGGCTGCCGTCTATGGGGTCACACAGAGTTGGACACGACTGAAGCAACTTAGCAGCTTAGCAGCAAGGCTATATTGCACAACACAGGGAATATAGCCAATATTTTATAATAAATATAAAGGGAGTCAGACCTTTAAAAACTATGAATCACTATATTGTACAGCTGTAACTTTCACGATATTGTACATCAATTATACTTCAACAAAAATAACACACTAAAATATGACTGTACAGCAGCCTTGCCAATATTAAGTACTTTATGTTGAATGTTTTGCTAAAGTATCTGAAAAAAAGATATCCCACCATATTATGTAGATGTTAAGTGTTAGCTTTATTATATTTTACAATATTCAGTGGAAGTTGTCAGGAGTCCTAAAAGTTAATAAAATTTTAAATTATGACCCACAGTCCTGCAAAGAATTATAGGTATCATTTAACGTGGTCTTTCACCCATGGAGAAATTTTTGCAGCAATATCTTTGATTGAAACCTGGCCATTATCCTAGACTCCTCACTGTGCTTAATTGCCCTCATTCAATGTGTTACTAAGTCTTGCTGTTTCAAACCCAAAATCCCTCTTTAATCTGCCCACTCTCTCCCTCTCCCCTGCATGGCTTTAGTTAAAGCCCTCCTTAGCCCTCACCTGGATTATTGCAATTACCTCTTCTCCAGTATTTTTGCCTCCAGTTCAATAGTTGCCATTGTGTGTGGTCTAAAATATTAGTCCAATGGTGAGTGTTACTCCCTGCTTAAATATTCCAACAGCATGCCATTTTTTTTTTCCAGCACAAAATCCAGGCTCTTCATAATCTAGCTCAGCCTTTAGTCTCATTTGTCACCAGTAACCCCATACCCACTCAACACCTGCAAAGGTGATACTCTTACAAGCCTTTGCTTAGATAACTGCTGTCTTGCAAGACTCATCTGGAGGGTCCACTTCTCCAGAAGACTTTCCTGATTCCACATCCTCCCAGTGTTGGCTGGTCATTGATAATTCCATCAACACAGTTTAGAAATCTCCAATCAGAGCATTTATTCCACCATATTATCGTCACTTACTTAGCTTCTGGTTTTCCTGGCTAGGCTATTGGCTCTTTCAGGTTAATGTTGTGCCTTTAACTCTGACTCCTCAGTGCCCTGCAAAGTGTGCACTATAGGAAATAAATGTCTGGTGGATTAATAAATAAAAGAGTGAACAGTCCAGCCTCTGTCTTCCAGTGAGAGTATCTAACAAACAACCGATCCTGTTTGTTGTGACTTTTAAAAACTAGAGAGCTGCTACTAAATGCCTGCTGCATAGGATTAGGCCAATGGTCTGTTGAAATGTGCAAGGTACTGTTAAAGTGTTGGATGGCCTGAAAGATACATGAAATTGGTGATCTCGGGTGATTTACTAAATAGAATCCTGGATGCTCTTTGACATGTGCACTGTGTGAATTCTATCTTACTAATAAACAAATACATAGCAGGAAAAATGCAAATAAATACATAGCATATGAATGCCTTTCAGGAAGAAATTGAATTCAAGGGTGATGCAGAGCCTCAAGCCCAAGGGGTCTGTCTCAGAGGGTTCTCCTGCAGGTCAGGAAAGCTGTCTGAAGGAAGCAAGTCTGGAAGGAGGCTGCCCGGAGGCAAAGGTGTTGACACATTTAATGGGCTTGGGCAGCTCCTTTCACACATTTTCGGTATGAAAGAATGAGTGGAAGCAAGAAAACTGGAGGGAAGAAAAAAAAAGAAAGAAAGAAACAGGGCCAAGTGTATTTATTTTAAAGGGAAAAGTAAATAAACAAGAGGAATGAGGGGGAGAGACGTGGTATCCTATTTATTCTATAAGTGTAAAGACAATGATTAAAAAATGAGATGGTCCAATATCAAAGTCATGTAATTATGATGCTGCCTCATTTGAAAGGAAATACTATCTTGTGTTTTGTCTAGTGCCACCCAAGAGAACTTTCTACAGTGATAGACATGTCCTATTGCTGCCCTGTCCGGGCAGTAGCCGCCAGCAATGTGTAGTCGCTGAGCCCCTGCCACATGGCTGGTGTGACCCAGCAACTGTGCTTTTCATTCTACTGGATTTAAATATAAATAGAAAGCTAGCATCCTTTGGGGCAGAGCAGAATTCTATCACCCTACAGGCTTTAGAAAATAAGAAAACTTTTAAGGCGGAAAAGGACTTAAGGGGCAAGCTTACCTGTTTGGGAAATAATGAAATAACATTTTTATTGATCTTTGCAATTTATATGCACTTTCATGGGTTTTATTTAACAGGAGTGTAGACGCTGAAGACGCAAGTGGAGTCTGCAGCAACAGAGGCCATAAGAAGGGAAACAGGGCCCTGTGCCCTTAATGGAATGTGACTCCTGTGGAGTAAAGACATTGCTGAGCCACACTGGACAGGCAGAGGACAACAGGGACTAGAAACGCAGACACTGGAGAAGACTGCCTGTGCCCAAACTCAGTTCTGATTTTCCAGCTGTGTGACCTTAGTCAAATTACTTAACTTCTCTGTGCCTCAATTTCCTTCTCATCTTAATGGGAACAGTAAGTAGTACTAACCACATAAAGCAAGTCTGGAAGGAGGCTGCCCGGAGGCAAAGGTGTTGACACATTTAATGGGCTTGGGCAGTGTTTTTACACATGTAAAACACTTAGAACAGAGCCTGACATACATGGTAAATTGCTCATAATGGGTTAGTAATTAACCAAGAGCTCAGTCGTCCCCCCACCCCATACACGGTCTTTTGAAAGGACACACAATTCTAGTCTTGGCTGGTCCTTCTAACTCTGATATGTCTTTGCCTCATGACTCTCAAATGAGCTCTAAGACAGAACCCCAGACAAAGGAAAGTATAATGTTAAAAAAAATAATAATGATAGACGGTCTACAACTAAGGTTTCCTTTGCTCTGGATAATCCAGTTCCAACCAACTACCAGCCTATTGGTTATTCTAGTTTATTTGCATGGTCACTTTTTCTTTCAACTTTCTAATAGGTTCCAAACCATAAGTAAGTATGAGCTGATGATTCCAACCAATTATTAAACATTTTCATGAATGTTTATACATTCATGTGTATACAATGTGAATACAATATGGTAAGTGATATTCACAGGCAGAATGGTTGAAGGTCTCCTACTTTTCAACTGGGAGGTACTCAGTATACACAGTCTTGCTCCTGGTTACATACTAGCCTGTTCTGAACTTTCTCTGCTTTTCCAAGACTCCACCACCCTCTTCCAGCTGTCACTCATCCACCTCTCTCCTCTCCTTCCTCCTCTCTTCAACCAGCACACGGCTTAGTACAGGTGGATAGATGCTTTTAAAGTTTTATGGAAAGCTCTCAAGAGCAGTGAAATAATTTGTCTATAAGTAGAGCTGATGGGGAACACATTAGAACGGAGGTAAAATTTAGAATACCTCAAAAGAAAAGCATTAGTTACAATAGAGAATGATAAAAAAAAAAAGTAAGAATTTCCAGAAGTTATGTGAAATAAATTAAAGATTTTCAAGGTGTTTCAGAGCTAACAAGCCTCAGCATATGACAAGGGCTCCTATAATTGCTAGCCAGGAAAATGCAAGAGTATTTTTTATTTTCCTCCAGATAACAAATTCAATGATGTGCTTTGAATCAGTAGAAGAAAACACTAAGATTGTGAAGATGCTATGAAAAACGGTCATCTCTAGGGACTTTATGAATTAATCCTTATGTGAGGCATGCTTCCGCATGCTTAGTGTGAATTATTCCTCCTAAAATTACACTAAGCAGAATAGAAAATGTAGCTTGCAACTAGCTTAACAAACAATAGATTAACAGCATTTCACATCAGCCACAGATAACTGAAAAGTCAAAAGCCCAAATATGTATTTATAAAGAATTCATAAAACATTTATTTTCGATAGAAGAAGTCATGGTCTCTCCTTCATTTCTTACACTTGCAAAACACCGGTGATTATCCCAATAATTTCAGAGGGCAGAAGTCTCACCAGGGCACTTGACTAATGTAAATGTGTCTCTACAATTCTTCACTTTCTAGTTGGAAATGGAAAAACTCATAACAAGGAAAACACAGTCTCCTGCAACAACCTGAGTTACTAATGAGCCTGTTGCTTTTCAGACAATCTTGTGCAATATCTAGACAAATGCTTCAGCCAGCACTGCCTGGTGTCTTCAGCTCACACTGCAATATATTATTCCCTGATGTGGGTAATAAATTACAAGTACTTAATAATTTATCACAGTTGCTTTGAAAGCATCACACAGCACTTAGCATCTAACTCAACAGAAAATAACTATTGACCTTCTCACCAAAAATTCCCAAGGCCTCATTTTTACAGTCACTTGCTAATATTCCTTTTAGTCCTCTTAATTTTAACTCTGAATTTTAAAATAGCATCTTAGTTGGAAAGAAACTTCAGGGGTATCTAGAGTAAACCCTCCCAATGTAGGAATTTCACTAGCCTCTCCAACACATTACTGTAAAGGATTTTTCTCTTTTCCTGAGCATTTCTGAAACATTGTTTTGTTTGTCCATTGGTAGGTTGGCTACTTTGATTTGGCTTTGTTGTGAGTCTTTCTTTAAAACTCTATTATGTTCATTGCAGCATTTGGACTTTTATTTTAAGGACAGTGGAAACCCAAATTACGTGACGGTTAACTCTTCTCCATGCCAACACTACAGATTGGAAGGTAAGAAAGTCAATCAATGAACACATTGTTTATCCTTAGTTAATACCATATAAAGGGTGTATTTTTAGTTGGCAAACTAAAGTCAAGGTTGAGACCACACAGAGAAAGTCATAGACAACTAATAAAGAATTGACACTGTATTCATTATTTAGGAACATTTTTGAGTTGGCACAGTTAGCCAACATGCAGGCCTCTGTAGAAGAATTATAAAGAAAAGGCATAATTCTCACCCTTGAAGAGTACATGATATAGTTGGGTAATATAAGCAGGCATGTGCACCAAGTTGTAATATTGAGTTCAAAGGATATCATGTAAATAGCATACAAAAATGCCTGGAGACTTGGGAAAAAAAGTTTAATGAACTGAGTTACTCAAAGAAAACCATGAAGAGGTATAGATTTTACAAATTAAAATATATTTTTTAAAAAAAGAATGAGAAGGCCTGTATTCTAGAAGGAGTAAATATTATCAAAAATGAATTTGTACAATTAAGATTGGGGAGGCAAAAAGGAAAAGTAGAGATGGATCCTTCAACTGTTTGACTAAGACTAGAGTTGTGATTAAATGAAATAGAGAAAGAGTTCAATCTCTGGAGTTCAACAATATCAAAAAGCAGTAATGTTAAGAGGTTTGTCCGGGTTCCAAGAACCTCATTATCTAGATATCCAAGAAAGGGTTAGAATCAGATGATCATGATGCTGATGGTGAAAAGCTCAAGATTCCTTCCCTGAGGAACTAGGTCTTGTGACCTCTTAGAAAGACCTATCCTCTCATGGGGGCAAGGAAAAGACCCTCGGAATCATACCTGGACATCAACCACAGCTGTATGGTGGATTAGTCCCAAGCAGAATGCAATTAACGGAAACATACTTCTCTACCTCAGGAAAAAAAAAAAAAAAGGATGGGTTTCAAAGCTTTGAAAGAAAGAAAGCACTGGGTTCAATTAAGTTGCACACAATCATATGGGTGTTATGGGCAATGCAACCAAATAGGAATCATGAAAACAATTGAGTGCATAGAGATTAATGATTGGACTAAGGTTATCTAGAAATTGACTCTGCTGCTGCTGCTAAGTCGTTTCAGTCGTGTCCAATTCTGTGCAACCCCAGAGACGGCAGCCCACCAGGGTCCCCCAATCCCTGGGATTCTCCAGGCAAGAACACTGGAGTGGGTTGCCATTTCCTTCTCCAATGCATGAAAGTGAAAATGAAAGTGAAGTCATTCAGCCGTGTCCGACTCCTAGTGACCCCACGGACTGCAGCCTACCAGGCTCCTCCATCCATGGGATTTGCCAGGCAAGAGTACTGGAGTGGGTTGCCATTGCCTTCTCCAGAAATTGACTCTAGCCAGGTAAAAGCATAGCTGGACTCACCAAGCTCTTTCACTTGACTCAGTCTATCTTCTGTTCTCACTTAACTGGTGACTAAATCATTCTTCATGTGTTCTTCTCTAACCCCACTTCCTTTGCTACCCCCAAACAGCATCTTGTACTCTTCTTTCTAAGCACTTATCACAGTTTGCTGCTGCTAAGTCGCTTCAGTCGTGTCTGACTCTGCGCAACCCCAGAGACGGCAGCCCACCAGGGTCCCCCATCCCTGGGATTCTCCAGGCAAGAACACTGGAGTGGGTTGCCATTTCCTTCTCCAATGCATGA
>NW_011495080.1:10058805-10077445 GCF_000754665.1 Bison bison bison | reverse complement strand
ATGGACTGCAGCCTACCAGGCTCCTCCATCCATGGGATTTTCCAGGCAAGAGTACTGGAGTGGGGTGCCATTGCCTTCTCCATTATCACAGTTTACAGGTTGATAAACCTGTGCATGTTGGTGCATTATGTAAGTGGGAGTTGTGTTATGGAGATAGTTGCTGCTGCTGCTGCTGCTAAGTCACTTCAGTCGTGTCCGACTCTGTACGACCCCATAGATGACAGCCCACCAGCCTCCCCCGTCCCGGGGAGATAGTTGCTAGAGGTCAAATCCTGATTCCAACACTTATGAGTTGTAAATGTATCTCATGCCTCATGATAGTTATGGAAAGATTAACAGTTAGTACATGTGAAGGTGGCAGAACAATGCCTGGCATGTAATAACACTTCAATGAATATGGCATCAATCCTGATGGATTTCATGAGAGCAGGGACCTTGTCAATTTCATGTACCACCTCCTCTACAAGACAAAGCACAGTGCTTGGGATGTAGGGGAAGCTTAGTGAGTATATGCGGAATGAATGAATAAATCATCACTCCATACTAGTCACCAATCAGCCTTCGATACCTATGTAGGTGGTGGTGATGATTTAGTTGCTAACTGGTGTCTGACCCTTGTGATCCCATGGATTGTAGCTTGCCAGGATTTCTCTGTCCATGGGATTCCCCAGGCAAGAATACTGGAGTGGGTTGCCATTTCCTTCTCCAGGGAATCTTCCCAACCCAGGGATCAAACCCAATGTCTTCTGAATTACAGGCAGATTCTTTACCACTGAGCCATCAGGGAAGCCCTGATACATATGTAGATACACATTCATTCTGTCTCCTTGCTTTCAAGGACTAGGACAAGACATCATTCCTTTTGGGTGCCCTGTATATTGCTCATAACGATCAGACCTATACTTAACCCAGTATTTTCCTAATACTTAAGAAACCAAATTTAGAAAAATGTGGGTGGAGGAAAAATCCCCCAGAGCTCTCAACTATGCTATCAAAGTGATTTTACATTTTAAATATATAAGAATTCATAATTTTAGTATATATTTAAGAAAGGCAAAGAAATAGCCAATCCCTCTTACTTATCAACTGTGCATCTTTCAGCCACAAAATGTAATTATTTAGCCCTGCACTAAATCATTCATAAAAGTATTTAGGGATGGGTCTCCACAGCATGCCTGTGATTTTCTAAAATTGATTTTAATAATGGTATACACAGAGGTTAAACCACAGAGTTAAAAATGAACATACCAGTCATTTCTAAGCCAGAGAAAGTAGCAGTATAAATAAATTGAAAGGTAAATAAATAAAATGTAGCTTCAAATGACTAGAAATATTAAAGTCAACAGACCACTGAACAGTATGAGGTTCCTCTTGAGGGTCAGGAATAGAAATCTCAGGTCCTTTATGCCTGCAGTTAAGATCATGGGAGAGGCAATTTCACTTATACAGTCAAACAAGACACAGGAAGAGACCAGAACTGTTGGTTGGACCAGACCTATGAGTCATTTTTTCTATGGAGGGAGATCAAACAGTCAATCCTAAAGAAAATCAACCTTGAATATTCATTGGAAGGACTATTGCTGAAGCTGAAAGTCGAATACTTTGGCCACCTGATGTGAAGAGCTGACTCATTGGGAAAGACTGATGCTGTGAAAGAGTGAAGGCAAGAAGAGAAGCAGGCAGCAGAGGATGAGAAGTTAGATAGCACCACCAACTCAATGGACATGAATCCGAGCAAACTCCCGGAGGTAGTGGAGGACAGAGGGGCTTGGCATGCTGTGGTCCATGGGGTTGCAAAGAGTCGGTCATGACTTATGGACTGAACAACAACAACAGCGTTTCCCAGGCTTAGGAGAGAGCCTTTCCCTTCACAGTAGCCAAGATATAGAGACAATCTAAACTTCCATCATGGACGAATGGATAAAGATATACACACACACACCATGGAAAATTATTCAGCTTGCAAGAGAAGGAAATCCTGCCATTTGCAAGAACATGGATAGATTGGATTCACATCAAATTAAGTGAAATAAGCCAGTCAAGGAAAGACAAATACTGCATAATATCACTTACACAGACAATCTAAAATAGCCAAACTCATAGAAACAGAGTAGAATGGTGGTTGCCAGGGACTTGGGGGAGAGGGAAATGGAGAGATGCTGGTCAAAAAAGTACAAAGTTTCAGTTATGCATGATAAATACTGTAGATCTAATGTATAGCAATAGGACTATAGTTAATAATAATCCACTGTATGCATGAAATTTACTTAGAGGGTAGATCATAAGTGTTCTCACTATTAAAAAAAGAAGGAACAAAAAGAAAATGCAGATAAACAATAAGGATCTATTGTATAGCACAGGGAACTATATTCAGTATCTTGTAATAACATATAATGGAAAAGAATCTAAAAAGAATATATATATATATATGAATGAATCACTTTGATATATACTCAAAACTAGCACAATATTGTAAATCAACTATACTTCAATTTAAAAAAAGAAAATGGTACCTATGTGAGGAGATGGATATGTTAATTTAACTTGACTGTGGCAATTATTTTACAATGTTATATTTCAAAACATCAACTTATACACCTTAAATATATAGTTTTTATTTTTAATATTTTATTTATGTTGTCACTTATCCTTCAATAAAGCTGGGAAAATAAGTAAAATAAAATAAAGGGATTTTTTAAAATCCCTTAACTCAAATCCCACTATTACAGCTCATTTTCTTTGACTAAGAAAACTTTGACTCCATGGAGGTTTGGAGCCATATGCTGAAAGATTGTGCAAAACCACAGGATAAACATGGCTTATTTCCCTGCAAATTAAGTGTGACTTGAAGATTTGAGGAAGAGGGAAGTGAATGTTTTAACTGTTCATTTAAACCATTTGTTTCTTTAAACAAATGGATCAATTGTGCTGCAGAATCTAAGATTTGCATGCATTTTAAAAACAGGAAACCACAAAGAATCATCATGCTTGGAGTAGATCATTTTAAGCTACCCAGGAGTTTGTACTGAAGAGGGAAATGTCATGGGGGAGAATTATTCAGAAAGAAGAGGGCAGAAGGGCAAAGTTCCCAATTTGGCTGAGACCCAGACCTGCTGAGGAAGGGGGACTGGGAAACCCAGGTATAGGGGAACAGGAATTCTCAACACCCAAACAGGAAGGCAGCAACTAAAACTGACAAAACCCTAGCAAAGTAGATAATCAGTCCAAGGAAGTACTGTGTGGGGATGGAGAGGAGAAAACTTCAAGGTTGGGGTGCAGCAAAGCCAGCGCATCAGAACTGCAGCTACTTGTTGACTCAGCAAGTGAATGCACCCTCATATGGATCCAGAATGAATGCTGGTAAGTGTGTGTGTAGAGGACGAAAACAGAGATCAACAAATATAAAGAGGACACTGCTTAAGGTGTCCAGAGGAACCTACCTTATCAGAAAACAATACACGCGTATAACTTCCCAACCATATATCCCAGCACACTAACTTTACCAAGTACTATGACTCTTCTGTATATTCCTGTTTCTCTCATTACATAAATTTTGTTCCTTAATATAAACTTGGGAAGCAGTTTTGTCTGCCAGTTCAGTGCTATCAGAGGCAACAGACAACAAGTTGGCCACTCAGCTCGCTATTTTCACATCTTCATGCAACAGTATAAGCATGCTTGCTTTCATGTGTATGTTACTCCTAACAAGTCTGATTATTCCACCAGGGCTGGCAAAGATGTCAGTATTAAGAAAAGATGGTAATCACTTAGACCATGATGCTTAGAATCAGTAATGAACATGTAGTTCCAGACACACAAGTAAGACCCCATGATAGAATTACCTTGTGATTGGCTGAAAGGAACTGAACAAATGATAGATATTTGAACTGGAAAAAGCTGAACACTTGTCCTACGGTATTTTTCCTTAAAACTCAATTGACATTGTATGTGTAAGAACATAGGAAGAAAGCTGGACAAGCAATAAGACCAGGAGAATAGTTTTCATTCCTATAATTTCTATGATGGATAGGCTCTTTGTGAAGGAGTAAGTTTCTAAAAGCCAGTTAGGGGTTCTGCCATATTTAATTTCTTTTCATAATTAGTCAGCAGGGTTGTGGTAGGGACTCTGAGACTCCACAGTATCATTCATCCCTCTTTCTTCTAATTGTAGAATCTTCTAAAATTTATTTAAGGACCTACTGTACAGCACAGGGAACTCTACTCAATACTGTATAATAATCTATATGGGAAAGAATCTAAAAAGTAATGGCTATGTGTATGCGTATAACTGACTCACTTTGCTTACACCTGAAACAAGCACAGCATTGTAAATCAGCGATGCATGTTCTCAGCCGCTCAGGCATGTCCAGCTCTTTGCGACCCCATGCACTGTAGCCCACCTGGCTTCTCTGTCCATGGAGTTTTCTAGGGAAGAATACTGGAGCAGATTGCCATTTCCTATTCCAGGGGATCTTCTGAACCCAGGGATCCAACCTGACTCTCTTGCATCTCCTGGATCAGCAGGCAGATTCTTTACCACTAGGGCCACCTGGGAAGGCCAAATCAACTATACTCCAATAAAAATTTTAAATAAATAAATGACCAAAAAACACTTCCCTCCCCATGCTGTGCCTATCTAAATAAGGAACACTAGGTCTCTGAATTATCATTTCCTAATTGTATGATATTGGGCAAGTCCCCAGGCATCTTTGAGACTGTTTCCTCATCTGTAACATGAAGACAATAGTATCTAGCTCACTGATTGCTACGCGTATTAAGTGAGATAATACATATAAGATGTCGTTTACTACAATACCCACCATACAGAAGGCACTCAGATAATAACAATGAAAACTTTCTTTGGTATAGTTGTTGTTCAGTCACTAGGTTGTGTCTGACTCTTTACAACCCCATGGACTGCAGCACACCAGGCTTCCCTGTCCTTCACTATCTCCCAGAGTTTGCTCAAACGCATGTCCATTGAGTCAGTGATGCCATCCAACCATCTCATCCTCTGCAGTAAAATGCCATTCATATAAGACAATAACACTTGTTATTGTTTGAGATGCACTGGTTGTCAGGCAAACACTTTGTGCTATGTTCCTCATCACACTAATGGGTCACACTGGCCACTAAAGAGCATTCTATCCCAAATTTCATCAATGCCAAAACATTATGTTTCCAAACCCAATGTCTGTGGTTGAGATGTACTAGTGGAATGTAAATTCTGCCCTTTGTCAAGTTAAATGCTTCACATGAGATTGTATTCTCAATGTTGTTAAGTGCCACATTCTATCCAACTAAGCTGACCATGCCAGGCTTGGCTAAGCAATAATTACAGCAGTGTGTCATCCAGCACCTTCCAAGACTTAATGATTTCACAAAACCAAAATTAAGTTTGAAAAAAAAAAAAAAATGCCCTCTTAGCCTCCAGGGAACCGATTGGGACACTGAGTGGCATCAGTTAATCCAACATTCAGAGTGGAACAGGGCCTTTCTCTTACACCTGAAACATGGAGATAAGCCTGAAACTTAAAAAAAAAAAAAGTGCTTAAAATGAAGGGAAAATGAGCCTTTTCTTTTGTGGATTAAAATAGAACCTTTCCTCCTCCACCTTCAATTCTAACACTTCATCCCTGTTATCTCAGGGCAGAAAATATGTAGCATTTCTTCTTTTAATCTATTCCTTTATCTTTATTTGTAAAACAATCAATTTTGCCCAGGCTAACATGTTTGTAGTGTTTTCTCTTGCAAGTTTCTGATTATAGTCACCACTCTAGTTTGACCCAGTTTTCCAAGCTGATTTTTCTCAGCCATGGAGCTGCTGGCTGAGTGACTTCACAGTTCATCTGCTTCCATTCCCGTATGCCATGGTCCCTGCAACCTTCTTGGCTGCAACTGGTGGGCACTTCTGGGCACTTTATAAAGTGGTCACTGCTGTTGCCTTTCTGTACCCAAGCCCCTGGAGAGTATATGGGCCCAGGTCACGCCGCTTAAGTGGTGGCAGACCTAAAACCAGACTCCATGGTCTTTGGTTCACCATGTAGACAAGAGCCCTTGAACCTCTGCAAATCAAATAAGAAATTTAAAAAGAACTTCAATTGAAGTATTCTACCGGGTGGCTCATTTAGGCACAGTCTTATTCTAGGACTCCTGGCTATATCGTAATAGCCCCTGTAAAGGCTGGGCTGTTTTTTACGATTATCATTTGTACCCTTCCCCCCTTTTTTTTGTCCTTCCTCTTCCTTTGAGAATGTTTTTGACTTTGTCCAGTTGAATAGCTTGCTGCTTGGCTGGTTGTCCTGGCTAAGAGCCCAGCCTAGAGCTAGTGCCCACCGTGTAATCATTGCAGATTACAAGATTGAAAAGGGGGCTTTGTATATCATTATTTGCTTGCTTGGCCAGTTTTCAGGTTATTTGTCTGCCTCTACCTTGAAACAAAGGCAATGATAATGAGGCACAGAGTTTTACACATTTTAGTTTATTATCTCTACAGCAGGTTTTTACGCAGGAATGTGATCCACATTCAAGTTCTACCCATCCATCCAAACTCAGTCCATTTGTCCCTGCTGCCCTGAGACTTCCTTTGCCCCCTCTCTCCTGTGTCCTTCTCTGAAGGACCACAGCACTTTTCACTTCTCCCATGACAGTTACTTCCAACCACGTATTAAAACAGTTCATATCATTTTGAGTCTCCCCTACTCACTCACAAGTTCTCTGAGCAGGGTCTGCTTGCCTGTTCCATCCATGAAGCCTTCTCAGGGGCCTGCATGGCCTGTGCCATGTGTTCAGCAAACAGTGAGCCAAAGGGCACACAGCACAGCCAGTGCCTCTCTTCACCCTGAGCATGAGCAGGTCTAATTCTTCATCTTCTGGAACAAGGTCTTGCTATAACTAAAGCAGGCAAGTTAGAGCCCTTCCTAAGAACCACGTCTGTACTATAGCAAGACAAGCTCACATGACTGTTTAAATAATTTTACATCCAGAAAAATAACAAACAAGATAATGCTCAAATACAAAAGTGGTGGCAAAAGCTATAAACTCCAAAGTTTGTTAGATTTACAAATAATCACTATTAAATATGAAAGTGAGATCTACCTAGAAACATTTCTTTTGAAAAGTTCCTCCACTCTTACATCGGATCGGGTAGAAATAGTTTCTTCTAAATATGTAGGATAAATGAAAACTTTTCCTCTTCTTTAAAAGTTTAAATGTGATTTATAATTAAAATGCACCTTGGCATATCTTTTTTTCCACAATAGTTCTCCTCATCTGGATTGGAGTAAAAATTTGACAAAATGAGTAAAGTCTGTTGAAGTCACAATTTTTTTTTTCTAGGTAGTAAAATTGACGAGGGTGATTTCTTTAAACCTGCCAAAAGAGTTTTAAGTTGAAAAACTACTTTCTGGATTGATTACATAAGCAGACAAACCACCAAACATCCAAGAGAACAGCATGGAGGTCCTTTGTTACTATATTGAGAATGTGTCTATTTTCAAAAACACCAAATCTCCTGATAATGAAATAGTCATCACATGGTCAAGATAACCACCCTGCAGACCTCTATGCTATTTTTTTTTTTTCATTCCACATGTCTTTTGTCCTTCCTTCCTTATATCATTTCCCCATTTCAGACTGTAAAAGTAGCTGGAGGGCTGAGACCATACTGCCAATAGTTCACTCTAATTGGAAGCAGTAGGTGCTTAAGTACTCATTACCTGACGGGGAGCATCACAATAACAAGCTCAGTTTGTAGGTCAGTGCTAATAAGCCCAAGGTGCTGGACCTGACACGGGTGAACGTTTGCTCTGCTTCGTGACAATAAGCCAAATGCTTCGGTCTGGTCAATGCCATTGTGCACCCAGTGTGTTATTGGGGGTGGAGTGTGGACCATCAGGAGGATTTGAATGAATGTTCTAGTTCAACTTCCCAACACAAGCAACACGGGGAAATACAATCAAACATGGTGAAACCCAGTAGCACCAGACTGTGGTCAAGGTCGGAAGCAGGCACGGTGGTTCTCACTTCTGTTTTTTCTCTAACACTCTTAAGTAGGAGCCACACTTTCATCAGGAACACAGACTAATGAGCACTGACCATCAGACAGAGAGGGGACTCATTGGGCAGGTGAAGGGGGTGACTTCTATCATTTCGTGGGGCACATATTTTGAAAAATGGACACTGGTTGATAATGAAACCCAGCACTGAGTTGAAATTCAGTCAAGTGGAGCAGTGCATATCAATGCCTTCAGGATCTTTTTAAAATGCAGTTTCTGATTCAGTAGGTTGGGGAACCTGAGATTCTGTGTTTCTAAATAAACTGGCAAGTGGTGCCAAGGCTGCTGGGCCCTTGAACCTCATTCCAAGTATTAAGTTGGTACAAAAGTAATAGCAGTTTTGCACTACTGAACTTTGCTATTTGATACTGGAATACATTCTTAAATAAATATGATTATGTTATACATCATTTTAATATGAATTTCTCATTTTTTGTCAATGACTTGTTACTGGCTGTGTATTTTATATTTATTTTAGACTATGGAAATGATATTAGACAAAAAGCAAATCCAAGTGGTTTCCTTATTCAAGTTCAAAATGGCTCTTAAAGCAGCAGAAACAACTCATAACATCAACACATTTGGCTCAGGAACTGCTAATGGATGTACAGTGCAATGGTGATTCAAGAAGTTTTACAAAGGAAATGAGTCTTGAAGATGAGGAGCATAGTAGCCAGTCATCAGATGTTGACAATGACCAATTGAAAGATATCATTGAAGCTGATCCTCTTAAAAGTACATGAAAAGTTGCTGAAAAAGTCAACGTTGACCATCCTATGGTCATTTGGCATTTGAAGCAAATTGAAAAGGTGAAATCACACTCAATAAGTGGGTGCCTTATGGGCTGAATGAAGATAAAAAAAATCATCTTGAAATTTCATCCTCTCTCATTCTACATAACAAAAACAAGCCACTTCTCAGATTGTGATGTGGAACAAAAAGTAGATTTTATATGACAACTGGCGATGACCAGCTCAGTGGTTGGACTGAGGATCCATTTGCATGGAACATAGTGGAATAGCTCTTTGGGTAATCCAGTGTGGAACCCTATCCATTTTTCTACTCTCTGGTTGAGGTCTCCTATGTGAAAGATAATAAGGCAGTTGAAATTAGGTTTATAGAGTCATGTTCACAGAAGTGCCTCAAATGAAGGTGAGTCGCCCATGAGTTCAATGGAGAGTAAATAGATGGACAAATTTACATTCATACACAGATTGATTTAGACATTTGCCAAGTATTTGCCAAAAAAGCTTTTCCTTTTCTAAGGAGGGCATAGCCCTAATATTTTCCTTTGTAAAGGACTCATTTTACCAGTGAGTTTGACAAAAGTTTAAATATTAAATGCCTAAGCTAAATATATACAGTAATACTTTCCATATCTCCCCAGATAGATCAACTGACCCCCTCCCTGGGCTAAATACTATCAGCATGCAAATAAAACTGAGATCCTTAGGTTAGTTATTGTAGGGCTGTGGAGACTTTCCAGTGATCCCTCAGCAGCATGACAGAAAAAGCTGATACAGACCTTCTTCTGACTCTGAACACATGGAAAGTTGGAGCAAATATAACCAAAATAAATATTATAATGTAATTTTAACGTGAAGGAAAGATTGAAGATTCTCAGGAGTCATAAGCAAACAGGTAAGTCAAAGTCAGGACATAAGTAGGAGCTGGGGCTCAAAATAACCCAAAAGGGGTAGTATGAGAATATGGGCTCTGAAGGCCAGGCCTAGTGTCCTGGCCTTGAATCTTGGGCCAGTGAGAAACCAGAACTGAACACCTGGCCCCTGGGGCTTCCCAGACCTTGAATAGAGGACAGGAAAACCCCACCCCTGCCCAGAGAGCTCTATCCTAAACAGACTTCAATGATTAAGATGTTAAGGTAGTAATAAAAAGAAATTTGGAAGTGATATTTACCGTTACCCATCTTAAATTCAAACTGTCCCAGAAATAGAAAAAAGTTAACCAAACCTTTTTTTGACCTTGCTACCCAAAGGGTAACTCAACAAAGCTAACACATGCATTTGCCACATATGAGATTTTTAAAAGTAGAGAAAAGGTCCATCCATTCTAGCAAATATAACCTGTTGATTCATATATAAGCACACATATAACAACTCCAAGCCTCTAATATTAATATCATCACTCAGTTCAGTTCAGTTCAGTCGCTCAGTTGTGTCTTACTCTTTGTGACCCCATGAATCACAGCACGCCAGGCCTCCCTGTCCATCACCAACTCCTGGAGTTCACTTAAACTCACATCCATCAAGTCAGTGATGCCATCCAGCCATCTCATCCTCTGTCGTACCCTTCTCCTCCTGCCCCCAATCCCTCCCAGCATCAGAGTCTTTTCCAATGAGTCAACTCTTCGCATGAGGTGGCCAAAGTACTGGAATTTCAGCTTTAGCATCATTCCTTCCAAAGAACACCCAGGGCTGATCTCCTTTAGAATGGACTGGTTGGATCTCCTTGCAGTCCAAGGGACTCTCAAGAGTCTTCTCCAACACCACAGTTCAAAAGCATCCATTCTTCAGCGCTCAGCTTTCTTCACAGTCCAACTCTCGCAACCATACATGACCACTGGAAAAACCATAGCCTTGACTAAACAGACCTTTGTTGGCAAAGTAATGTCTCTGCTTTTGAATATGCTATCTAGGTTGGTCATAACTTTTCTTCCAAGGAGTAAGCGTCTTTTAATTTCATGGCTGCAGTCACCATCTGCAGTGATTTTGGAGCCCAAAAAGATAAAGTTAGCCACTGTTTTCACTGTTTCCCCATCTATTTTCCATGAAGTGATGGGACCAGATGCCATGATCTTTGTTTTCTGAATGTTGAGCTTTAAGCCAACTTTTTCACTCTCCTCTTTCACTTTCATCAATAGGCTTTTTAGTTCCTCTTCACTTTCTGCCGTCATTAGGGTCTGACAAAACTTGCTCTGTTCTTTCCACACATTGTCCAGTTTCTTATTTAAAAAATATTTTATCTTCTATGAAGCAGGAGACCCCCCAAGCAAGGCTCAAGAAGATCTTTTAGCCTATGTTCTGGCATGTTATGTCCTATGAGTTTACTTAGCCTTCATGAGCCTTCTTTAATAGATGCTGAGAAGAAAGATAACAAATTGTTCATAAACATGTTCTCCATTTTGTAGTAGATTACAAGTCAATATAAATATAAAGAGAAGTGAAAAATTCTAAACTTTCATCAAGTTTGCTACAAACTGAGTCAACCATGACCCAAAAGCAAGTGTTAGTATAATGTTACTCCATATCTTGATTTAGTGACACAGACCAAGTGCTTGGCAGAAGAGCACAAACCTAAGAATCCACAAGCTACATCCTGATACCAACGAGTGCTGTGACTCAGACCAAGTCACTTAAACTTTCCAGGTCTGGATTTTTTTTTTTTCTTAATGAAATGAGGAGGTTGAATGATTTGTCTCTTAACTTTCTCCTAATCTGAACATTCCATGATCCTGTGACAGTGTTACAAGGCCTGGAGGCCTTCCTATCATAAAAGCAACCTTTTCAATCCACTTCAATCTCTGAAGATTTTGATGTCCTTTCTCTTCAGTCTAAATCAGTCACTTGAAAAACCTGAACTGAAATGAAGATTTCAGCCAAAAGTAAGCTGAAAAGTAGCTGCCATCAGAAGCTCCTTAAGGTCTCACTGTGAAACTGACTGAATTGTAAATGTCCTCCAAGGAAGAGATGTTGACATTTATGGCCAACTTCAGCTCACAGATGAGGAAACCAGGATTCCGAAAGGTCCTGTAATTTACCAAACACCATACAGCATTTGGGTGGGCAAGGTAAGTTCTCATATGCTTTATAATTTCTGATCCATCCACAGATCCATTCAAGCAAGACTTAATGAACATTTACTAGACACTGCTAGGCACTAGTACTAAGGAAACACAGAGTACTTCATATAGAGAGTACTAAGACAAACTCATTGCCCTCATGGAGATCAGAGTCTAGTGGAAGTGAAGAAAAAGGGAAGAGTCACAAAACCCAAAAATATTTGCCAAAGCAGAGGTATTTGTGGGACCTTTGAGAATCCAGAGAAAGGACTGCTTCATTGTGCTTAAAGAAACATGGAAAGTTTCATAGAGGAGGACACAAATGAGCTGTATTTTGAAAAATTAGAAGTCTGTAAGGCATGCAGGCGGAGAAGGTGATGGCACCCCACTCCAGTACTCTTGCCTAGAAAATCCCATGGACGGAGGAGCCTGTTAGGCTGCAGTCCATGGGGTTGCTAGGAGTCAGACACGACTGAGCAACTTCACTTTCATTTTTCACTTTCATGCATTGGAGAAGGAAATGGCAACCCACTCCAGTGTTCTTGCCTGGAGAATCCCAGGGACAGGGGAGCCTGGTGGGCTGCCGTCTATGGGGTCGCACAGAGTCGGACACGACTGAAGCGACTTAGCAGCAGCAGCAACAGCAAGGCATGCAGGATATGGGGGGAAAGGCAGACAGCACAGCACACGCAAAGACATTGAAAGCACACACATGTTTGTGTTTGAGAGACTAAGCAGTTGGATAAGCTTGAACCTAGGATACAGGTTAGGAATGTAAGCAGACATGAAAGAAGAAAAAGGAAAGAATAAGTAATGCAAAGAAAAAAAAAAAAAAAGCTTTGACTTTTGCCTAGGAGATGAGGAATGAGCCACTAAAAGACCATCAACAGATAAGGAACATAGTTATCCTTGCTTTCAACACAGAGCATGCTCCTATAAAAGAGCGGACAAGAAAAGCCAGCTAATGATTTAGAGAAAAAATTGATTACCACAGAAATGAGAGCACTGGGAGGCTAACACATGTCTATCGCTCTTTCCACTAGTTTGTGCTGGATTTCATTCCCCCCAGCCTAAAAGTGTCATTCGCCATATAAACCCCGTTCCCCTAGGGAAGACTTTGGAGAGGCTCAAGATTCCTGGAGGGACCAGGGTTAGGACCAGAGCCAACTGCTGCTCATAGCTGGATCAGTGAGTAAAGGCTGAACTGGCCCCAAGAGAACCAGGGCCCAGGGAATCCAGAGACCCACATGACTCAGTCACAGGTGGCACTGAAGCAGGCATCCACACAGCTGGGCTAAATCTCATCAGGTGGTTTACTAACTTAGTAGCTTTATAACTTTCACAAGGTTATTTCATTTCTTCAAGACTCCAGGTCACAGTCACACCTGCTTTGGATCATGTATACATTAAACAGATGATGTACATGAGGCACTCGGCACTCATCTGTCACATGCAAAGCATCCTGCAATCCACAATTGTGATTATTATGACTTGGCATCCTGCAGTCAAGTGCCTTGCCTATTCCTAAAGAAGTCTGGAACCTGGCAGATTGTTCACAAAACACTCTCCTCAAGGTCTCATCCCTTTTCTTCTCTCTAGAGATCTCAGAGAGAAAATATTACATTTAAAGGGCCTCTCCTTGGTTCCATAGTAGCAATTCTTATATTTGTAGGAAGCATATTCATGCTAAGTTCCAAAAAAGATCAGATCTACTCTTGGAGTAGCTAATAACATTTTTAAAAATTATTTTCTTCCTTCTGCCACTGAGTAGACCCTCTTTCAAAAAGAGCAAGGAATACTAGAACCAAAATATATGTTACAGGCTTATATTTCATATGAAACAAATAGCATGCCTACCTCTGTTCTTATCTCACAGTTCTGTGAGCTAAGAGTTGGGGTTAAGAATGTCCCTTTAGATGGGAAATTTGATGAATTTTCATCCACTCATTTCCTGCCTTCATGAATTAAAAAATGAAAATAAAGCTAAACCTTTTATGTTGCTGGAAATTTTCATAAGTCTCAGCACTGTATAAAAAGTTGGCAATATTAAGAGACCAGCAATAAATATTTCTTGCATAATGAAGCCAGAGGAACAAGGAAGTGAGAAGAGGAGACCTTTGGGGAGACTTTTGCCTAAATAATGCTTCAAAACTCTGAAACTTTACTGATGACTTTTACAAACTATAGTTATAATGGAAGAGCTTCCTAGAACTGATAGAGCATCTGGAGAACTTCTGTCAAGCATTTTAGATCAAAGCTGTGGGTTTGCAGTTGAGGTTAATTCCCTCACTTTGTAATGCCACTACATGAAGATCACAAACAAAAGTTTTAGAAGAAAGGGACTGATTAATTGAATTTAACTCTGTATTTTCGGGGTAAGTGGTTGGAAAACACAGTTGATTGAATTGAGCACTCAGGTATGTCAAACACCCAAACTTACTGAGCTTGTTTTGGTTAGTTTGACAATCTGCTTTTTCAATTTTGTTTCACTTTGATTAGTCAGACCTTAGACTGAAATGAACAAATGATCTGGTTGAGCCTTCTGGTAGGAAGAAAAATACTGTGGAAAAAATGGTCATAATAAAGTGGAGATAGGCTACAAGGATGTATTATACAATATGGGGAATATAACCAATATTTTGTAATGACTGTAAATAGAGTGTAAGCTTGAAAATGTATATTAAATTTTTTTAATTTAAATGAATGATACAGGTATGTGGAAAATGATACCATTTTTGTTAAAATATACTTATCTTGTCAAAAGATAAACTCTGTGTACATAGGTACAAAAAGTTATCTGGAAGGATTTATACTAAGATAAGACCAGTGAGTTTCTCTAGTTAATAAAATTTGGAATAATTTTTATTTTCTTTTTATGTATTATCTCTTTCTCTCCCCTATTCTTGTGCATGCTCTCTCCCTCTCTCTCTCGTGCACCCTGTTCGCATCTCTTCAATATAAAACAGCTATTAAAATTACTAAATATTAATTACTATTAATAGTAATTACTATTAATTACTAAAATTAATTACTATTAATTACTAAAATATACCATGTATTCCCAACTATGTATATAAACCAAACCATCAAAAACTTCTGCTTAGAGTTATTAGTATAACAAGTTAAAGCAATCGGCCACACAATAATGACTGCCATCCCCAGTTTCTGGCTCACCATGTCCCTTACAATGCACTGTTTCCCAGAGTTTAAGTCTAACCCCGTGAGGTAGACATCCCTATTATTCTACTTCTACAGATAAGAAAAACCAAGGATGCTACATAATTTGTCAAAATAGGTAGGTATGCTATTTTTTCATATGAAATATAAGCCTGTAACATATATTTTAAAACTAATCAGTTGTAACAGTCCAAAACTTTTGATGCTCCAAACCGATAATGGCAATGTGTGTGTACGTTAGTCGCTCAGTCATGTGTGACTCCTTATGACCCCATGGATGGTAGCCCACCAGGCTCCTCTATCCATGGAATTCTCCAGGCAAGAATACTGGAGTAGCCATTCCCTTCTCCAGGAGATCTTCCCAACCCAGGGATCGAATCCAAGTCTCCTGCATTTCAGGCAGATTCTTTCCCATCTGAGCCACCAATAATGGCAGAGACTGCTCTTATTCACCATACGAAGGTGTTAACAAAAAGTCACAGATAGGTGCAAAAGCATATTCAGCAGCGTTAAGCTAGTAAATTTTGATAATTTACTTCTACTTTGTCCCATCTGAATTGATATAAAGGCAGCAGCTATATTCCCCAACTTTGCCCAGTCTGCTCTATTTTTCAGTTTTTTCTTAAGTTTTCCACTCTGTCTTCTGGTTACTATAATGTTAAACTTCCTTAGCCTGTTAACTGGTGTGCCTTTCTCCTAGGGAAAGGGATACATGAAGAAGATAGTGTCATATGGCTATTCAATGGAGAACAGCACAGCTGTAAAATATATTAAGGACAATCATTAAGGACTTTATGAACTGATATGGAGTGATGTCCAAGACACAGTGTTAAGTGAAAAAAGCAAAGTGCAAAAGAGTATCTAGACTATGACACTCTTTAAGGAAAAAATATTTACAAGAAAATACATGTGCAAGTGCCCACTTGTGCAAAGGAAATATGAGAAGGATTAAAATGAAACCAAAGAGACCGGTTATGTAAAGGGGGTAGATGGGAAAGAGCTGGAAAGAAGAGGGAATGGGTGTGAAGTAGCAGGGACAACGATGGAGTGACACCCCTCTGAGTACATCATTTGATTAAGTTTGAGCACTTAGAAGCATAGTTATGTTTCATATGTTCACATAACCCCCAAGCAATCAATAATTAAAACTATCTTTGAGGAATGAGGGTGGAAATAACAAAATGCAATACTAAACTAAATAAATGAATCTCACTCTATTACAAAGGAACCACACTGAAGGGATGGGGAATAATAAAACTAACTTAAATAATTGTGGAAAACAGTGTCTTGACTGGATAGTGTAAAACTAAAGATAAAAATAAGTATATCAATGCTATAATTAAGTCAGTACGTGTGTTTCTTATAGTAACAGGGTTAGCAATTCTGAAAGTACTTTATATGCATGCACATGATTGAAAGTGAAAGTTGCTCAGTCGTGTCTGACTGTGTCCCCATGGACTATACAGTCTCCAGGCCCGAATACTGGAGTGGGTAGCTATTCCCTTCTCCAGCAGATCGTCCCAATCCAGGAATCCAACCGGGGTCTCCTGCATTGCAGGAAGATTCTTTACCAACTGAGCTATCAGGGAAGCCCATGCATGCATATAGAATTCAACAAATAAATAAATATGTAATAGAAATTATATTGTATTATGCAGGTTAGTATCCTTGTGTATATTTCCCAGCTCTGCCCACTGAGAAGGCTTAGAGCAATGACATCCCAGCAGGAAAAAAGCACACCTAGCATTAACGTCACAGTTTCTGAACCCTATTCCCCAATAAAAGAAAACCTGGAGAAGTGGTTGATTCTAGGATGAGGGTAGGGAAAATACATATGAGCCTGGGATAATAGTGTGAAGCAAAAAGATGCTAAAAAAACTTTTGTAAAAGATAGGGCTAATCAAGAGCACAAGCGCCAATCTGAAGAAGCTCCTAAAAAACCAAAACTGAAACAAGTTGAGTGAAAAAATTAATACTAATATTGGATTATGACCCATAGAATCAAATAAATATCCATAAGTCCATACTTGTGGATATAAATGACCAATTATCTAGATAGAAAGGAGAGAAAGAGGGCTCTTCCTTGCTGCTGCTGCTGCTGCTGCTAAGTCGCTTCAATCGTGTCCGACTCTGTGCGACCCCATAGATGGCAGCCCACTAGGCTCCCCCGTCCCTGGGATTCTCCAGGCAAGAACACTGAAGTGGGTTGCCATTTCCTTCTCCAACGCATGAAAGTGAAAAGCGAAAGTGAAGTCACTCAGTCGTGTCCGACTCCTAGCAACCCCACGGATGCAGCCTTCCAGGCTCCTCCATCCATGGGATTTTCCAGGCAAGAGTACTGGAGTGGGGTGCCATTGCCTTCTCCACTTCCTTGCTTTAGAATTACAATTAATAAATGCTGAAGGATTGGCAAGAATGGAAAATCACTATTAAGTAAATACCATAGTAACGATTATACAGAACTGAGATCCTCTGATATATGCTCAAAACAGTGGATGAAAGTTTGACGAGAAACAAGACTTTCAGTCTCAAAGCCTTTCCTCCAAGATATTTGTTAACAAAAAGGAAAAACATTGTAATTGTCAAATAAAGAAACCCAGCAGAAACTAAATTAACCAAGCAATCAAGGTCAACATTATACCAGCAACAAAACAATGTGACATCATAAATCACATGCTATTAAGTGGGACACAACATTGTTTTTGTGGAATTCTTTCCAAAATTAGTTACCTCAATCCAACCATGGGAAAAGACCAGACACACCCAACTTGAGGGACACTTGGCAAAATAACTGCTCTATACGCTTCAAAAATGGCAAGGTCATAATGGTTAAAGAAGAACTGTTATAGATTTTAGGAGGCTATAGAGAAATAGCAAAATGTAATATGGGATCCTGAAGGATTGATATGGGATCCCAGAACAAACAACAAAACATTAATCAAAAAATTGGTAACATTAGAATATGGTCTTTAGTTACTAGTATTATACCAGTGTTAATTGCTTGGCTGTACTAATTGCACTATGTTTGTTTCCAAGGCAAACCATTCAATATCACAGTAATCCAAGTCTATGCCCCAGCCAGTAACACTGAAAAAGCTGAAGTTGAACGGTTCTGTGAAGACCTACAAGACCTTTTAGAACTAACACCCAAAAAAGACGTCCTTTTCATTATAGGGGACTGGAATGCAAAAGTAGGAAGTCAAGAAACACCTGGAGTAACCGGCAAATTTGGCCTTGGAACACGGAATGAAGCAGGGCAAAGACTAATAGAGTTTTGCCAAGAAAATGCACTGGTCATAACAAACACCTTCTTCCAACAACACAAGAGAAGACTCTACACATGGACATCACCAGATGGTCAACACCGAAATCAGATTGATTATATTCTTTGCAGCCAAAGATGGAGAAGCTCTATACAGTCAGCAAAAACAAGACCAGGAGCTGACTGTGGCTCAGACCATGAACTCCTTACTGCCAAATTCAGACTGAAATTGAAGAAAGTAGGGAAAACCACTAGACCATTCAAGCATGACCTAAATCAAATCCCTTATGATTATACAGTGGAAGTGAGAAATAGGTTTAAGGGCCTAGATCTGATAGATAGAGT
>NW_011495080.1:10058279-10058705 GCF_000754665.1 Bison bison bison | reverse complement strand
GGAATGTGAAGTCAAGTGGGCCTTAGAAAGCATCACTACGAACAAAGCTAGTGGAGATGATGGAATTCCAGTTGAGCTATTCCAAACCCTGAAAGATGATACTGTGAAAGTGCTGCACTCAATATGCAAGCAAATTTGGAAAACTCAGCAGTGGCCACAGGACTGGAAAAGGTCAGTTTTCATTCCAATCTCAAAGAAAGGCAATGCCAAAGAATGCTCAAACTACCACACAATTGCACTCATCTCACACGCTAGTAAAGTAATGCTCAAAATTCTCCAAGCCAGGCTTCAGCAATATGTGAACTGTGAACTTCCTGATGTTCAAGCTGGTTTTAGAAAAGGCAGAGGAACCAGAGATCAAATTGCCAACATCTGCTGGATCATGGAAAAAGCAAGAGAGTTCCAGAAAAACATCTATTTCTGCTT
>NW_011495080.1:10057110-10058039 GCF_000754665.1 Bison bison bison | reverse complement strand
CATTCAAGCATGACCTAAATCAAATCCCTTATGATTATACAGTGGAAGTGAGAAATAGGTTTAAGGGCCTAGATCTGATAGATAGAGTGCCTGATGAACTATAGAATGAGGTTCGTGACATTGTACAGGAGACAGGGATCAAGACCATTCCCATAGAAAAGAAATGCAAAAAAGCAAAATGGCTGTCTAGGGAGGCCTTACAAATAGCTGTGAAAAGAAGAGAGCAAAAAGCAAAGGAGAAAAGGAAAGATATAAACATCTGAATGCAGAGTTCCAAAGAATAGCAAGAAGAGATAAGAAAGCCTTCTTCAGTGATCAATGCAAAGAAATAGAGGAAAACAACAGAATGGAAAAGACTAGGGATCTCTTCAAGAAAATCAGAGATTCCAAAGGAACATTTCATGCAAAGATGAGCTCGATAAAGGACAGAAATGGTATGGACCTAACAGAAGCAGAAGATATTAAGAGATGGCAAGAATACACAGAAGAACTGTACAAAAAACATCTTCATGACCCAGATAATCACGATGGTGTGATCACAGACCTAGAGTCAGACATCCTGGAATGTGAAGTCAAGTGGGCCTTAGAAAGCATCACTACGAACAAAGCTAGTGGAGATGATGGAATTCCAGTTGAGCTATTCAAACCCTGAAAGATGATGCTGTGAAAGTGCTGCACTCAATATGCAAGCAAATTTGGAAAACTCAGCAGTGGCCACAGGACTGGAAAAGGTCAGTTTTCATTCCAATCTCAAAGAAAGGCAATGCCAAAGAATGCTCAAACTACCACACAATTGCACTCATCTCACACGCTAGTAAAGTAATGCTCAAAATTCTCCAAGCCAGGCTTCAGCAATATGTGAACTGTGAACTTCCTGATGTTCAAGCTGGTTTTAGAAAAGGCAGAGGAACCAGATATCAAATTGCCAA
>NW_011495080.1:10037417-10057010 GCF_000754665.1 Bison bison bison | reverse complement strand
TTAGAACTCGACATGGAACAACAGACTGGTTCCAAATAGGAAAAGGAGTACATCAAGGCTGTATATTGTCACCCTGTTTATCTAACTTATATGCAGAGTACATCATGAGAAACGCTGGACTGGAAGAAACACAAGCTAGAATCAAGATTGCCAGGAGAAATCTCAATAACCTCAGATATGCAGATGACACCACCCTTATGGTAGAAAGTGAAGAGGAACTCAAAAGCCTCTTGATGAAAGTGAAAGTGGAGAGTGAAAAAGTTGGCTTAAAGCTCAACATTCAGAAAACGAAGATCATGGCATCCGGTCCCATCACTTCATGGGAAATAGATGGGGAAACAGTGGAAACAGTGTCAGACTTTTTCTGGGCTCCAAAATCACTACAGATGGTGACTGCAGCCGTGAAATTAAAAAGACGCTTACTCCTTGGAAGAAAATTATGACCAACCTAGATAGTGTATTCAAAAGCAGAGACATTACTTTGCCAACAAAGGTTCGTCTAGTCAAGGCTATGGTTTTTCCTGTGGTCATGTATGGATGTGAGAGTTGGACTGTGAAGAAGGCTGAGCACCGAAGAATTGATGCTTTCGAACTGTGGTGTTGGAGAAGACTCTTTAGAGTCCCTTGGACTGCAAGGAGATCCAACCAGTCCATTCTGAAGGAGATGGGATTTCAGCCCCGGGATTTCTTTGGAAGGACTGATGCTAAAGCTGAAACTCCAGTACTTTGGCCACCTCATGCGAAGAGTTGACTCATTGGAAAAGACTCTGATGCTGGGAGGGATTGGGGGCAGGAGGAGAAGGGGACAACAGAGGATGAGATGGCTGGATGGCATCACCGACTCAATGGACTTGAGTTTGAGTGAACTCCGGGAGTTGGTGATGGACAGGGAGGCCTGGCGTGCTGCAATTCATGGGGTCGCAAAGAGTTGGACACGACTGAGCGACTGATCTGATCTGATCTGATCTAAGTAAGATTTTAACACTGAGGGACTCTAGGGCAGACATATAAGGAAACTCTCTGTACTAGTTTTACTACTTTTTTCTACATCTGTAATCAGTTCAAAATAATATCATATATGAAACGAGTCACCAGTTCAGATTCGATGCACGATACTGGATGCTCTGGGCTGGTGCACTGGGATGACCCAGAGGGATGGCATGGGGAGGGAGGAGGGAGGAGGGTTCAGGATGGGGAACACATGTATGCCTGAGGTGGATTCATTTTGATATACGACAGAACCAATACAATATTGTCAAGTTTAACAATAAAATAAAATTAAAAAAAAAATCAAAAGTGAAAAGTATTGTGTTTACTCCAACAGAATTGAAAATGCTTTTGAAGAAGTCATTCTCTTTTGAGGGTGAAGACCAAATTTGGTTGGGTGGGGGTACTATGTGAAAATAATATCAGGAAAACTACATTTGGTTAAAATTCCCACTTTGGGACAGTTATAACTTAAGAATCCATATCAACCAATCCTGTTCCTTGTATCAACACACTTATGGGTTTTTATTCTTCAACTAAAATCCATCTAAATTTTCCAGTTCCTTTTCCCACAGACAGGATCTCAAGAAGCTTTTGTCATCTCTTAGCTGTTAACAACTCCAACTGCAAAAAGCCTCCAGTACATTTGATTTTCAGCCTAAAAGAACCCTGTGGCTAAGATGGACAACTCAAGCAGTTTATTTCACTTTTGTCTGCTGAGGTGTTGTATTTATTTGCTTTCTCACATCATGAAGAAGCCAGGTTATTATTTTTTTCTTTTTCTCTACTCCTCTATCCCATTCTCCCCTATTTAGCAGTGTCTGTCAGCAGAAGAGCTACCAAGAGGCAGCTCAGCAAGTTAATCAGTCAGGGCCCCAGCGCCCAGGAACTGTTTGTTACAACAGCAAAGGGAATGAAGCATATATAACGAAGCCTCCAAGCAACAGACTAATTAATACCTCTCTCTTCTTTGAAGAAAATGACCCAATATTGAACTCCAGTGAATTAGACAACATTTTAATTTACTATCTGCTGAAAGGATGGCTACTTTATAAAATGCATTCCTATTTATTCATTCTCTGATACCACTAGTAGTCGTTCAAATAGGACCCTCTGGCCAAGATCTTAAGAGACACACTACTAGGACAAGTCGCTATTTAATATGTGCCACATACTCAGGCCTCTTGTTTCTACCAAACGAGACGCCATATTTTTTTTTTTTTTTGGTGAGGCGCAATATTGACAGGATGCTGTGCTTAGTGGGTGGGCACTGTCAGGAACTTTTACATGCCGCTTCCTACTTCCTGGCCTCCACTTCTCCTCATGTTGCTTTTGGTAGAATGTTCGCAAAGATTTGCCTTCCAGACAATAATTTAGAAAATAGGCAGACGAGAAATACCCTCAGAAATAACAGGGGAGGAACTTCCCTGGCGGTCTAGAGGTTAAGATGTCACTTTCCATTTCAGGGGGTGTGATGCAATCCCTAGTCAGGGAGCTAGAATCCCACAAGCCTCGTGGCCAAAAAACCAAAACATAAACAATATTGTAACAAATTCAAAGAAGAATTTAAAAATGGTCCAGATTTAAAAAAAAAAAAAAACTCTTTAAAATAATGAAGTTCATAAAAAAGAAAAAGAAATAATGGGAGAAATCTCACTTGATAGTCAAACGGAAAACAGCTGAGGAATTAACCCAGAGCCAGTATGGCAAACTCCTAAGCCTCACTTTGTTGTCAGTCATAGGAATGTGAAAATCGTAAGACTTCTGAGCCTTTTCTCATCTGGGTACTAAGACAATAGAGGCAGATGGCCTTTAGTAAATTTTCTGGCTCAAAATCATTCTGCCAACAGTCAAGTGTTCTTTGTGTTTTATTTGCCGGATCTAGCAAATAAAAATACAGGATATCTACAACCCGTGCAATATTGGGGATGTACCCTAAAAACCATTCCTCACTTAGTTGGAATTCAAATTTAACTGAATGTCCTGTATTTTGTTTAGCAACTCCCCTCCACCTTCTGAGAAATGATACATAACACTGAAATTTAACTTCCAGGCTTGAATTCTCCTACAAATCCACCAGTTTCTCACTGTGGGTCTTGAGCAGTTTCTTTAATGTATGTACTTCCCCATCTGTAAAATGAAATAATAAAAACAAAAACTTCCTTCTAGGGTTGTTGTGAAGAGGAACTCTAACAATCTCTTGAGTGCTTAGCATAGTACTATGCAGCCACAAAATGCTTGCCCTTATTATTGTAGTTACCTTATTATTGTTGTTCACACCGAATAAAATGTTGTTGAAAGAGCAAACAGGTCAGTAAGCAAAGTCTAGATTTTACCAGAAAGGTAGAAAATGTCTTTGCTAAGCAAGGTGGAAGGAGAAGTCTGCGAATAAATTGAGAATCCTTAAATTACATTGTAGGATTTTCCTGTAATCCCTTAATAATAATTACTGTCAGACTTCAGAATAAGGAATGCTTACCAAACTTCCTCACAATGTTTTATACATTTCATTTTTCACTTCAGTTAGGAATAAAAGGCAGAAGAATTGGAGTGAAACAACTGAGATAAGCCGAAACAAAAATGAAGAAAAGGTATATATGTAAATTAAGAACACACTTATTACTAGCCCTTCAATAAATGAATTGACATTGACCTCTAGTAAACTATTTCTGTGTAGAGACTGGTTGACAATGCGTTTCCAAGATTACCTATGCCTGGATAACAGCCAATATTTAAGCCTTTCTCTTGAAGGGTCCTATCTGCCTCTTCCACCTTCATTTCCTCAAGAAGTTTCCTAAGAACCCATCAACACCAATACAAAGGCTGGAAAATAACATTTTCCTCTTGGCTGGATGCAAAAACCATAGGAGCAGAAAGGTTCTCAATGAAAACTGTTTGAATCACTATCAACTCATTCTTTCTGCTGACTAGAGAGGTAAAAAAACACAAATAAAAATAGTTCTCAGTCTCCAGTTACACCAACAGTTTCCAAAGAACATTTCCTTTTTCCCAAGAGCCAGGATCAACACAAATGATTCATTTTCTTTATAACTAGTAGTCATAGTAGTAGTAGTGTTAGTCACTCAGTTGTGTCTGACTCTTGGCGACCCCATGGACTATGGCCCGCCAGGCTCCTCTGTCCATGGGATTCTCCAGGCAAGAATACTAGAGTGGATTGCTATTCCCTTCTTCAAACTAGTAGTCATAGGGATCCATATTTGAGGGTGTTCCACAGACTCACATAAGTCCTTTTTTCTTATCTAGCCTCAAGAGATTAATTATTCCTGTCAACTCAAGTCTGTCTTCCTGTTAACAAATTCCAGTGGGGTTTTTTTCCTATTCAATCAGATAAACCCCAGATTCAAACACATTAAGGAAATTTATTTCCTGCTTTACATTGCCACCACCCCTAAAGAATATGTAGATCCCTGTAACATTTTCCTCTTCTCCCTGTAACTTCGTCAATAAGAGACTAGTCTAACAGCTTTGTCAGTTTCATAAGTACAAACTGATATTTACTGTGGAGGATTTTCCCAATGATTAGAAGAGTTCTGTCCTAGTCAACCCATTCCCATTTTCAATAGCAGCTTTAAAAATGAACTTGATTTGGTCAAGCTGAGAGCTGAGTACATTAAAAGACAGCCTCTGCATATATATGTGTGACCTCTCAGCACAGAGGCCCACACTCAATTTGGGCATATTACCTTACCTAAAAATGAATGGCCCTTTAAAGCACTGAGAACAAAGATGTCCACATGAAAATATTTTATAAAACCTAAGTTCATCACCATAAAATTAGGGCTTTATTAGTATTATTTTGAGAAGAAATGGGAGGAAGTTATAAAAATATCTCTGAGGTTTGAAAGTTTCCAAAGAGGAAATATGATGAAGGAAAAATTATATTGTGGTATTGGAAAGACCCTACTCTATTACCTCAATAACCTCAGATATGAGGATGACACCACTCTTATGGCAGAAAGCAAAGAGGATCTAGAAAACCTCTTGATGAAGGTGAAAGAGGAGAGAGAAAGAGCTGGCTTAAAACTCAACATTCAAAAAATGAAGATCATGGCATCTGGTCCCATCAGTGCAGTTCAGTTCAGTCACTCAGTCGTATCCAACTCTTTGCAACCCATGGGCCCTCTCCTTGGTATTCTCTGAAACTCTGCATTCAAATGGGTATATCTTTCCTATTCTCCTTTGCTTTTCTCTCTTCTTCTTTTCACAGCTATTTGTAAGCCTCCTCAGACAGCCATTTTGCTTTTTTGCATTTCTTTTTCCTGGGGATGGTCTTGATCCCTGTCTCCTGTACAATGTCATGAACTACCATGCATAGTTCATCAGGTACTCTGTCTATCAGATCTAGTCCTTTAAATCTGGTCCCATCACTTCATGACAAATACATAGGGAAATAATGGAAACAGTGACTGACTTTATTTTCTTGGGCTCTAAAATCACTGCAGATGGTGACTGCAGCCATGAAATAAAAAGAAGCTTGCTCCTTGGAAGAAAAGCTATGACCAACCTAGACAGTGTATTAAAAAGCAGAGACATTACTTTGCCAATAAAGGTCCATGTAGTCAAAGCTATGGTTTTTCCAGTAGTCATATATGGATGTGGGAGCCAGACCATAAAGAAGACTGAGTCCCGAAGAATTGATGCTTTTGAACTGTGGTGTTGGAGAAGACTCTTGAGAGTCCCTTGGACTGTGAGGAGATCAAACCAGTGAATCCTAGAAGAAATCAGTCCTGCATATTCATTGGAAGGACTGACGATGGAACTGAGGCTCCAATACTTTGGCCACCTGATGCAAAGAGCCGACTCATTAGAAAAGACCCTGATGCTGGGAAAGATTGAAGGCAGGAGGTGAATGGGATAACAGAGGACAAGATGGTTGGATGGCATCACTGACTCAATGAACATGAGTTTGAGCAAATTCCAGGAGATAGTGAAGGACAGTGATGCCTGGTGTTCTGCAGTCCATGGGGTCACAAAGAGTCAGATATGACTGAGCAGCTGAACAACAACTCTATTACTATTATTGTATAGTCTGAGCCTCAGTTTCATCTATAAAATGCAAATAACCATGCCAAACTCAGTTTGTTGAGGTTTTCCTGGTAGTTCAGAGGTAAAGAATCCATCCGCCAAGCAGGAGATGTGGTTTTGATTCCTGGGTCGGGAAGATCCCCTGGAGAAGGAAAATTGCAACCCACTCCAGTATTCTTGCCTGGAGAATCCCATGGACAGAGCAGCCTGGTGACTTACAGTCCATGGCGTCGCGAAAGAGTGGAACATGACTTAGCAACTACACAACAACTCAGTTTGTTGTTTGATTAAGCATAACAGTGTATATAAGACCACCAAGCAATAGTGTCTGACAGTTAATAGATGTTCAATAAATGCTAATTCCATCATACCCTTTTCAGCATTCCCTTTTGAAATGTAAATGTAATTGAAGAAGCCACAATGTGACTCGTTATTATTTTCTAACATTTTCTTTATCAGTCTGGAAGGAACATGAACAAGGAAAAATAAGAAGCACATGGTAGGAAGGGATCAATAACTTGTGATGAGGAGAGATGAATCTTCCTGTCAGAATTCACTACAGAAAACACTAGAAGCCAAGTTTATTCTTAGGCCTAATTAAACTTGCAAAGTTTATCTTCTCTTTTCTCTCAGAATGGAATTCTTCACCCAAGACAGAATCTACTATTACTGTGAAAATGAATCATGAAGATAGATCTGGAAAAAATAAAAATAATCTAAGCAATGGAGAACCCTCTAAAGAATGTATGCCTCTTTCTCAACCCTGGGTGACAAATTACAGAATCAGAAGCACAGAGGTGGGATCTCATATGAACACTTCTTAAAGGTTCCGCAGATGACTCTGGTGCCTGACGAGGTTAGATCACCACATTGATGCAGTGCGAGCTTGTGCCTGAAAGGTAAGAGCTCTTAATCAGAGAGCTGAACAAAATTAGTATGCACTGAAACAGTAACTGAAATAAAGTAGAAAACCTGTAATAGAAGAGCCTGTGACAAGTTCCCCCAGAGGATTAGGTAACCATGGGATCTCTTCCCTTAAAGAAAAAAAAAATCTACGTGGAAAAGAGTCTTGTCTATTATATTAAGGTTTTTCCCTACCTGGCCCCACTCTCAACCTCATGCCCTGAAATAGCAAGCAGTTAATGCACGACCCAGTTTATCTCATCAGGAAGTACATTCAGTAAAACTGTCCAGTGTCATCAAAACTGTATGGAATATACACCTAGACTCAAAATTTACCTTGGCTCCTTAACAAGGTTCTGAAACACAGTGAAATTTAATGTGGGTAGATGGAAGGAAAAAGCTGGTAGATGAAAGAGGAGGGCAGTGAGTTTGTCAGAGAAACCCTGAGAAAAGACTTTGAAGGAGAGTGAAGGTTGTTAGCTCTAATTCATAAGGACCTGGGAATCCAGAGAGTTCTAAAGACTGGCTTGGTGTGGTGTTTAATCAAGAGGAAAATGCCATGATAAGAGGCAGGAAGGACAGACTACAGGAGGTGGTGCCGAATGCTGGAAGAAGGAAAACTGCAACTGACCAGACCAGAAATGGAAAATCCCTGAGCTAAAGCTCTGTCAGGGGCCTGGGAGTGAGGGGAAGATGGCATGTTTAGAGGCAAATTATGACAAAAGTTAATCTAAAATCATTTAAAGACTAGTTTTGATTCCTTAATTGAGAGATGACAACATTGTCCTGGGATTGGGTGAAAGTCATAGAAAGCTTGTTGTTCAGTCAGTAAGTCGTGTCCAACTCTTTGCAACCCCATGAACTGCAGCACACCAGGCTTCCCTGTCCTCCACTATCTCCTGGAGTTTGCTCAAATTCATGTCCATTGAGTTGGTGATGCTGTCTTATCTTCTCATTTTCTGCCATCCCCTTCTCCCTTTGCCTTCTATCTTTCCCAGCATTAGGGTCTTGAAACTTTATCTTCATTATATTCCACTCAAACCAATGAACAGAGGACCCAAATTTTGGAGGAAAATGGTACACTTTGTACAGTTGAAAGATTTCCAGCAAAAGAGAAAAACTTAAAGTTCACTTACTTACAATCATTATCAGTCTGTGTCTTTTTCCTCTACAGAACTCTAAACTTCTTATGGCTTTTGTATCTTTCTTGGTGCCTAGTGAAATGTCTGCCTAGAGTATCTTGAATTTAATTTGATTATATATCATAATTTTATCAGAAGCCATCTGGTCTGAGTTAAGTCATATAAAACTAGGTTGAAATCAGCTTCATCACTTATTAACTGAATGACACTGAATAAATTAATTATCCTCTAAACTCAGCTTCCTCATCTATAAGATCCAATTATTGAAAAGATTAAAAGAGATAATATGTATAAAGTACTTACCACAGTGCCTAGAAAATTACAAGCATTTAACAAATGCTAGTTCCCACTATTTTTATCATTGAGCTCTTTATTTTTGCTTCTCACACACACAATCCATGGTATCAAATTCCACATACATCGGTCAGCCAGAAACCCAAGTAAATCAATGAATAAGACAAGAACACTAATCAATCTTCCAATTTTTCTATTCTGACAAGATCCTGGCAACTGGGAGTGAGGGGGAAAAAAATCTGCTGAAAAGATGCATCAACTCTATTATCAAAACAGAGTCAGATGATGTCACAGTTAGCAGAAGTCTTTACAAATGAAGATGATTCTACTAATAATATTAAATACAGTGCTAATTCATTCAATCTTCTGCAAAGACTCAAGCAAAAAAAAAAAAAAAGGGAAAATACTCCCCCTAAAAACAACTGAGACATCTTGGTTTTTGAAGAAATGTAGAAAACAGAAAACATAGCTTTAGTTGTCAAAAAGCAGACAATGTTTGATCAGAACCAGAAAGAAAATTAATAAACTAATTAATAACATTCTTCTGGCCCAAAGACAACACTGTTCTTACAATGTCTGCTTATAATTGAAAATGAAATTATTTGATAGTTTAAGAAGTTATGCATTCAGAGAAGATGACTCTCTGGGGAGAAGTGGAAGCAATCATCTTAATATATTTTGGGCAGACTCAAGAAAATATTGGAACTTTAGACTGAGACCTAGATTTGGCTGTGTTCTAGAACAAAAAAGTTATTTGTGCATGATACTTCTCAGATACATATTTAGAAAGGAATTGAATTGAACTGAAATATGCAAATGGCATCAGGCTATGTCAATTCCAAGGAAATGTTAAAACCCAAACTATTACTATTTTGAAAATAGCACCATTTAATTTTCTTCTTTATCTGCCTCTCCCACTTTCTATAGATATTGAGGGATATTCCGGATCTATCCCGCTAAAACTGGTTTCAGTTCAGTTCAGTTCAGTCACTCAGTCATGTCCGACTCTTTGCGACCCCATGAATCGCAGCATGCCAGGCCTCCCTGTCCATCACCAACTCCCGGAGTTCACTCAAACTCAAGACCATTGAGTCGGTGATGCCATCCAGCCATCTCAGCCTCTGTCGTACCCTTCTCCTCCTGCCCCCAATCCCTCCCAGCATCAGAGTCTTTTCCAATGAGTCAACTCTTCGAGTGAGGTGGCCAAAGTACTGGAGCTTCAGCTTCAATATCAGTCCTTCCAATGAACACTCAGGACTGGTCTCCTTTAAGATGGACTGGTTGGATCTTCTTGCAGTCCAAGGGACTCTCAAGAGTCTTCTCCAACACCGCAGTTCAAAAGCATCAGTTCGGTGCTCAGCTTTCTTCCCCGTCCAACTCTCACAACCATACATGACTACTGGAAAAACCATCGCCTTGACTAGATGGACCTTTGTTGGCAAAGTAATGTCTCTGCTTTTGAAAAACTGATTTAGCAATACTTAACATTCAGCAAAGAACACTCCCACCTCCAGGATATACCTTCTTCATCATTATGGATGACTGGCATATAAAAAAATATGATGCCTAGAATTGGGGTCAGTTCTTCTCTTGCGAATATTCACACATCAAACAATTCTCCTTCCTCATTTTCATAAAGACTGTTCTGACCATATTATCATAGCTAAAGGACAAAGCATATCACTCTCAAAACTCAATTGATCTTAGTTACTCTACATGAAGTAATGGAAATTCTTTCTCTGTGTAAAAGGGTTAAGCTTAGAGGGAAAAAAGAGAAAGATTTTCTGGTTCATTCTAAATAGGCTTTGGAGAAAGAATCTCTAAGTGCAAAACACATCACCTCCCGCATTTCATCGATCAAAGCATTTTGTAAAACAAGCAAATGCAGAATTTTGAGAGGCATTTCAAGGCTTGTCTTTGGGAAGTTAATTCCCTTTGCTAATTTATCATTGATTTCCATTGTCTTTTCCTCTCTTATGCCATCACCACATATAAGAGAATATAACAAGATTCTCATTTGTCTAAAACTTAGCTTGAATTGTTCACAAGGTGGATACTCATGGGGGCTGTAAAAGGCAGGATGTGTGCATTCATTCAGATCCAACTAACACCATGGCATCCCTCCTATGTGCTGGGCTCAGGTTAAGCAGGATGGTGCTGGCACTGCCCCTGCCTCTGAACACCATACTGCAGGTGCTTCCTGACATGTTTCAGACTCTGCAAATCCCAAGATACATACTTTAGAATGTTCTGATCACAAGCTGTCTATCAGAAAGCACATTAATAGAGTCCCAGGAGCCTACAGGAAATCACTGTTCCCAGGCTGCTACTTCTTTGCTACGTGTCCTTTTTGCTTGGACATCCACTGGTTGCACACAGTAGACCCCTGCTCCCCCATCAGAGGAGGATGATCCCACTCTGCTATAGCTTCTCATTCATCCATTCTGGGTTTAAAGATTCTTCCAGATCCACTATAGAGGAATTTAACTCCCCAAAGGCCCCAACTACAAATAGAAAAGCTTCCTTGCTGATACCACATACCCCTTTCCCCCTTTCCCAGTTCTTATACTCAATACCCCCTCCTCCTTCCAAATTCTGCAGGCTAAAAGTAGGAATAATATAGTTCACTTATAAAATACTAATTCTGACTATAATTTTTGATTATATAAAAATATCCATCCTAATCAGAGTGCTTTTCAACCTTATAATAATAAGTAGAACACTAATATCTATAAAGACTTACCATATATTTGGTAATGAATATTACATTTTCTCCTCTAAACAACCTTACAAGGCAGGTACCAGGGTCAGGAAAATTAAGGTTTGCATAGGTTAAGTGACTTGGTCAAGGTCAAATAGCAAGGGATAAGAGACAATAATCAAACCAGGTCTGTTCAGATGCCAAAGCCCAGCTTTCAACATGTTCCCATGCTGCTTCATAAGGTCAAAATGTGGGACGCAAAGCAAAAATTAGATTACAGCACTAGGCATTTGTTTAATATAAATCGTTTCTTTTCAAGCTTTATGGAAAACAAACTGGAAGAAATATTTTATTCCAAGATTGCCACTGTAGAATAGTGGAAGTAGCCTAAACTTTTGATTTGTACTACTGTGAGTAAAACTTACCATAGTTTATGTTTAAATGAATGCTGGGAATGGACTAGAATAGAACGTACCTTAATTGATTTATGGATACTGTGTTTCTTAATAACTCACAGTTAGCAATTTCCAATTTTAACCAATCCCATTCAATAAGAGCTTTCTCAAAACACTTAACATCATTTTCTTTGAATACCTGTGGTTAGAGCAAATGTTGCCCACCACGATAACCTGATCAGCTAAGCCTCCAGAAAGTGTTTTACTCCTCCTGCCCACGCATTTGGTCTGCCCAGTGGTTCGCCCTGTAGGTCAGACTGTTTCATCAGATTGTTCCTGTGTACTCTCCCCCTACACTGAGTTTTATGCTCCATATTCAAGATGGTTATATTGTCCAGTGACTCAATCCTATAGTCATTTCCCCATTTGTGAAAACTGTAAACATCTCTGACCTTGACTTCTCTTCTGATATATCACTTTCTAACCTTTGTAAACATACATATATAATTACATATGTCTATGTGAATAACTTATTCAACTCTTCTGCGTGGAAACCAATTAACTCACTCAGAGTTTGGTTTTGGTTTTTGTGTTAAGGCCAGATAGACTCAGTTTAGAAAGATTTTTGCTTGGCCTGTAGTACAATGGCAGTGACAAAAATAACACTCTGTATTATCAATTCACCCTATTTTTACTCGCTTCAAAGGACTATTTCATTTTTACATTCCTGATGCCATTGAGTCACTGGTCTATTTTCATTTATAACATGAGTATTACTACTTTCTTAGCATAGTAATTTCTACAACTCATGCGATTAATAAATATGATTGAATCTGAATTTTTTAAAATAGAGATCACTATAAAGAGGAGCTGTTTGTACCAAATATAGTCCAAAAACATGAACACTACCAGATAACTTACCAGAAAGCACTTACTAAGCTTTTATTTTGTTAATTAGGCATCTCTGTCCTTAGAGTTTCTATGTTGAAACATCATCTAGATCAGAGCTGCTCAATAGAAATAGGATGTGATGCAAGTAAAATATGTAATTTAAAATTTTCTAGTAGACACAATTAAGAAGGTAAAAAGAAACAGGTGAGATTAATGTATTATAACACTAAACTATTCATATGAATTTTATTAAACCCAATGTATGTGAAATATTGGGCTTCCCAGATGGCGCTATTCGTAAATAACCCACCTGCCAATGCAGGAGACATAAGATATGCAGGTTCCATCCCTGGGTGGGGAAGATTCCTGGAGAAGAGCATGGCAAGCTGCTCCAGTATTCTTGCCTGGAGAATCCCATGAACAGAGGAGCCTGGCAGGTTGCAGTTCATAGGGTTGCAAAGAGCCGGACATGATTGAAGCAACTTAGCATGCACATATGTGAAACATTATTATTTCAATATGAAATCATATAAAAACTATTGAGATATTTAACATTATTTTATATTAAGCTTTCCAAATCTGGTGTGTATATATTTACACTTACAGTGAGTTCAGACTAGCACCTTTCAAGTATTTGGTGCCGCAAATGGCCAGTGGCTATTGTATTGCACTGCACAGGTCCAGATCTGTGGTTTGCAACCTCATTGCTCACTTGTGGAGTTTCTATACATTTTTATTCTCAGGCTACTCCCCTCCCAAGCCAATTAACCCAGAATATCTGTGAGTAAGACACAAACATCAATATTTTTTAAAGTTCCCAGGTGACTTCAATGAGTAGCCAAAATTGACAACAACTTGTCAAAGACAATATGGAGGTTGGACATGAATGTCCTCATTCATTCATTTAAATGTCATGAGGGGCAATGGTGAGTGACATCAAGGAGCTCATAATTTGTGTGTGTGTGAGAAACACACTAAAACAAATATCCACAATGCTGTGATAATCACACAAATAAAAATGTAAACAAAATATACAATAGGATAGTAAAGAAAGAGCAACGATGCCTGATGAAAACCTATTCCTCATGCATTAGCTGGTAGATTGGTAAATGTCATCAGATCGGAGTAGAGTATCTTTTGAAAGAGACAATAGATTTTTGAAAGGTATTTTAGTTGGTGCTATAAAAGCCTCCTTCATCAGAACCTAACTAATTCAGATTTTATAATTTCTGATAGACACTGAGGAAGAATATACTTCTGCCCTACATTTGGGGAGAAAACAAAAATGTTTTCTACGAAAAAGAAGATTTTAACAGATCATTTAAAATTATCGATACTTTACTGAAACAAATAAAAAACAACTGACATATTCACAAGTGAAGCTCTCTGAATCTAAATCAGTTTACCACACTATATGGATTAAAATGTCATCAAAGTTATTCAGTTATATTTTTTAAAGAAAAGCATAGTAATTTAGACTTATTCCAAATGTATCAGTTTTTTGTGATATGAATACAAATTCTCTTGAATATGTTCTTCTACTATTGAATATACTTTCTAGTACGATAAATTTTTGAGGACATTTTCCATCATAGAGTCTACTGTGGTTGCAAAATAAAACTATGCCTCTTGCACACACCCTACTTTTTAAGCTTTTTGTTTTCTTTTTCTGACTAATATATCCCTGGGGCTTCCCTGGTGGCTCAGATAGTAAACAATCTGCCTGCAATGCAGGTTCGATCCCTGAATCAGGAAGGAAAATCCCCTGGAGAGGTGCATGGCATCCCAATCCAGTATTCTTGCCTGGAAAATCCCATGGACAGAGGAGCCTGGTGGGCTACGGTCCATGGGGTTGCAAAGAGTCAGACACGACTGAAGCAACACAGCACAGAATACATCCTTATTCCTTTATTTGCTCAAAGATGAGCTCAGAATGTTTTTCCTTTCTGAAACCATCACTGACTATCCCCACACACAATCCCATGACCCTCTGTGTCTTCTGGTATGCTGTGGACAAGCTTCTCATGACACTTGTATATATCAACAAATAAGCACAAAACTGAATGATTCCTGTTTGAAAGATTATGAGCTGCTTGAGGGCAATTCATGTCTTTTCATCTTCCTGTCTCTAGCCACCAGCATAATGTGTGACACTTGGTAAGTAATCAAAGATATTACTCAAGTTAGATTAAAACACAGAAAACAGTGCCTTGTGAAACCAAAGCAAGAGCCAAAAATATACTTCCACAAGAATAATGGAAAAGATTTATACACCGAGTAAGGAAGTACAGAGATTTCTTAAAACTGTTAGTGATTATGTCACCTTAAAAGTAAAAGGAAACAACAAAAGGTGTCAGCTTGTGCTCTGAAAATTTTCCTACAAATAATATGATGATTATCTTCCCTTGAAAGAGAGAAACATATATATCATGATTTCTACACTGAGGGTTTAGGGAGTGGACGTGTTTTGTTCTAATAGCAAAATAATTGGAGAGACTATTGTACTGGTCAGCATGACCCAGCCGGAAAACTTTTGATTTAGTAAACTTGTCTTCCTAAGTAAAACAAAGCTAATTGGACCAATAGAAACAATAACATGCTGCTCAAGGCTCTCCCCAGATCGTCAGAAAAAAATGTCAATGAGAAAGAAAATTGCTTTTGAGAGAAACAAACCAGTGTGACTGCTTAGCTCTGAAAAACAAGAGGACAAGGGTGGAGACAGAGAAAGCACCCATGGTTCAGACTGGGGCTGTTGGGTTTGCATCGTCATGTGTTAATGTCACACCTAGGGCCCAACCCTACTACGTCAAGCTCCCCAGAGCAGAAATAAGTAAGGGCTTACACATCCTTGCTCCATAAGTCTCCCTCACGCAATATCTGTTATTGCGCTCACTCATCCTGAGACACAAAATGCCTGGACCATCTTACCTTGGGGCCACACATAAGATGAGTTTCTGGTAGTTATTGTCACTGCTTCATTTTTTCACATATATTTATTTCATAAATATGCAAAAAATAACTCAGATAATTCTCCAAATTCAATGGTCTTATTGTGATCTCTGCCAGATTAAGAATTCCACAAGCTAAGCAGATGACACCACCCTTATGGCAGAAAGTGAAGAGGAACTAAAAAGCCTCTTGATGAAAGTGAAAGAGGAGAGTGAAAAGGTTGGCTTAAAGCTCAAAATTCAGAAAACGAAGATCATGGTATCCGGTCCCATCACTTCATGGGAAATAGATGCGGAAACAGTGGAAACAGTGTCAGACTTTATTTTGAGGGGCTCCAAAATCACTGCAGACAGTGACTGCAGCCATGAAATTAAAAGACGATTACTCCTTGGAAGGAAAGTTATGACCAACCTAGATAGCATATTCAAAAGCAGAGATATTACTTTGCCAACAAAGGTTCATCTAGTCAAGGCTATGGTTTTTCCTGTGGTCATGTATGGATGTGAGAGTTGGACTGTGAAGAAGGCTGAGTGCCGAAGAATGGATGCTTTTGAACTGTGGTGTTGGAGAAGACTCTTTAGAGTCCCTTGGACTGCAAGGAGATCCAACCAGTCCATTCTGAAGGAGATCAGCCCTGGGATTTCTTTGGAGGGAATGATGCTAAAGCTGAAACTGCAGTACTTTGGCCACCTCATGCGAAGAGTTGACTCATTGGAAAAGACTCTGATGCTGGGAGGGATTGGGGGCAGGAGGAGAAGGGGACGACAGAGGATGAGATGGCTGGATGGCATCACTGACTCAATGGACGTGAGTCTGAGTGAACTCCAGGAGTTGGTGATGGACAGGGAGGCCTGGTGTGCTGCGATTCATAGGGTCACGAAGAGTCGGACATGACTGAGCGACTGAACTGAACTGAACTGAACTGAAGGTTATCTTAAATCCACTCTCCTTGGGAAAAAAAATACAGAAATTTTAGGTACATTATATGGGCCTCGCTTCTTCACCTTTGTCTCTCTTTAGACTATTCTCTCCCTTTTGCCCTCAAATACAAACATGTCCCTAAAAATGCCTGAAAGCATTGTAAAATGGTCAATTACATAAAACAGCAGCCTTCACGTTTAAAAACTTACAGTATTTCATATACTATTTCTGTAATCCTATTTGTCAAGTTTTAAATAGGTCCAAAATTCATATGTTGTCCTAAAAAGCTTTGAGAGAATAGCCCTCTCTTCAAAGAGTAGACTACTATTAATATACAACTGGTCAAGTTTAAACTAATAAACCATAATCAAGCAAAAATCGGTCTTGAGGAAAAATAGGTCTTGCCTTAAACCTTCATGACTTAAAAGTTTCATATTTGGCACTCATAAGAAATCCCACTCATGTGTGTGAATTATTCATGCATAGTTAAATGTGCACCTATAAATGCACAAGATATATATACAGATTTCAATGTGTTCTCTGATTTCAGTTTATGAAATGTCTTATAGATACACACTGGTCTTGGAGAAACTACCACTTTGATATCCATTAGACGTGATATATGAGTTTACCACTGTACCATCATGGTAACATAATGCCATGGTCTAAGATTTATCAGAATTCCCTGGTGGCCCAGACAGTAAAGCATCTGCCTACAATGTGGGAGACCCGGGTTCAATCCCTGGGTCAGGAATATCTCCTGGAGAAGGAAATGGCAACCAACTCCAGTATTCTTGCCTGGAAAATCCCATGGATGGAGAAGCCTGGTAGGCTACAGTCCATGGGGTCACAAAGAGTTGGACACAACTGAGCGACTTCACTTTATTTTCACTTTCAAGATTTATCTATTAGACAACTCAAAAGTATGTAAATACTCTAGCAATGAAAATAAAATTGCGAAGCTCTTAAATCATGGTCAGTGAAGTATGTCTATATCAGTCATAATCTAATCAATCCTCCACCTCCATCAAGTTTTAGCTACATTGACATCCAAACCCACTTACCACTTTGGGGTCTTCTTTGCATACTTGCTATAAGAATGACAAACTGCTTAAACTGGTTGACTGCTATTGCAAGGTCAAGCAAAAGCCAACACTGAAACCCAAACCAATGATTATATCTATGCTGCTGCTAAGTCGCTTCAGTCGTGTCCGACTCTGTGCGACCCCATAGACGGCAGCCCACCAGGCTTCCCCGTCCCTGGGATTCTCCAGGCAAGAACACTGGAGTGGGTTGCCATTTCCTCCTCCAATGCATGAAAGTGAAAAGTGAAAGTGAAGTCGTGTCCGACTCTAGCGACCCCATGGACTGCAGCCTACCAGGCTCCTCCGTCCATGGATTTTCTAGGCAAAAGTACTGGAGTGGGGTGCCATTGCCTTCTCTGGATTATATCTATAGATGCCTAAATTAACAATCAGACAAGACTATACATTAAATGGTTAAACTCCATACTCCTGGCATTCTACTATTTACTCAGTCCAGGAAGCCAGAAGCATGGAACTAAACATTTGTACTATGTTGAAGTTTCTCCCACAGAAATTCTCACAGAATTGTAGGAGAAAATTTCCTAAAATGTTTTTCTAATTGCACAGATTGAGGAAACCATTTCATTCAATGGCTCAATCCTCTTGAGCCTTAGTGGATAACAATAAATGTCTCTAAATAAATTATGTGATTCATGCTAAATGTGTGTTGGTCTTGTCATGGCAGGTTGTGGAAGGTGGTCACATGAAAGTAGCCAAAACCAGCCAGCAAGATAGAGATTGTGGCCAGGGACCATTTTATATAGACAGGGACTGGGTGGTAACAGTGCTAAAAACAAATAGCCAAACAAAGAGTAGGAATTTTCAGCCACTGTGAAGTTAGAAAGATCCCAGCCAGGAGAAGGACATTGGATCTCACTGTCCCCCCACCCCTTTAACTCTCCCCCAAAGCCCCTCAATAAAATGGCTTGATTCCCTCTGCACCCCCCCTCCAAAACAAAAGACTAGGAAAAAATCCATAATAATAAAGAGAAACACATGTTGAACGCTTAATCTGTGTGTAGACTTTGATAAGCATCTGAAACATATTATTCTACTCTATTTTCATCAGCATTCATTCATTCAAAAAAAGAAGCAAAACACACACGCATCACTGGATATAAAATAGATGAGGAAACGGAGATCCACAGAGGAGTTACTCCAGATCTTAAAATTCTGAATTGCTGATGGGGGCCTCAAAGCAGGCAGATACACTTAACTGGAACACTTAGCAGATGCACTTCACCAACTCACCCTCCCCCATGAGTCAACGAACAGGACTGATTTCCAAGAGGCTGGCCAAACCTTCATGGTAGGCAAGGTTCAAGGCTGGGACAGGTGGTCTGTGCGCCCCAGTACTGAAGTTCAAGCTGGACAGGAGCACAGGCAACTACAGAACAGGGTATGTAGGACAGGAGTGGAGAGATACACTCAAGGCAGGAAGACACAAGAGGAAACTGCTCTTGGGTAGAAATCAGGGCCCATTTTGAGATTCAAGCCCCACATCAGAGAAAAGTTAGAAACAGATGCCAAGAAGGGAGTATTTCAGGATTTGCAACAAGACGCTGGACCATTCTGCCCTATTTATAAGGTACAAATCTGGGCTTCCCTGGTGGCTCAGACAGTAAAGAATCTGCCTGCAATGCAGGAGACCAGGGAAGATGGGTTGGGAAGATCCCCCAGAGAAGGGAATGGCAACCCACTCCAGTATTCTTGACTGGAGAATTCCATGGACAAAGGAGCCTGGTGAAATACAGTCCATGGGGTTGCAAAGAGTTGGACACAACTGAGCAACTAACACTTTTGGCTTTTCAATTTGCGCTAACAAGTGTGTACAAGCCTATGCAGGCAGAGACAGCCTGCCCGTGACTGCAGCCAAACCCCAGGTCTTCTAGGCTGAAGACCACTCATGCTTCTAAAATCTTCACTTTCAAGTTCCAAATGCTATGCTTTCCTCTTTTCCAATTATCACTATCTTCATCCCCATACACATCTATTAGAAAAAAGCAACAATAAGACATCTACTTAGTTCAGTCATCTGGGAAATGCTATGGATAATACAGTACTGTGGGTCAAATAACACATTCAAAAACCAGTCAATTTAGTGGAAAAAAGAACAGTCAAATTGCTTATTTTGCATCATGCAGAGCAAAAAAATTACAACTTGAATGTTGTGCTTTTCAAATAGTTGTACTGATGTTGGGTAGACATAATCACATTCACCAGGCATCTCTGCACTTTGGTGCTTTGGTATATTATTTTTTAAACTGTCTTTTTTTTTT
>NW_011495080.1:10012506-10037317 GCF_000754665.1 Bison bison bison | reverse complement strand
CTTTTTTTTTTTCTTGGAATCAAATATATTTATCCTTTGGGGATGCTTAATTCCTTAATGTCAATCAATTTTTTTTTTTCACTAAAGCAAGCAAGTTCTCTGTTTTGCAGCTAAATTCTTAATCAGCTTTTGTTCAGAAACTGTTTATTTCTGTCTGCATTACAAATGCTAGATTAACCAATCTATCAACCCAGGATAATATAAGGAAGGATCTTGTCAGTTTGTCCTTTCCTCTCAGGAACACAGATACTGTATCCTGCACTTTTTTAGAAAGGAAATAATAGGATTAGACTAAGATGGAGAACAAGAGGAGGTCAGACCCAAGAAAAGTATGTGGTCCTTTTAGAACTTTCCCATGTAACATGGGGAATTGTAATCCATTTGTGCTAAATGCTTTGACTATGCTCATTATGCAAAAAACATTAAAGCCTCGTATATTTTGTTACCATAGTTCTGCCTACTGGGAACTATAATTAAAGCACATTTGAGCAAATGCAATTTTATTTGTTATTAAGCGACTAAAAGCTTAGTCAACCTTGCAAATATGACATTATTTTAGGATTACAATATGAGCCAGCCAGCTAGCCAATAAACTTTATTAGGTCCTATCTTTATTAGCAATGCCTCTTATTCCTATTGTGGGAGACCCCTATGCTATGTAACAGTTGTTCTCAAACTTTAGAAAGTCTCAGCATAGCCTGCAGGACTTGTTAAAATATCTGAGCCTTGCTTTCAGGGTTTCCTTACAACTGGGTTAGGGCCCTAAAACTTGCATTTCTAATATATCCCTAGGAGACACTGATGCCTCTGGTCTGCAGATCACACTTTAATGCTATATAATATACTGGTTAGAACTTTGGAGTCAATCCACCTGGGTTCATATTCTACTTTACAGTATTTATACATCCTTGGGCAAGTGACCTCATCTCTCTAAGTCTCAGTTTCTTAATTCATTTACTGGGGACAATAATATTTATCCAAAAGGTTAAGATCCTGCAAGCCACCAGGTATGGCCAAAAAAAAAAAAAACCCAAATCAAAACAAACCTAATTTTGTATAAATTTATGGTGATTACAGTTTCCCTTCACTATAGGAATTCTGATTGAAGGCAGGAGTAACATATAACTTCCCTCACTTTAACACTAATGCCCTCACCCACAGGAAATGCATCCATTCTGTAACACAACATAGAACAGGGCAATACCTTCTGACATTTTTATTTGGGAGCTCAAGATATCTAATAACTTCAGTCAGTGGTCTCTGGTAATCTCCATGCACATGGGTTAATGACAAGAAAATAAAATAACATTCATTTTAGTTTCTAAAAATTCTAAGAATGTAAATCTTTAATGAAATGTTGGAATAAAATAAATCACAGCTGTATTTGCAATTCTCCAACTATTAAAATTTCATTTTAACTGTTTATCTTTTGACTACCCAGTTTCTCATTTAATGATGAAACTGATAACAAATACTCAAACCAAGTAGAAAAAAAAAAATAATAAATAAGATACTAGGAAGGTAGTATCAGGAACATTTTTTGAGGGTCCAAATAGTGACAAACTGTAGCAATAATAATTAAAATTTCAAAATACACCAGTATATATGACTATCTCATTTTCTCTCTGTCTTAGGAACACACGCACACAAACACAAACTACCAATGAAATCTATACTTCCAAAAAAATCCTTTGTACCTTGGAAACCTCTTTTGGTCCTGGCTCATATTAAATTCCTTTCTATAGCTGTATAGTAAAGGTTTACCATAATGATGATTTTTTAAATTGTGGTATTTAAAATTTTTCATGTTTCTAATTACAGCATAAGAAACACAAGATATCATGAAATTTAACAAAAATGTCTACATAATTTAAATGACTACATGTGTAGAATATAATTTAATATAAAACTCAGTCACTTGAATAATGATATCTTAGACACAGTCACACTGGTCATAGAGAATATCTGTCAGCTTAGGTGAAAAATAGGTAGCAATATCTTACAGAAAATTCATTACTGTTTATCACTCTAATGACAGAAAGTGAAGAACTAAAGAGCCTCTTGATGAGGGAAATGGTAAAGTGAAAAAAGTTGGCTTGAAACTCAACATTCAAAAAAAACTAAGATCATGGCATCCAGTCCCTTCACTTCATGGCAAGTAGCAGGGGAAAAAGTAGAAACAGTAACAGATTTTATTTTCTTGGGCTCCAAAATCACTGCAGACAGTGACTGCTGCCATGAAATTAAAGGCACTTGCTTCTTGGAAGGAAAGCTATGACAAACCTAGACAGCATACTACAAAGCCAGGACATCACTTTGCCAACAAAGGTCCATCTAGTCAGAGCTATGGTTTTTCCAATAGCCATATATGAATGTGAGAGTTGGACCATAAAGAAGGCTGAGCACCAAAGAATTGATGCTTTTGAACTGTGGTGCTGGAGAAGACTCTTGAGAGTCCCTTGGACTGCAAGGAGCTCAAACCAGTCAATCTTAAAGGAAATCAACCCTGAATATTCATTGGAAGTATTGATGCTGAAGCTTAAGCTCCAACACTTTGGCAACCTCATTGAAAAAGACCCTGATGCTGGGAAAGACTGAAGGCAAGAGAAGAGGGCAGGAGAGGATGAGATGGTTAGACAGAATCACCAACTCAGTGGACATGAATTTGAGCAAATTCCAGCAGACAGTGAAGGACAGGGGAGCCTGGCATGCTGCAGTCCATGGGGTTGCAAAGAGTTGGACACAACTTAGCAACTGAATAACAACAAATAGAGGACAGTATTTGTTCAGTTGATTCTATCTCTAATGGTTTAGTTGCACAATGAATGCAACTTCACTCTTATTTTCCACAGAAAAAGACAAAGACTGGTCTTGTAATTCTTCAATTCCATCCATCACTGTAATATCCAACTCATTCATTTGTATATACCTTTCCACAAGGGTTTATCTTCATTAAAGAATTCCTTGTGCATTTTATCTATTTTGATCAAAATCTGTATAAACACAGTTTCATGATATCAACATATATGATGATTTTTACTATTTTCAGTTCTTTGGAAGACTTAAGAAAAACCTCAAGAAATAAGCATTAGCAGAGTTTTGAAGATTCTGATTTGTTTCAACAAAAACATCAATTATTTCAAGTCCTTTGCTGATTAGAAAGTAGTGGATCTCATGCAACAATCAAAGCATTTTGATCTTATGTTTTGTACTCCCATACAATACCTTATTATTTCCAATAATTATCTGAAGGTTTGACTTTTTCCAATATCCTTCTCTCAGTCTTGTGTGTCTGTTAGGGAATCAAAAGGTTTGCTTGCCTAAGAAGAAATATGCTAAAAAGAGAATGAGACAACAATTTCAGAAGGAAAGGATAATAGGCAAATGCCCTTTCCTTGTTATAATTCTTGGGATTATAGTAAATGTAAAGACCTAACACACATCACCTTCAGTGAAACCTTCAGAAGATCTTTTAACTTATCTTTGTGGACAAAATGGAGTAAGAAGAAGCTAAGTGCATGAATATTAAAACAGATTTGTCACAGTTTCAACAATAAAACCCAGAGGGTGTGAACCTAGTTCTAGGTTTCCAACATCATAGAAGGATTCTTTCCTAGGTTCCATTTGTTTCAACATTCCACATTCTCATCAATGAGATGCAGCTATAAAGATGACACCATAGGATCTGTAGACAGGACAGTGTTGGATGATTGAAAGTGATCAAAAAAGAAGATGATATGTTAGAAACAAGGGCTGAATAAGGTGAAAAGTAATAAAAATAAATGTAAAAAAAGATGATTATATCCAAAGGACAATTGTACAGACTGGACAGTAGCAATAACTTAGTAACAATCCATGCAACAGAGGCTTCGTGATGTTAGTCTGTGTTGTTGCTGTTCAGTTGCTCGGTTGTGTCCAACTCTTTGCGACCCCATGGTCTTTAGAAAGGCTAATATGAATCAACAGTAAACTGAAAGTTTGCTGAATGAATGAATGAAGGTACTATAGAATAATAGGAGGAATGAAGAAAAAAGGGAGGACAGGGAGAGAGAAAAATGAGGACAAAATGAGGGGAGAGGAGACAGTCTATATGAAAAGGAGAAAAACCCCACAGACCACCCTAGATATACTCCAGTATAAGTATGTATGGAACAACTGGATACCCTCAGGAGTGATCTGTCGAATCAATGCCATTCAAAAAACTCTTGGAGGAATCATGCATCTTTAGCCTTTGATATCTGATAAGCATGTTCAAATACCCTAAGAACTTCAGTGGGAAAAAGAAATTGGAGGTGGTGTTGTTTCAACAAGACAAATGAATGGCAGGCACAAAGCAGCAGAATTAGATTCTGTAAGCATATCTTATGTCCAAGGGTAGAGAAACCCAAGTAAGATGGTAGGTGTTGAGAGAGGGCATCAGAGGGCAGACACACCGAAACCATAATCACAGAAAACTAGTCAATCTGATCACACGGACCACAGCCTTGTCTAACTCAATGAAACTAAGCCATGCCATGTGGGGCCACCCAAGACAGCAGGGTCATGGCGGAGAGGTCTGACAGAATGTGGTCCACTGGAGAAGGGAATGGCAAACCACTTCAGTATTCTTGCCTTGAGAACCCCATGAACAGTATGAAAAGGCAAAATGATAGGATACTGAAAGAGGAATTCCCCAGGTCAGTAGGTACCCAATATGCTACTGGAGAACAGTGGAGATATAATTCCAGAAAGAATGAAGTGATGGAGCCAAAGCAAAAACCCAGTTGTAGATATGACTGGTGATAGAAGCAAGGTCCAATGCTGTAAAGAGCAATACTGCATAGGAACCTGGAATGTTAGGTCCATGAATCAAGGCAAATTGGAAGTGGTCAAACAGGAGCTGGCAAGAGTGAACATTGACATTCTAGGAATCAGCAAACTAAAATGGACTGGAATGGATGAATTTAACTCAGATGACCATTATATCTATTACTGTGGGCAGGAATCCCTTAGTAGAAATGTAGTAGCCATCATAGTCAACAAAAGAGTCTGAAATGCAGTACTTGGATGCAATCTCAAAAATGACAGAATGATCTCTGTTCGTTTCCAAGGCAAACCATTCAATATCACAGTAATCCAAGCCTATCCCCCAACCAGTAATTCTGAAGAAGCTAAAGTGGAATGGTTCTATGAAGACCTACAAGACCTTTTAGAACTAACACCCAAAAAAGATGTCCTTTTCATTATAAGGGACTGGAATGAAAAACTAGGAAGTCAAGAAACACCTGGGGTAACAGGGAAATTTGGCCTTGGAATACGGAATGAAGCAGGGCAAAGACTAATAGCGTTTTGCCAAGAGAACGCACTGGTCATAGCAAACACACTCTTCCAACAACACAAGAGAAGACTCTCCACATGGACATCACCAGATGGTCAACACCGAAATCAGATTGATAATATTCTTTGCAGCCAAAAATGGAGAAGCTCTACAGAGTCAGAAAAAACAAGACCAGGAGCTGACTGTGGCTCAGATCATGAACTCCTTATTGCCAAATTCAGACTGAAATTGAAGAAAGTAGAGAAACCACTAGACCATTCAGGTATAACCTAAATCAAATCCCTTATGATTATACAGTGGAAGTGAGAAATAGATTTAAGGGACTAGATCTGATAGATAGAGTGCCTGATGAACTATGGACAGAGGTTCATGACACTGTACAGGAGACAGGGATCAAGACCATCCCCATGGAAAAGAAATGCAAAAGAGCAAAATGGATATCTAAGGAGGCCTTACAAATAGCTGTGAAAAGAAGAGAAGCAAAAAGCAAAGGAGAAAAGGAAGGATATAAGCATCTGAACGCAAAGTTCCAAAGAATAGCAAGGAGAGATAAGAAAGCCTTCCTCAGCGATCAGTGCAAAGAAGTAGAGGAAAACAATAGAATGGGAAAGACTAGAGATCTCTTCAAGAAAATTAGAGATACCAAGGGAACATTTTATTCAAAGATGGGCTCAATAAAGGACAGAAATGGTATGGACCTAACAGAAGCAGAAGATACAAGAAGAGGTAGCAAGAGTACATGGAAGAACTGTACAAAAAAGAGCTTCACGACCCAGATAATCACGATGGTGTGATCACTGACCTAGAGTCAGACATCCTGGAATGTGAAGTCAAGTGGGCCTTAGAAAGCATCACTACGAACAAAGCTAGTGGAGGTGATGGAATTCCAGTTGAGCTATTCCAAATCCTGAAAGATGATCCTGTGAAAGTGCTGCACTCGATATGCCAGCAAATTTGGAAAACTCAGCAGTGGCCACAGGACTGGAAAAGGTCAGTTTTCATTCCATCCCAAAGAAAGGCAACGCCAAAGAATGCTCAAACTACCACACAATTGCACTCATCTCACTGCTAGTAAAGTAATGCTCAAAATTCTCCAAGCCAGGCTTCAGCAATACGTGAACCATGAAATTCCAGATGTTCAAGCCAGTTTTACGAAAGGCAGAGGAACCAGAGATCAAATTGCCAACATCTGCTGGATCATCGAAAAAGCAAGAGAGTTCCAAAAAAACATCTATTTCTGCTTTATGGACTATGCCAAAGCCTTTGACTGTGTGGATCACAATAAACTGTGGAAAGTTCTGAAAGAGATGGGAATATCAGACCACCTGACTTACCTCTTGAGAAACCTATATGCAGGTCAGGAAGCAACAGTTAGAACTGGACATGGAACAACAGACTGGTTCCAAATGGGAAAAGGAGTACATCAATGCTGTATATTGTCACCCTGCTTATTTAACGTCTATGCAGAGTACATCATGAGAAACACTGGACTAGAGGAAGCACAAGCTGGAATCAAGATTGCCCGGAGAAATCTCAATAACCTCAGATATGCAGATGACACCACCCTTACGGCAGAAAATGAAGAGGAACTAAAAAGTCTCTTGATGAAAGTGAAAGAGGAGAGTGAAAAAGTTGGCTTAAAGCTCAACATTTGGAAAACTAACATCATGGCATCTAGTCCCATCACTTCATGGAAAATAGATGGGGAAACAGTGGAAACAGTGTCAGACTTTATTTTGGGGGGCTCCAAAATCACTGCAGATGGTGACTGCAGCCATGGTTTACTCCTTGAAAGGAAAATTATGACCAAACTAGATAGCATATTCAAAAGCAGAGACATTACTTTGCCAACAAAGGTCCGTCTAGTCAAGGCTATGATTTTTCCAGTGGTTGTGTATGGATGTGAGAGTTGGACTGTGAAGAAGGCTGAGAGCCAAAGAATGGATGCTTTTGAACTGTGGTGTTGGAGAAGACTCTTAAGAGTCCCTTGGACTGCCAGGAGATCCAACCAGTCCATTCTAAAGGAGATCAGTCCTGGGTGTTCATTGGAAGGACTGATGCTGAAGCTGAAACTCCAATACTTTGGCCACCTCATGCAGGGAGTTGACTCATTGGAAGAGACCCTGATGCTGGGAGGGATTGGGGGCAGGAGGAGAAGGGGACGACAGAGGATGAGATGGCTGGATGGCATCACCGACTCAATGGACATGAGTTTGAGTAAACTCTGGCAGTTGGTAATGAACAGGGAGGCCTGGCGTGCTGTGATTCTTGGGGTCACAAAGAGTCAGACACAACTGAGCGACTGAACTGAACTGAACTGAACTGAAGCATATCTTAGTGTCAAAGTTCTCCAAGGATGGAGCTTCTGGCCACTCTCTCTAGAAGGTGCTGGATCTCTGACTGAAAGATCTCTGACAAGGTTTTTGCAAAATTAATTCAAGCATCAGATAGGTGGTAAGATTAGATAATTTTTGAAAATCCCTCTTAACCCCAAGATTCCAATATTCAAACATCATTTTGTGGGGCAATAGAGTTCTTGCAAAAGATTTTTTCTAATAAAAACAACAGAAACAAATGGTTACCTTGGGGAGTGGAACCAAGGCTAGAAAATCATCTATTTTCTTGCATGTTTGCTCTTTAGAGAGTTAATCTCCTTCCGCGGGAATGTATTTATATCTCTTTGTCCTCTTCTATACTGACTGACTCTGCTAATTTGCACATAGCGTGCTTTATCTTGTAAATATAATAGTCCATCCAGCATTCTCCCTTTGTGAGAAATCCCTCTTTACTCTCATAAATAACATGAACGGATATGAAGCATACTTTCCTTTCTTCAACAGAGATGATTCCCAAAAGTAGCCTGAAACATGCCAAACATCTGCTCCTACACACAGTTCAATACATGATACTGATATGTATCATCACTGGGTGAATTCTGAACACAAGGCCAATTAACACACTCCTGAACAACTCCTTCCTCCTCCCCTGGCCCAGTCACAGAAAGCTCAAGGAAATCAGAATAATTCTAATATTTGCCCAAATGAGCTATAACTAAGCAGGTGAATCTACTAAATTGAAAACCACAGTAGAGCATTCTAAAATTTAAATATAAATGAGATAAGTATAATGACAACTGTTTCTCTAATAAATATTTTAAATATGTATAAGTACTTTACTCTCTGTTGTACTTTAATATTCACAGAGAATGCTTTTCCATATTGTGAATTGTTCTTGGAGTTGGGCAGACTTTATTGCCTGCTAAAGATCAGAAGGTGCAACTGTATACTCATTTTTTAATTCAACATATACTTATCTATGTCTTTTCTAGCTGCTGGATATATCATCATGGAGAAAACAGATATGGTACCTGTTCTCATGGAGCTTACTTTCTAGTAGAAAGATCAGCCATAATAGGTAAACAGTTAATGGAAAAGATTATTTAAGTTATGAATTTTTTTTAGCTATGGTGCATGTGGGATCTTAGTTCCCTGACCAGGGAACCTCCTGCATCGGAAGTGCAGAGTCTTAACCACTAAATAGTCAGGGAAGTCCCTAAGTTATGAATTTTAATGCTAGAGTATCTTTCTTTCCGACTCATGGCAACAAGCTATTTTTTGTTTCATTCAAGTGAGCCCAACACCACAGCCATCAGTCTGTTTTCCCTTGATGGTCTTCAGATGGAGAACACTGATGGTTTTAGGATTTCCTTAAATCTACTGGGTTTTTTTTCAGTCTTCTTTTCTTTAGAATTTCTACCCACAATTTTTATATTTTTATCTTAACACTTCTGATTTCAAAGTTTTGTTTAACTTTGCCCTTCCTTGAGGAAAAAGAGCTTGTATGTTCTCAGTATGAATCAAGACTTTTTTTTCATTAAATATACTATTACAAACATATCCCAAACTAATTATCTAAAATTATCAAAATAACCATTCTTCACAGTACTGTTTACTATTTTTTCTGCCTTTTTCTCATTTAACTGTCTACCCACAGCTTGAAAAAAAAAAAGCATTTTGCCTGTATGTTTTATTCCATCAACAAGCGTTCTCCAGGCTTTCTAGTTTCAATGATCATATTTTTAGATGTGGCTACTCTTCACTACTTCTATTTCCATATAGTACAACAAACTACTCAACATTCCCTCTTGGAAAACCTCCACCCCCAGCTTCTTCACCTTGTCATTAGATCGCCTTAGTTTCACGTCATTAGTTTTTGAACGAATATCTTTATTCTGTTCCCAGGGGGCCATACAGTCGAGTCTGTCACTATTTATACCTGAATGACTAAAACAACTTCCCCAAAGGTTTAATATCTCAATTTCTCTCCCTTGCAATTGATCATGTACACTAAATCATAGTTAATCTTAAAACAGTCTGCCATTGCCCCTCTCTGTCTTCTCTGCCCTGGGAGCAGCTCTTGCCACTGCCCCCACCCCCAGAAAATATATGCCTGCCCCAAGTTCATCTCTTTGCACTCACTGGTCAGGATTACCTCTCAGCTGCTGAGCCAACCACTCTCTGTGATGGTACTAACAGATGAGAGCTGCAGCTTGGCAGTCACATGTCCCCTGACCTTACTTATCCCTAACAGCAGCTTCCAAAATAGCACCATTTCAAGGGACATTGACACAGCAGCCAAGTTCATTTGGGTTGGAACTGCCACAGTCAGAGGGGCTTGGCTCTGGGGTAGGGATTAAGACAGTGTTTGGGAGCCTCAGCACTTGTTATGCCAAGAATCCATCTCTGAAGCTACAATTCTTCTCTGAAGCCATTCTGGGCTTTGCCCTCTTGAAGACCATGGGGGTCTTTTGCCTGAGGATGGCCTTTCTCATCCTCTTTGCCATGTGAAGGAGCTGTCTCCATCTTCCAGGGTTCTTTCTTCCACATCTTGTCTGTTCTGTATATTTATTTCCCTATACCTTTCCAAGCAGCCTGGGGGGGAAAAAAATGGTCAACTTAAGGTTTGACAGAGGGAAAACAAATAGTAAATACTGTATGAATAAGAAAAATTATAGCCTGCCATTACCCTAGCTAGGAATGCACCTTGGCTCCCTAATACCTACAGAATCAAGTTTCTTTTTCATGAACTTAGTGCTTAGAAAAGATAATGCTGAAACTGAATAATTCTATTATTAAACTGACCTTTTCATTTAGGAGGATTATAAATAACCTGTTTGGTCCCTGAAAACGATTTTGGATTTTTCAGGCTTATGTGCCATTGGCTTCTATGACTTAGGTACCTACCTATGTCTCCTCACATTATCTAGATAAAACTTTCCTAATTATCTTCCTCCCAAGTTTCTACCAAACTCCTTCCACACAGCACACACACGCGTGCACACACAAAGAAAAAAAGCTTTTTTAGAAATAATTTACTGAGTTCACTGACATAAATGGGAGTTATAAGAAGCACAAGCAAACTATTTCAGCATTATTTTGGCCAAATGTGTATACCTTTCCCATTTCCTTTACACCCACATGAAACCTACACTACGTCTTTTTCCATAGGCTCCAGCTCAGTAGCTTGAATTACAGAATGACATTCTACAGGCAACTTTTGGTTCAACATCCGCAAAATAAAATCAGCTCAGCCTTTGAAGAGAGGATCTACTAGTGATTAATAAATTCACCACTGCCCAGGAGGATAAAAAATAAAAAGAACAAACTGATCACTTTGTTGTGATTTCAAACTAAATATTTATCTTCTATGTATTTCACTTGTCGAAAGAACAAGACTGCAATTTGAGTTTATTAGTAACTGAAGCAGAACTAAAGAAAGATTCCTTATTAGCATGTTATAGCTACCTTTCAAAAACATCTATTTCTTCTTTCATGAAGATTAAACGTATGAAAGAAAATTCAAGTTCTTTTATTAGTATCATAACTAGCTCTTGCAATCAAGGAAAAGGAAGTTTCTCTTATCTTTCTGCCATATTTTATTGTAGTTAAATTAATACTTGTAGTTGTATTATGTCTTTAATACAAGTTAACTGATGCTTAAAGTAACTAAAGTCCAACATTTTTCCCTTTTTAATAATAATTAGTTTCTATTATCATAAATGTACTAGATTCTGAGAAACTCTGTAGACTTTTATATTTGCTATTTTTGCATTTTTTCAAGATTCCCTAAAAACTATTCAAACTTATTAATACACATCAGTTCAGTTCAGTTCAGTCGCTCAGTCATGTCTGACTCTTTGCGACCCCATGAATCACAGCACTCCAGGCCTCCCTGTCCATCACCAACTCCCAGAGTTCACTCAAACTCATGTCCATTGAGTCGGTGATGCCATCCAGCCATCTCAACTTCTGTCGTCCCCTTCTCCTCCTACCTCCAATCCCTCCCAGTATCAGAGTCTTTTCCAATGAGTCAACTCTTCACATGAGGTGGCCAAAGTATTGGAGTTCCAGCTTCAGCATCAGTCCTTCCAATGAACACTCAGGACTGATCTCCTTTAGGATGGACTGGTTTGATCTCCTTGCAGTCCAACGGACTCTCAAGAGTCTTCTCTAACAGTTCAAAAGCATCAATTCTTCGGCTCTCAGCTTTCTTCACAGTCCAACTCTCACATCCATTAATAACCACTGAAAAACCATACCCTTGACTAGACAGACCTTTGTTGACAAAGTAATGTCTCTGCTTTTGAATATGCTATCTAGGTTGGTCATAAGTTCCAAGGAGTAAGCATCTTTTAATTTCATGGCTACAATCACCATCTGCAGTGATTTTGGAGCCCCAAAAAATAAAGTCTGACACTGTTTCCACTGTTTCCCCATCTATTTCCCATGAAGTGATGGGATCAGATGCCATACATGTATATATAATATAATATACATTAATATGCATAAGCAATCTCACTAGATGAGATCATAGTCAATCAATGCTTAACCCACTTCTCAATACCACTGTATAGGAGCTTCAGGCTATCAGAATTAACTTTATTGACTTGGAGAGTACAGAAGACATGTCATATTCCAGGTCACTGGCAAATAAGTGTGCTTAAATACTTCTGTATCTGTATGACAATATTTACTTAACAAACACATAGAGTACTTGCTATGTTCAAAGACTTTTATGAATGTAAATTCATTTACTCCTTCTAAAAACCTTGTGAGCTAGGTAGCATCATGATCCCCATTTATAAACAGAGAAACTGCAGCATAAATAGGTTAAGGGTCTTGCCCAAGTCCACAGAGCTAATATAAGGAAAATTCACAATGTGAACCTAGCAATCTGGCTCCAGAATCTGAGCTCTTAAATGCTCTGCTAGGCTGCCTCTCCATCGTCAAAATTATTTACATAGTTAGAATATAATTTCAATACTAAGGATATTAAAGCTTTTAATTTTGTGAAAAAAATAACATTTTTCCTTTCATATCTGAAATCATTTCGTGGCTGCTCCTACACAGACACCCAAGGTCTTCCTGACCCCCCACCACACTGGCTCAGGTGCCCTCTTGCACCATCCAGCTCTGTGTCTTCTCCTGTGTCAGCACCTATCACGATTTCTGCATATTAAATACTACGTTCTTTCAGAGCAAGGAAAATGTCTTTTCATAGTTGCATCACAAATATGTACCTGTGCAGATAAGGCATTGTTACAAATCATACAGCGGCCAGAGTTAAATGACTTCCTTATCAAGTTCTGACACTTGTAATAGCAGATTAGGACTTGCCAGATGGCTCAGTAGTAAAGAATCTGCCTGCCAATGCAGGAGAGGCAGGTTCAATCCCTGGATCTGGAAGATGACCTGGAGAAGGAAATGGCAGCCCACTCCAGTATTCTTGCCTGGGAAATCCCATGGACAGAGGAGCCTCGCAGGCTACCATCCATGGGGTCACAAAAGAGTTGGACATGACCTAGAGACTAAACAACGACGACAACAACAAATAGATTTGTTCTCTTCACCCACGGGAACAGGCACACTCCAGTTTTAAAATTAGCCAATATGGGACATAGGCTGGGCATTTGAAGGAAATGATACTGCAGAAAAACAGGTAAATGGATGGTCCACTTTCTTTTTGGCATAGGGCTTTCAAAATTTGAGAGGCTTCGAACTTATCAACACTGGAGTTTCTCATCTGAAAAAGTGGCAGCTCAGTTGCACTGAGCATTTGATGCTAAAAGCCAAGGAATGTATATGAAGCTCCTCTGACAAAACACTACCATCCAAACCTCACAGCAAGCAGACAATTGCCAGCTAGCGCGTTGCTCTGCACAGGAAATGACGTTATGTCATTTTATGCAAAGGACATCAAAACAACTTGTCAGTTCAACAGAGGATTTAGATACACCAGGAGAAGGCTTTCACGTATCACTTTAAGCATTTCCAGGAAAAATTGCCATAGAAGCTCTTAAGGCACAATAATTTGAACTTAACTAGACTTAACCAACACAAACTATAACTTTTCTAAAATGTCTGTAAGTTTAAGGATTTGTTAGAAGATCTCTACTCACACTTCGAAAAGAAAGTTCTCCAGAGACATGGTGATCTGTTTACTTTTATCCAGCAACATTCACTCATCAAATTGTTAGTTATGTACCCTTAGTGCTAGGCACTCTACTCGGTGTACTTACAGGAATCACTTTTCTGCCGATAAAACCATATTTTTAAATAGGGTTAATAATTTCCAGATATTTTATCAAACTTAACAACAGTAGATAATAAGTTTTCATAAACATGGGAATGAAGCATAATTTCAATGGACACAATCCTACATCTTTTGCTGAATGCCAGGAACATATGTAGGTATGTGTCAGCTTATACACGTAGTTTGAGTGTTCTGATTAACTATTCATTTGGCATTTTTGCCTAATTTGATCGGTCAGTTTCATTGAAATAGTCAAACTGACTTTAGCGTGTAGACAGGGATGGCTGCAGGTCCATAACATGAGTGAGCTGAATGGACATCAGAAGACCAACTTCCCTGGACCACAAGCTTCTGAGCATAAGAACCATGACTTCTATGGTTCTGGGGCTGGATTCATTTCCCAGCATGGGCCAGGCATCAGTATATTAGTGCTTGAATAAATGACCCCACATAACCTCTTTCAAACCTATGAAATTATTTCCCATTTATAAAAATTTCCAGAGACACCAGACATGAAGACGGCCACTTGGCCGTTACCCTTATAATATTAACCCTTCCTAAATGCAAAGATCATATTGAGGCTCTTAAAGCAAAATGATTTGAAACTAACTAGATTCATGAACCAAGGCAAATTATAACTTTACTAACAGCTATTCACTTCAGTGAGATTTCCTTAATGCTCTTAACTTTTCATCCCTGATCCTGTTTTATTTGGGGTTTTGGTTTTTTACCTTTTGGTTATCTTTTGAGGGTAGTCTAATTATTGTTAGAAGCTGACAAAATAATAAATTATAACTCTGCTTCTTGGTAACCAGCTTAAATTCTTTTAACAATACATGATTATTCAAGCTTATCTTATTCAAGCTTATTCTTCAAAATATTGGTAATATTACAATATGAAATGTGCACCCCCCACCGTACTATTGGTACCCTTTCTACTACAATGCATGTCTGCATAATCTCTTAACTAAACTCTAAGCTATAGCAGGGTCCAGGTTCCCATCCCTTTTTCTTGCCATCTCTGACAAGTTACACAGGACAGTACTCCAGAAACATGTTGGAGAAAGAAATAGAGTACTGCAAACCGAGGACCAGGAGCTAGCAAAGAAAAGTGTCCCAAAGCTCTCTGATGGGAAACTGAATTACAGATTCTACAAGAAGCAAAATATTCTCTTTTACTCTCCCTCTTTTAATCATCACTTTTAAAACTTATGCATTATCATAATCAAATTCCACTAGTGCTAACCTGACGGTGTCAACATTTTGATGTATTTATCGGGCAAACCCAAGAGCCATTCTTGGGCCCTAGCCACCTTCTTCTGTGGTTAGGAACCCTAACGGTTACTTTTCCTGCTTCTCTTGTAGCCAAGGATTCTCATGTGGCACAGTTCTAGCTGGCACTACCACTTGCCTGGTCTTCCTATCGTGACATATGATGTCTAAACCTGCATTGTGCGCATTGCAACCATGAAGCTAAAAAAAAAAAGTGAAAATGAAAGGCCAGCTTGTTGGGAACAGTTAAAGCAAAGATAACATAGCATTATTGAACTATGCAAGCAAACCAATGTAAGCAATCTGCTTCTTTCAGGAAACTTGATATGAGGAAAAGATTTTTATTTATGTAAGCCACTGTTAACGTCAAATGCCTTTCAACTGAGTCATCAATTAAGACCGTTATGGTTTAAATCCCAATTCTGCCTTTTACTAACTATCTGACTTTGGGCAAATTACTGAACATCTCTAAGCTAAGTTTCTCATCTGTATAATGGACACAAGCATAACTGCCATTAGAGGATTGTTGTTAATTATTGTGAGAAATATGAAATAACCCATGTAATTAGCAGAACTCTAATATTACTCTCAAACATTGAAGAGATATATATACTAATACTAAAATATAAACACATACAAATATTTTTAAAGTAAATGCTGTGTCTTTTCTCCTTCCAAAAAATTGCATATAAAAATTAAACATTTAGGGTGGTAGAGAATTCAACTTTTTGTAAAATAATTTTCACTCTATATCTCTTTTAGATCAAGACATCTACAATTAGCATTAAAATGTATAAATACACTTGTATAATTGCATTAGGTGGTACCATAATTACTATAATTTAAATTTTTTGTTCTAGTTATTGTCATAGAAAAACAAACCGCTTCCTCAAGCCTAAGGATAGACTGGAATGGCTCACGGTAACTCTCAACTTGCTTTTACCATCTCACCCAGACCCAAGTCATTGTGAATCTTTACCATTTCATTTAGTAGGATATTTTCAGAATATTCAACCATTTCTTTTGGATCACTAAAGAAAACAGCAGGTCTCTGGGTTTTATTTCCCCTTGTTTTAGTCATAAGCATTTCAGCTTCACTTCAACAAGATCATCATTCCAAATGCTTCTCTTTGGAAGCTTTATCTTGCAAGGTTAATAAAAGACAGTGTTCCTAAGCCTAGAGATTTTCCATTTATAGCTTTCCATTAAGATTCTTAAAGGTAGATATTATTCCAATTAAATATTTAAAGGTAGATCCTTTCATGAAATAGCTTTTTTATTAATTCAAAAAGAGATAATTATTTATACTTCTAAATCCTTTCTAATAGGATTTGAATTGACCTACAACAAAAGACATAAATAGATCAAGATGGAAATAAATCAAAACATACCATGGTACTAGAAAAGTAGATGCAAATATAAAATCATCATTGATGTGATTATGCACAACATTCAGCTCTGAGCTTCCATGAGACTAAGAAGAAAATGGAAACATAGTTGATTAAGCAATTTCTCACAACTTTATAGAGCAAAGCTGTAATACTTTTATATACTGATTCCAAGTGTGGCCTTGGTACTAAATTGCATTAGGCATTTATCTTATGGGTCTTTTTTCAAGGAAAATTGAGTTTCATAATATTCAGTATTTTCATCAATGAGGTTCACTAGCTGCTTTGAACTCCAATAAAAGTCAATAGCATGACATTATGCCAGTAATTTTTAAATTATTTTTAGCCGTGGAACCAGGGAAATAAAATATTATGCAGCAGCTCATATATAACATGGACAAATAAGAACTGCTCTAATTGAAACAGAATTAAAGGGCCTGAAGCTAGCATAATCACTGACTACAGACTCTGGGTAAGGAAAAAGCCTGTGTAGCCAAGAAACTGATCATATTAGTTACAAATATTAAAATGGAAATAAAATGTCCTGCAGCTAATATCACATTTAATGGTAAAAGATTGCATATCCTCTCCCTATGACTGGGCACAAGGCAAGAATGTCTACCCACATCAGTGCCACTCTACCTGACATGGGACGCCCTAGCCAGCACAATCAAGAAAGTGAATGTGGGAGGGAGAAAATACCAGGCACAAAGATAGGAAAAGAAAAAGTAAAACTATCTTTACTTACAGTCAATCTGATTGAGTACTGGGTGTATAGAAAATCTTAAAAAAAAAAAAAAGCCACTAGAGCTAAGCAAGGTTGTAGCATACAAGATCAACACCAAAAGAATCATTACTTGTATTTCTATATACAAAGAGAGAATTGGAAATGAAACAAAAATACATTTATGATAGCATCAAAAAACTATGAAATACGAAAATTTAACAAAATGTGTACCCAAGTAGGATACTTAAAATTATAAAATATACTGAGAAAAATTAAATAAGTCTTAAGTAAGGAAGTTGCTGAAGACTAAATTGTATACCTCCCACTTAAATTCATATGTTGGAGCCCCAATTTCCAATGTAATGGTATTTGGTAATGGGAGCTTTGGGAGGTAACTGGGTTTAGATGAAACAATGAGGCTGAAGCTCTTATGATGAAATTAGAGCCCTTATAGAAGGGAAAACATGAGAGGGCTTATTTCTCTCTATATATACACAACACAAGAGGGTCATACAAGCATACAGAAAAATGGCAGCTGCCTTTAAGTCAAGCTAAAGAAGCCTCAGCATAAAAACTACTTTGCTAACTTGATGTTGGTCTTCCCAGCCTACAGAACTGTAAGAAAAAAAAATTCTGTTTTTTAAGGCATCCAGTCTATGGTATTTCATTATGGCAGCCCATGCTATGACAGAGATATTACCATGTTCACGGGTCAGTTGGCTCAACGTTGTTTATCAATTCACTCAAAATTGTTCTACAAATTCAGCACAATCTCAATTAAAATCCCAGCAGGCCCGTAAGAAAGAAAGTGAAGTCACTCAGTCGTGTCCAACCCTTTGAGACCCAATGGACTGTTGCCTACCAGTTTCCTCCATCCATGGGATTTTCCAGGCAAGAATACTGGAGTGGGTTGCCATTTCCTTCTCCAATATAGCTCAGCAATTCCACTCCTAGATATATACCTAAAATAATTGAAAACAACTGCTAAAACAGATACGTTTATGTCAGTGTTCACTGCAGCATCATTGACAATAGCCAAAAGTTAGAAACAACTCAAGTGTCCCATCCACAGATGAATAGATAACAAAATGTGGTACATTTACATAATGGAATATTATTCAGCCATAAATTGGAATGAAATTTGATACATGCTACAATATGAATGAATCCTGAAAACATTAAGTGAAATAAGTCAGTCACAAAACAACACATAATATATGATTCCATTTATGTGTGATGCCTAGAACAGGCAAATTCATAGAGGCAGAAAGCAGATTAGAGATCACCAAGGGCTGGGAAGTATTGAGTATTGACCCTTAATGGGTACAGACTTTCTGTTTGGGGTCATGAAAAATTTCAGAAATAGTGGTAATAGTTGCATAACATTGTGAATGTAATTGATGTCATTGAATTGTATACCTTAAAATGGTTAAAATAGCAAACATTATGTTTTATATATTTTACCACAATAAAAAAAAATATTTACAAAAGAAAATCCTAGGAAGTTTTGTTTTGTTTTGTTTTTGTAGAAAACAAGTTGATTGTAAAATATACATGACTATATAAAGGACCTAGAATAGCCAAAATCACTTTGAAAAGATTAAGTTGAAGAACTAATACTACCTGATCTGAAGACTCACACTAAGGCTACAATAATCAAGATAGTGTAGTATTAGATATGTAGCTTCAATATGATCTATATAGATATATAGATCAATGGAGGAGAACTGAGTATCTAGAAGTAGATTCACATACAATCAATTAATTTTTGACAAGATGCCAAGGTAATTCAGTACTGAGAGGAGTCTTTCCAGTGAATGGTGAAGAACATCCGGATGTGCACATGAGTAAGTGAACTTTGAGCTTTCCTCAGATTATACATCAAATTAACTCAAAATGGATCATAGACAGAAATATAAACACCAAAACTATAAATCTTCCTAAAGGAGAAAACTTTGCAAAAATCCAGAATTAAGCAAATGAATTTCACCAAAATTAAAATCGAATCTTGAGAAACCCCATTAAGAAAATAAAAAGCTAAGCACCAAAATGGGAGGGACCAGGATGAAGTGTTACACATATATGTATCTATATATGCCGCTACTGTTTAGTCACTAAGGTGTGTCCAACTCTGTGACTCCATGGACAGCAGCCCACCAGACTCCTCTGTCCTTGGGATTTCCCAGGCAAGGATACTGGAGTGGGTTGCCATTTCCTTTTCCAGGAGATCTTCCCAACCCAGGAATTAAACTCGAGTCTCCTGCTTGGAAAGTGGATTCTTTACCACTGAGCCTGGGAAGCCATGTATATATGTGTGTATATACACACATGTATACATGTACACACATACGTGTGTATAAAGCATATGTATGTAAATGTACAAATACTTTCACATGTGTGTATATATGTGTATATATATATGAATGTGCATATATGAATTTATGCATTTATAGATTCATATATATGAATTGATGTGTGTGCATGTGTATCTGACAAAGGACTTGTATCTAGAACTTAATAAGACAACAAAAACCTATCATATAAAATTATCAAAAGGTTTGAACACTTTATAAAAGAAAATATACAAATGGCAACTAAGTACATCAAAAAATGCATAACTACATGAGTCAAAAGAAAAGTGCACATTTAAACCACATTAACATACCATTGCAAACCCATCAGAATGGCTAAAAATTTAAAAACTGGATCAAGTCTCATGCAATGCTGTTGGGACAATAAAGTGGTATAATTACTTTGTAAAGCAATTTGGCAGGTTGCTATAAAGTTCAACACACATCTGTCATATGACCCAACAATCCAAAGAATGATTAAACCATATGCCTACTCTAGAAGAATATCCATGGCAGATTTACTCTTATAGCCGAAAAACTGGAAACCAAACCAACTATCCATCAATAAGTAAATGGATAAACAACTTGTGAAACACGCATTAAATGGACTACTACTTAACATTAAAATATATAGACCATTTTACTATTGTTACATGCAATGACACAGATTAATTTCAAAAACATTTTGCTGAGCAAAAGAAGACATACATACTATATTATTCCATTTATACAGAATTTCAGTACAAGCAAACTATTTTAAAATGACAGAAAATAGTTCAGTGTTTGCCCAGGATTGTGGCTAGTGAGAGAGAGGGGTGACTGCAAGGTGGCAATAAGAGAACTTTTCTGGGTCATGGGATCGTCCTGTATCTTGACCATGATGGTGATCACACAGATATATGTTGTTCATCACTAAGTCGTGTCAGACTCTTTGCAACCCCATGGACTCTGCAACATACCAGGTTTCCCTGTCCTTTACTATCTTCAAGAGTTTGCTCCAATTTATGACCATTGAATTGGTGATGCCGAAACTCATTGAGCTTTATACTCAGAATCGGAGAAGGCAATGGAAAATCCCATAGACAGAGGAGCCTAGTAGGCTTCAGTCCATGGGGTTGCAAAGAGTCAGACACGACTGAGCGACTAAAACTGAACTGAAGTTCAGTTTGAGATTAAACAAAATCCTGAGTCACTAGCAAAATCAAGGGCAAGCTCTCCCTTATGCCCAGCTGAGAAAGATCCACATTCTTTTCCACCAGCAGTGAACATATTCCAGGTCAACAGCTCAAGAGCCAGGAACCAGACTATGAGGCATTTTCCTCCTGGAAGAAGATAGCTGCTCTGGCAGTGGGTACTTGAGATAGGACTCAGGAAACCTTTGTTAAGGCCAGCTCTCCAGAAGGTATATTCTTTAGTAAACTATTTTATCTGTGAATGGTTTGAGTTTTGTGCTTTTTTGTCACTTCCATTGCTTACCTACCCAGGACCATCCACTGATTCTCAATTCCTCACCTTCAAGATAGACCAGAAATTATTTTAAAACAAAACTGGTGGTTTATATTTTTTTTTGCACAGATAAAAATTCATCCTGTTCCCTAAATTTCTTAATAAAGTTCATTTTCAATGATGATGATACTGTCAATTTCTAATTCTAATATTAATATCATGGTTCTCAAACACTTCTGGATCTTAACCAAATCTTCAGAAGTCTATGATGGGCCTGAAACCAGAGTCCAAGGATTTGCATTTTAACATCTCCCTAATGATTCTAGTGTAGATAGCCTTCAAACACAGTCTGAGAAACACCACTCTCACTGGTTCCCTATTTCATAGCTTTGCCAGAGACACTTAAATTTTTATTTTTCCAACTAGGTTGGAGTCAGTTGACAGGCTAGATACTAATTAAAATATATAATCAAAGTCAATTTAGTCACTATATATTTTCTTCAAATATGTCTCTCATGAAGACATAACAAGATTATTTTTGTGTGGAGTAATAGATATATGATTTCTGACCTTGCTTCTGTTAAACAAATCTTAAATAGAAATCGCATGGATTCTATAAATAACATAGTCCTAGGAAAACAACCTATAAAGAATCTTTATACTTAACACTTAGAGAATGGCAACATGGACTGCTTAAAAGAATATGAAAGAGCTTGCTGTTACAGATTAAATTTCTTCTGAGAAAAAGTGTGAACTCTTACAGGTGGCATCCAGATGGGGAATTAGTCCTTTCTCACTCACAGAAAGAAGTCAATAAAACCTTTTCTACACAGTGGAAGAAAGGGAAGATAATCTGTGCCAAGAAATTTTGCACCCTATGCATTGGAAGAGTGTTGCAAAGCTTGGAAGGAGCCCATATTAGGTGTAACCGTGTAGTGTCAAACAGAACAGATAACTAAACTACCAAAACAGAATTGATGAAGAAGCAATATTTCAAAGTCTAAACTTTGAACAAAGATAGACAGATTTCATGACTATGTCTGGTTTTGCTCTTAAAAATGACCAAGGCAACATGAACCCACATGGGTCAACATGCAATGCAGAAGATAATGAGTTATGGATACAAGTCCTTTGTCATATACATATGCACACACATCAATTCATATATATATATATATGAATTTATATATATATATAAATTCATATAAGTACATTCATATATATACACGTATCTCCAGAAAATAACTAGGATGACAATAGGAGAAGATCAGTCACAACTCACCAGAGACCCTCCTAGCCTCTCATGGTTAAGGATTCACTGACTTGATGGACATGAGTTTGAGCAAGCTCTGAGAGTGGGTGATGGATAGGGAAGCCTGGCATGCTGCAGTCCATGGGGTCAGAGTTGGACACGACTGAGTGACTGAACTTACTGAACTCCTTAATGAGTCAAACTGACAGTTAACCCCAGAACAATATGTAGTCGCATCTGAATGCAATTGTTTATAGATTTTTTTTAATATATGTGTGTATGCTTGCTAGTTACTTAGTCGTGTCTGACTATCTGCAGCCACATGGACTGTAGCCCACCAGGCTCCTCTGTCCAGTGTGACATCCCATTCTCAGTTATTCCTGTTAAAGACTTTATAGCCACTTTCCCTGTTAAGAAAAAGTATTCCAACTAGGTGAATCCAATCAACAACTGCAACTGTGATAACAGCATCTCTTTTTATTAGTGGCCCTTTTAAAATTTTTAAATTTGTTGTGAGTGCTTTAATCTAAAAAATAAATTATTTGAATATGAATTCAATTAAACAACTCAGAAAAGGACTGCATAAGTTTGGAAACAAATTGATGGTCATTTTAAAATAATTAAATTAATAATATAACAAACACATTAGTAAGATCAAAGAAACTAGTACATAAAGTTAAAAATTAAATTACTGACTAAGGGAAACATTTGAGAAAATCAAATGAATGCAGAGAAAAAATATAAAACCTAACACAATTATAAGAAAAATAACATATATAGAAGGCAGAAAAGGTACATACATGCAACAGAAAAATATCCAAAGATATGGTGCAACTAAACTTCTCTGATAATTAAGGGGAAAAGAATTAATCTGTATATTGAAAGCACACAATGTCAATTCCAAGAAAAAATTGATAAGCAATGATCACCTGCAAGAAAGACCTTTGGCTACAAATTTTCCCCCAACTTCAAGGGTAAAGAAAAATAACTTAGTTATCAGTTCTTGCTATCTATTATTCTACCTTCACACATAGATTTTTTTTAGGATTATAACCATCAAAATTATAATGACTATTTCTGGGAGTAGAATTTGAGGTGGGCAATCACATTTTTCTTCGCACTTTCTCTATTGTTCTTATATTTATAATGAACATATACTACTTTAACAAAAGCAAAACATTATGAAAGGAAGGACGGGAGGAAGGAAGGAAGAAGGGACGGAGGGAGGAAAAGACTATGGATTTGCAAGGTACTATTTTATCACTTTTAAGAAACACCTGGAGTAACAGGCAAATTTGGCCTTGGAATACACAATGAAGCAGGGCAAAGGCTAATAGAGTTTTGCCAAGAAAATGCACTGGTCATAACAAACACCCTCTTCCAACAACACAAGAGAAGACTCTACACATGGACATTACCAGATGGTCAACACCGAAATCAGATTGATTATATTCTTTGCAGCCAAAGATGGAGAAGCTCTATACAGTCAGCAAAACAAGACCAGGAGCTGACTGTGGCTCAGACCATGAACTCCTTATTGCCAAATTCAGACTGAAATTGAAGAAAGTAGGGAAAACCACTAGACCATTCAGGTATGACCTAAATCAAATCCCTTATGATTATACAGTGGAAGTGAGAAATAGATTTAAGGGCCTAGATCTGATAGATAGAGTGCCTGATGAGCTATGGAATGAGGTTCGTGACACTGTACAGGAGACAGGGATCAAGACCATCCCCATGGAAAAGAAATACAAAAAAGTAAAATGGCTGTCTGGGGAGGCCTGACAAATAGCTGTGAAAAGAAGAGAAGCGAAAAGCAAAGGAGAAAAGGAAAGATATAAGCATCTGAATGCAGAGTTCCAAAGAATAGCAAGAAGAGATAAGAAAGCCTTCTTTAGTGATCAATGCAAACAAATAGAGGAAAACAACAGAATGGGAAAGACTAGAGATCTCTTCAAGAAAATCAGAGATAACAAAGGAACATTTCATGCAAAGATGGGCTCGATAAAGGACAGAAATGGACAGAAGCAGAAGATATTAAGAAGAGATGGCAAGAATACACAGAAGAACTGTACAAAAAAGACCTTCACGACCCAGATAATCACGATGGTGTGATCACTGACCTAGAGTCAGACATCCTGGAATGTGAAGTCAAGTGAGCCTCAGAAAGCATCACTACGAACAAAGCTAGTGGAGGTGATAGAATTCCAATTGAGCTATTCCAAATCCTGAAAGATGATGCTGTGAAAGTGCTGCACTCAATATGCAAGCAAATTTGGAAAACTCAGCAGTGGCCACAGGACTGGAAACAGTCAGTTTTCATTCCAATCCCAAAGAAAGGTAATGCCAAAGAATGCTCTAACTACCGCACAATTGCACTCATCTCACACGCTAGTAAAGTAATGCTCAAAATTCTCCAAGCCAGGTTCCAGCAATATGTGAACCGTGAACTTCCTATGTTCCAGT
>NW_011495080.1:9938795-10012406 GCF_000754665.1 Bison bison bison | reverse complement strand
CATGGAAAAAGCAAGAGAGTTCCAGAAAAACATCCATTTCTGCTTTATTGACTATGCCAAAGCCTTTGACTGTGTGGATCACAATAAACTGTGGAAAATTCTGAAAGAGATGGCAATACCAGACCACCTGATCTGCCTCTTGAGAAATCTGTATGCAGGTCAGGAAGCAACAGTTAGAACTCGACATGGAACAACAGACTGGTTCCAAATAGGAAAAGGAGTACATCAAGGCTGTATATTGTCACCCTGTTTATTTAACTTATATGCAGAGTACATCATGAGAAACGCTGGACTGGAAGAAACACAAACTGGAATCAAGATTGCCGGGAGCAATATCAATAACCTCAGATGTGTAGATGACACCACCCTTATGGCAGAAAGTGAAGAGGAACTAAAAAGCCTCTTGATGAAAGTGAAAGTGGAGAGTGAAATAGTTGGCTTAAAGCTCAACATTCAGAAAACGAAGATCATGGCATTTGATCCCATCACTTCATTGGAAATAGATGGGGAAACAGTGGAAACAGTGTCAGACTTTATTTTGGGGGGCTCCAAAATCACTGCAGATGGTGACCACAGCCATGAAATTAAAAGACGCTTACTCCTTGGAAGGAAAGTTATGACCAACTTAGATACCATATTCAAAAGCAGAGACATTACTTTGCTAACAAAGATTCATCTAGTCAAGGCTATGGTTTTTCCTGTGGTCATGTATGGATGTGAGAGTTGGACTGTGAAGAAGGCTGAGCACCGAAGAATCGATGCTTTTGAACTGTGGTGTTGGAGAAGACTCTTGAGAGTCCCTTGGACTGCAAGGAGATCTAACCAGCCCATTCTGAAGGAGATCAGCCCTGGGATTTCTTTGGAAGGAATGATGCTGAAGCTGAAACTCCAGTACTTTGGCCACCTGATTCGAAGAGCTGACTCATTGGAAAAGACTCTGATGTTGGGAGGGATTGGGGGCAAGAGGAGAAGGGGACAGCAGAGGATGAGATGGCTGGATGGCATCACTGACTCGATGGACATGAGTCTGAGTGAACTCCGGGAGTTGGTGATGGACAGGGAGGCCCAGCGTGCTGCAATTCATGGGGTCACAAAGAGTCAGACACGACTGAGTGACTGATCTGATCTGATCTGACCCCCCCTACAAAAAAAAAGAATAGGAAAAAAGAGGAGGAAGAAGAGAAAGAAAGAAAAAATAATCATCCATTTTGTATTGATCACAAATCATGTATGTGAATTCTTTGGAACATCTGCTTATATCTGATATATTAGAATTTTACTCAGTGATTTTGCCTGATATTTGTCTCTAATTTAGAGTATCTGAAAGAGAACTCTGTACATATAGAGACCCAACTGTGCTACTGATTAAAAGAGGTGTGTGTTCCCTAAATATTTACATTCCACTCTAGGAGAACACAGAAATAATTTAGTGTGCCTGTTGCTTTCCCATTAAAACATACTCTTCCTCAACAAAACCATTCTGGATCATTTTCTACATCCAATTATCTTTTCTACTAGATCTCTGGTAGAATGTCAATTCCCCGAAGACATAGGCTGTGCTGTCTCTTTGTTTCAGATAATGCGTGGCTTTGCATGGTGGAAGTACTAAAAATAAAAAATAAAATTGTAAGCTAATTGACAGTTATGGTGATGATATTGTTTCAAACCCCTAAGGCCAGGCTGTGAACTGTCTTGACCAGACATATCTCCAAACATCTGATATTTGTAAGTAGCAGCTCTAAGTGACTTTGCCAAGAACAATTCTGTTTGCAATGAGTCTCTTAGAATTATCTACTACCTTCCCATTTCCTCTCTTGGCATTTCACTTAGAATTTTAGCAACTGGCTCACTGGGAACCTCTCTTCCACTATGCCAGGCATTATTTTTAGTAACTTGAATATGCCTTGTTTTCTTTCTCCACTGTGCTCATTTAGCCAACACCAAACCCTACCTACTCCCCACTTGCACCCCAGGACCTGAAAGTGGCTGGAGAAAAAAAACACACACTTGAGTTACCTGATCTCATTTAAACTTTTAAGGAACAATTTTAAGAAAACCATTCCTTTTATAAAAATAAATGATGACCATAAATCTCAAGAAACACCTCATCACCATTCAGCATCCTTCTGTGCTTTTATTGTAAGTTCATTTCCTACTCTACCAAAAATTTATTTTATGTACTTTTCTTCTCATCTCAAGCCCTCAATACTCTCCCTCTGCCTCTCACTCTGGGCTGATGACCTTGATTTCTAGTTCACTGAAAAATGCAAAGGAATCAGAAGAAAAGATCCTCATTTTCTTATCACTGAATCTTCCAGCCTTATTTCACATGACCCATACACTTGGTCTTTCTTCCCCATACAATGGAGGACCTCTCCTTGGTCCATTTAAACCAGTGCCCTGGATTCCATTCCTTCTCCCCTCTTGATAAATGTTACTGAAAGTCTACCCACCTTTTCTGCTCCCTCTTCATTTTCCCCTCTCTCAACTGGGTCATTTCCATCAGCCTGTAAACCACTTATAAAAAGTCTCTAATCTTGAAAAGCAAACAAACAAACTAAACTCCCTTGACCCTATTTGACCTCCAGCTTCTGCCCATTTCTTTGCTTCTCAATTGGGAAAGAGTATCTCTACTTACTCCCATTCTCTCTTTAATCAACTCCAATCAAGCTCAGCCTCCACCTCTGCCACAGAGCTGTTCAAATCAAGGTCAATAACAGCCTCTATTTTGCTACATCTGTCTCCAGATTACTCAACCTCTCAAAAGTGTTAACTTTATGGATAATAGCTTTGTTCTTGAAACACTTGGTTCATTTGGCTTCCAGGAAAGGATGCTTTATTGGTTTTCCTTTCAATTCTTCAGTGTTTTTTTCTGTTTCCATTGCTGGCTCCACCTGTTCTAGATGTTAGCATTCTCAAGAGCTCAGGCCTTGGCTCTCTTTCCTTCTATACTTACTTCTTCCTAGATAATCTCATCTAGTTCCATGATACTATATAATTACCAATAGGATAAATATTCCCAAATCACACAGATATTATATGGTCCTCATATTCCATATTCGAATCTTTGTATTCTACTTCCAGGCTTCCATCCATGCCCTAAGCTCACAATTCTTGGTGTCCTGCTGCTTCCTACTCAAATCTCCACTAGGTGGTCTAATAGACTCTTATACTAATGGCCAAAGAAAAACTCTTTGTGTCTTCTGCAAGTTCTGAACCTCCCCCAGTTACGTCCGTCTTAGTTACCAGCACCAGGACCAAAGTGAAACCATTTGTTATTCATAATTTTGATCAGTATATAATTTTAACTATCCCTTCCCTCAATCGCAAAGAGTCGGACACGACTGAGCGACTGAACTGATCTGAACTTCCCTCAATCCCGATTCATCTCATCAGCAAATTCTGTGGGCTTTGTCTTCATAAATCCAACATTTATTGTCACTTCCAGTGCTATCACATTTGCCCAAACTACATCATTTTTCACGTGGACAACTGCAGTGCTTCCTAACTGGTCTCCCTGTTTTCATTCTTACCTCTCTATATTCCATTCTCCATTGAATAGTCAAATTGAGCTTTTAAAAACAGAGATTAGATTGTATTATTCCCCTTTGAAAACTGTAATTGGTATCCATCCATTGATACTTTTTTGAACCTAATTCACATAATTCCTTTTTTTATTGGAATATAATTGCTTTATGATGTATGTTAGTTTCTGCTGTACAACAAAGTGAATGAGCTATATGTATACATATATATGCCCTCCACCTCAACCTCCCCTCCCCATTCTCTCGCCTAGGCCATCACAGAGCCTCAGGCTGAGCTTCCCACGCTGTGCAGCAGGTTCCCACTAGCGATCTGTTTTGCACATGGTCAAGTATACATGTTAGTGCCACTCTCCCAGTTCATCCCACCCTTCCCTTCCCCACGCCCCGTGTCTGCATATCCATTCTCTATGTCTGCATCGCTATTCCTGTCCTGAAAATAGGTTAATCTGTACTATTTCTTTTTTTTTTTAGATTCCATATATAGTAACCATCGATTGACTCGACGGAATTTAAGAGTCAAGAGTCATGCATGACTCACAGGGTTCCACATAATCTGGCCTTTCCTTACCATGTGGAACTCATTTCCTGACCACTCCATTATATTCCTGCCTCAGAAACATACTAAATCTCCATCTCTCAGGACATTTCCAATGCTGTCTCCTGAAATTCTCTCCCCTAACATCTTCTCATATATGGACGCTTTATATCACTCAGATATCCTCTTAAATCACTCAGATATCCTCTCCAGCACCACTGTTGCAGTGAGGTATTGTCTGACCAGACTATGTAAAACTATGATGTTTTACACAATCATTCTAAGTTCCTTTTTTCTGCTTTCTTTTCTTCATAGCACCTACGAATGTTTATGAGATGTATTCACCATTAGAATGTAACTCCCATCCTGCACCATCTTGCCTCTGACCGACTCAAAGAAGCATTCTTCTAGAAAATCTCAGAAAAACTTGGATTGAAAAAAAAAAAAGTGGTAGAAGAAAAAGAAATATGGGCTGAAATTTCAACTGTCCACATTTTAAAGCACATTCATCTTTATAAATATCGCACTATTAAAATTCTTCCTCACACCTCAAGACGTAGGTACTAAATTATCCGTGATGCGTTTGTGAAAAGCATGCACTGTTCTCTAAATTATTTAAGAATATTTACATTTTATGTTGAAATCTGATCTCTCAGTGTTTGTTCAGATTAACTACTAAAAGTAAAACATTCACTAAACTGTGTTTTTGCTTGTAAAAACATTGCTTCTTGATTTAGTTTACATTTGTTAATTTTAAATCATTTAGTAGTTACAAAAACAAAATTCAAAAATTCTAGGGCCACTTTAAAAACAACCTCTGTTCCCAGTTATTCTAAAGCATCAAGCATTGGTCACGAGAGCGTTTTCCATATATTTTTAAGCTGCCTTCTGTATAGCAGAAATAAAGGATACATCCATTGCTTATCCAGGGAAAGCAGTTAAAAATCACCTGTTCTGATTTTTCAGTATTTCCAGTATATTCGTATCTATATCAGTGGAATAAATTACTTATGAAAATCATTAGAAAATATTACATAACACAAGTCACCATCACAGCTTAAATGTCTAAAGCCTATCTTTCATTTGCCTTCTTCCTTGTTTAAATCTGCCAGGCTGAGTTTTGAGCCACATAGCTTTTCCTGAATTGACAGGGGAAAGCAATGATGCAGAACTTACAAGTTTGCTTTCCCATCCCTGCAAAAAATCATTTTGACTTTGATTAAAGTGACTGACCACTGGGGGGCTGACCGAATTGATAGACTGTTATTTTACCTGTTAGAAAATCAATTCTTTCAATCAAGAGGGTTGACCTGATCGTGTTTCAGGTATGACTTGAAATAATGGTCTTTATCAATGTTGAGATAACCAGCCCAAAGCAATCGCTAAAGAATGAAGTATTTCAAAACTTACATTCTTAAACTCATTACCTATCACTACATTAATTAGGAATTTTGATCATCTAGACTTATTTTCTGTTGGGTCAGTTTCATGAGACACTAAAGTATTAATAAAATTGACACACGTATGTATCTCGGGAAAACTCTGCTAGCCTTTGCCTTGCTTCAGAATTTTGCCAAGAGAACACACTGGTCATAGCAAATACTCTCTTCCAACAACACAAGAGAGAACTCTACACATGGACATCACCAGAAGGTCAATACCTAAATCAGATTGATTATATTATTTGCATCCCAAGATGGAGAAGCTCTATAGAGTCAACAAAAACAAGACCTGGAGCTGACTGTGGCTCAGGTCATGAGCTCTTTATGCAAAATTTAGGCTTAAATTGAAGAAACTAGGGGAAAACACTAGACCATTCAGGTAAGATCTAAATCAAACCACTTATAATAATACAGTGGAGGTGACAAATACATTCAAGGGATTAGATCTGGTAGACAGAGTGCCTGAAAAGTTTGCAACATTATCCAAGAGGTGGTGACCAAAACCATCCCAAGGAAAAAGAAATGAGAGAAGGCAAAGCGGTTGTCTCAGGGGGCCTTACAAATAGTTGAGAAAAGAAGAGAAGCAAAAGGCAAAGGAGAAAGGGGAAAATATACTCATCTGAACGCAGAGTTCCAAAGAATAGCAAGGAGAGATAAGAAGGCCTTACAACTCAAAAAAATAGAGAAAAACAATAGGATGGGAAAGATTAGACATCTCCAGGAAAACTGGAGATACTAAGGGAACATTTCATGCAAAGATGGGAACAATTAAGGACAGAAATGGTATGGACCTAACAGAAGCAGAAGAGATTAAGAAGAGGTGGCAAGAATACATAGAAGAGTTATACAAAAAGGCTTAATGATCCATATAACCATGATGGTGAGGTCACTCAACTAGAGCCAAACATCCTGGAGTGTGAAGTTGCTGGGCCTTAGAAACATTACTGGGAACAAAGCTATGGAGGTGATGAAATTCCAGCTGAGCTATTTCAAATCCTAAAAGAGGCACTCAATGTGCCAGCAAACTTGGAAAACTCAGCAGTTGCCTCAGGATTGGAAAACATCAGTTTTCATTCCAACCTCAAAGAAAGGCAATGCCAAAGAATGTTCAAACTATTGTACAATTGTGCTCATTTCACATGCTAGCATGGTAATGCTCAAAATTCTTCAAGCTAGTCTTCAGCAGTATGTGAACCAAGAACTTCCAGATGCACAAGCTGGACTTAGAAAAGGCAGAGGAACCAGAGATAAAATTGCCAGCATCCACTGGATCATAGAAAAGGCATAGGAATTCTAGGAAAATATCTACTTCTGCTTCATTGACTACACTAAACCCTATGACAGTGTGGATCACAACAAACTGTGGAAAATTCTTAAAGAGATGGGAATACCAGATCACCCTACCTGCCTTTTGTGAAATCTGTGTGCAGGTCAAGAAGCAACAGAATTGAACATGGAAAAACGGACTGGTTCAAATTTGGGGAAGGAGTACACCAAGGCTGTATACTGTCACCCTGCTTATTTAACTTATATGCAGAGTACATCATGCAAAATGCCAAGCTGGATGAAGCATGAGTGGGAATCAAGATTGCCAGGAGAAATATCAGTGACCTCAGATATGCAGATGACACCACCGTTATGGCAGAAAACGAAGAGGAACTAAAAAGCCTCTTCATGAAAGTGAAAGAGAAGAGTGAAAAAGCTGGCTTAAAACTCAACATTCAGAAAACTAAGATCATGGCATCCAGTCTCATTACTTCATGGCAAATAGATAGAGGGAAAGTGGAAACAGTGGCAGATTTTATTTTCTTGGGCTCGAAAATCACTGCAGACAGTGAATACAGCCCTGAAATTAAAAGATGCTTGTACCTTGAAAAGAAAGCCATGACAAATTAGATAGTCTATTAAAAAGCAGATATATCACCTTGCTGACAAATGTCCATATAGTCAAAGCTATGGTTTTCGTGTAGTCATGTAGTCATGTGAGAGTTGGACCATAAAGAAGGCTGAGCAGCAACAAATTGATTATTTCAAATTATGGTGCTGGAGAAGACTCTTGAGAGTCCCTTGGACTGCAAGGTGATCTAAACAGTCAATTCTAAAGGGAATCAACTCTGAATATTCATTGGAAGGACTGATGCTGAAGCTGAAGCTCCAATACTTTGGCCACCTAATGCAAAGAACTGACTCATTGTAAAAGACCCTGATGCTGGGAAAGACTGAGGGCAGGAGAAGAAGGGGGATGAGACGGGGGATGAGACAGAGTATGAGATGTTTGGATGGCATCACTGACTCAATGGATATGAATTTGAGCAAACTTTAGGAGATGGTGAAGGACAGGGAAGCCTGGAACACTACTGTCCATGTGATTGCAAAGAGTTGGACACAACTTAGTGACCCAACAACAACAATGTATGTATCTTAACTTCATGAACACTATCTAGAATGATTTTCACTATGAAACATTAATGATATAAAAAGTATAAACCTGACTCAGCATATAGTACCTTTGCAGAATGCCCCAACATTGCTTATATGACCCATAGGGTAAGAAATAAGTCCACAGAAGGAAGACGGATGCTTCACTCTAAATTATATTCTTAACTTTGTATGTGTTCAATCAAATGTTTTCAACAAAGTTTAAGATGAAGAGAATGTTTTTACTTTATCACAAAAATTACATAGCCCTAAAATTTCACAAGTTAAACCCCACTAGTTTGGAATTATGAAAAAAACCTGGATTTTTTTTTCTTGGTTGAAGTTTATGTTTGACTCAGTGTAGAGAGAAGTTACGCTTCCCTGGATTCTTTTTCAACCCTTATAACATGGTCAAAGACAAAGACTCAGTTCAGTGTTGGCATGTCTTTAACTCTTCTCTACAGTTTGACAACTTCTCATCTTTTTAAGAAAATTTAAACCAGGCTCAGTCTTTCTCCAGGCAACAGAAGCTGTCTAAAATTTAATAACGTCATTTTCATCACATTATATTTATTTTTATAGTTGCCTTCTGTTTTCAGCAGAGGATACTGGTTTCTATTCACAGTACTAATATAAAGTTTTCTCTTTAAATAAATTTAGATTGCAAAGTAAGCCAATTTAAAGAAAATACGCAGTAATAACTGTACAGGTGGTAAGCAAGAATGTCTCAAAATCAGGAAAGTAGTAAAAAATGGCTATATGTTGGGAAGTCAATACATAAAAGCCAATACATTTTAAAATTGCATACAAAATGGTAAGAAGAAAACCATCTACTTAGGTGAACAAATAATTTCAATCTCGTTCCCAGTATTTATTTGCATAACATTGTATTAATTCTAAATGACTCTTCTATTTATTAAACTGGGCCCATCAAAACCTTTACTCAACAGCATTTTAATAGCTTCTTGCTCAGAACAGTACAAGCTTCAAAGTTATGACTGAACCCCCTACAAAAAAAAAGTTTCTATTTCAAAAACTTTATTCAACAAATGCTTATCAATCACTAAGTACATCGAACAGGGCAAGCCAGATTTGGGGAGGGATAATAATATTTATGTGTCCACTCAGTATTCAAAAGCTATTTTTCTGAGTCGCTATGATGCTCAATGTCACTTGCTGTGTATGATGCAATTAAAGGAAGAGAACAAGAAAGATGCAGAGGAGAAGGAAGATGGGGAGGATCCTGAACTCAAAGAGATTACCATCGCATTGATTATTATTTATTATTGTCCTTGAATTTTACTTATTGTCCTAGATACTATTTCATTTTCTCACATATTTCTTCTTTTTTAAAAAAAGTCAATGTATTATTCAGTCAGAGGTAATATTTAAGAGACATTTCCTTTGAGTGTCAGATTCTATGAACCTCAGCAGCAAATTCATGGAATACAAAACAGCACAACCTTAACCCCACGACAATGTTGATAAAATACTGCAGACGGCCTTTCACACATTCTTTGTGAACAGGTGATGCTGCCCCAGAAAGGAAAAGATTTAACATTTAGTAAAATTAAGCCACACTACCAACTTGAACATATTCATTTAATATGAAAACTCAAATGTGACTTGAGGTGTAATTAATTGCATAAGTTAAAATTTGTGGAAGGAAGGTGCTATCCTTCACAAAACATGAGGCTTCCAATTTTACTAGATTTGTACATCTCACTTAGGATGAATGGAGTTGTGATTCTGTATCACATTTGTTTGGCTCAGTGGTAAAGAATCCGCCTGCCAAAGCAGGAGATGCAGGCTCGATCCCTGGTTCAGGAAGATCCCCTGGAGAAAGAATTGCCAACCCACTCCAGTATTCTTGCCTGGGAGATCCCATGGACAGAGGAGCCTGGGGCTACAGTCCACGGGGTCACAAAGAGTTGGACACGATTTAGTCACTAAACAACAGCAACAATACATTCGTTAAACTACTTGCATTTATATTCTTGTCTTCCTCTTTAATCTGCCTCTGAAGCCTGTGAGGATTTCTCCTACAGATAAAAACCCCAAATCTATTGTGTTCTAAGGAACGATAATCATGTTTTATATGAAGATAGATTTTGATGCTCAATGCTTGAAGGACATTTTCATTTCTGATGCACTAAAGGGAAATTAAAAAAAAAAAGTTTTGTACCATATATATTCACACAGCATTATTTTTAAAAAGTAAAAATCTTAAAGATTACAAGACTTTCTTAATATCCTACAGTCTGTGTGACAGTATTTTCTGTACCTTGTATCATGGCATGGGATCCCTTCCCTATGCATTTTAAGTGGACGATGTAACTGGAATAAATACTGTGGATAATCCAGCTTCACAAAAGGATTATAAAATAGCTAATCAAGCTAGTCAAGACAAGTATCAGTCACCTGTGAATCCACGTTTACCGTTTTATTACTTAATTTCACTCAGTAGTAAGGAAAGAGAGGTAATATTTGGTGTCAAAGAAATTGAGCCAGAAAGCTGGTCCTACAAGGGAACAAGGGTCCAGGGATCCAGCTCTGTGGGGTCTCGATCTTTCTGGGTCATTTCACCAGTTTCTGGGGCCAATTCAAGGCTTCCCAGGTGGCACAGTGGTAAAGAATCTGCCTGCTAATTCAGGAGATGCAAGAAACTTGGGTTTAATCCCTGGGTCAAGAAGATTCCCTGGAGGAGGAAATGGCAACCCACTCCAGTATTCTTGCCTGGAAAATCCCAGGGAAAGAGGCGCCTGGCGGGCTGCAGTCCATAGGTTCACAAAAAGTCAGATATGACTGAGCGACTGAGCTTACAGTTGGGGCCAATTCTGTTGCCACTGCATCAAATGAGGAAAATACAGGTCCAAACATTAGTAACCTCTCCACTCCATCTGCAGTCCATCCACCTCGGTTCCGATAACCGGCATGGGCTCCTTCCACTACGGCCAGTCCCCAACCCCAACACCCCCACCTCGTACCTCAGTTCCACTATCTGCATCATTTCTTGTCTTATCAGACGGTGTTTCAGGTACTGTGTTAGCAATGGGAAACAAAGAACAAGTCCCTTAGGGCGGCAGTGCTCACTAATTCCTAAGATTTCAGATATCCTGTCTCCTGTGGCAACTTCATTTAATTTTGCTTCCTATAAAAGTAAAAATATTGTTATTTTTTTCTTAATGTGAAAATTGTTGCAATATGCCATAATTGCCGCCATTTGGGTCTTCAATTCCACTTAAATAGCATTTTACTGCCTCCAATGTTATAATGAACTGAAGGCTTTTACTTTTTCTTCTTGCAATGTTTTTGCTTTAGTTCTTCCTACAGCTTCTACGATGGACTTGGCTTGCTGGTTTCCTTAATTAACTTCTCATCACACAGAATCACTGGAGTATCCTGCTAATTGGAAATGAATATCTCAAAATTATTTTTACCATAAAGGGTTTTTCTTAGCACTACTCTATAAGATGCACCATTTCCCTTTTATTCCTTAAACTCTCTATTTAAGTTTAGAGAGTCTTTCCTTCAGGGAAAAAAAAAAAAAAAAGGAAATCCCTGGCAGTCCCATGGTTAGGGCTCTGAGCTTCCACTGCAGGGGGCATATGTTCCATCCCTGGTCATGGAAATAAACCCCATATACCATGCGGTGCAGCCAAAAAAAAGAGAGGGAGAGAGAAACCAGGGTTTCCTGTCACAAATCCAGGATATTCTTGAGGATTTGGGTGGTGAACTAATTTCCTGCTGTTTAGATCTACTGAAGCTATCTTGCAGCCAGAAGGGGAAATACTACTTACTCACTCTGAGAGTAACAGAGAGGGAGAAAGAAACAGCCTGGAATCATTGAGGCCATTGATAAAACAGGGAGCTAACACTGGGCTTCTTATTTCCAAACTTTCTGTTAAGTAAACAATAAAGATCCCTGTGGTTTTACAGCACTTTTGATCACGAATTCTTTTACCTGCAACCCAAGCATCCTCTGATATCCCTACAGGCATAGCTTGACCAGCTCACCAGTTCAAAAAAGGATGAATGGGAAGAGACATGATGTCTATTCCACCCTTCCTGATCAAGTTCTCTCTGATTTTCTGGTTTTCTACAGTGAATAGAAGCTGTCATCTTCTGCTCAGAGTCTCAGGACAGCAAAGACCTGGAGACTGAAACAATGTCCTCACCTCAACCTTCCTCCCAGGTGAAGACATCTGGGTCATAGCCATTAGTTAATCAACAAAGGATAAGGGAGAGCAGTTGTCTGTGAACCAAAGGAAAGGCTGTCAACAGGGATGTCCTGGTAAACTGGATCTCTGAGAGTGAGAGTAGATGCAGGGGAGCCTTGATACTGTAGTCCTTGCCGATCTTCCTAGTATAAATAATCCCGCCATAGATGTCAAACTACCAACAGTTTAATAGCCAGCTAACAACAATTCTGAATATCTGACAATCAACTCTGGAAAGTCAGTCCCAGATATTAATGGGTTATCTTTTTTATTTTCTGAGAAACCACTGAGTACCAACAGGAGGCATTATTGAAGGAAAATCAAGCGCACAAAACTGATAATCAATTCTTCTCTTTCTACAGCTTACCATTTAACTGCAAGTTCAGCAACATTTGTAAAATAGAACTAAAAATCATTTCTAAGACAACATATTTAGAAGTGCAAATTAACTGAAAGCAAAGTGATATCTAAGCACCTAAGACATAAAGAAAATGAGTACAAGAATCCATCTCATAGGGTGGTTGAAAGGCTCAAATGAGATCACGGATGAGATCTTGGTTGAGTTACTGGCCACTACAGAAATATAAAGGATCATTCCTCATATAGTGGAGTGAGGCTAATCTAGGAAGGCAACAACTGGGCTCCCAGAACATACCAACTGATGATGACAAAGTCAAAAATGGAAAGGTAGGATGCCTCAGAATACTGGGAAGACAAAGCCACAAAGAAAGTGCACTGACCTCAGAGAGTGGATGAACTGTGTTCACAAAGCCAAATCATTTCCTACTACACACCACTGCCTTTTTCATCCCAGGTAGTATATAACCATGACCAAGACTTTAATTCCCCTAATGGCTCAAAAGTTGCCTCTGCAAAACTGTCCTCAAAGGGTTGCTTTTTAGGATATTTAGGATAGAGACCTGAATGACCTTCAAAACAGGCTTCTCCAAATTCAAGGTCTGGCTGTGGATGGCTTCATGGGGTAGAACCATGTCCCACAGGACAAAATTCTGCTTCTATCACTTGCTAGCTGCTTATCTCATGCAAGCAACTTAAACTTTTGATGCCTCAGTTTCCTCATCTGTACATGGAGATGGTGGTTTTTAAATCATAATGTGATTTTGCAGGTTAAATGACCTAATGCACATAAATTATCCAGCACAATCCCTAGCACATATTAAGAACTCAATAGTTGGTAGAGGCTATTATTATGGATTTTAAAAGCATCGCATTCAAAATTTGGATAAAAAATTTAAATAAATAGTAAAGAAACAATAGGCATAAAGTGTTACCAACTGTTTTCAAGTGAGACGGTTTTAAATTATCTAGAATGCTTTCTTTCTACCACTTAAGGTGTCAACTTCACCTTACAACCAACCTTCTTGTGACTGAAAGTCTGTTGATCATTAGCAAGAAAGCTCCTTAGTACATCCTGCACATCTGACAGGAGAGGGAAGGAAGGAGAAAGAGAGCAACCCAAGAAGAGAGGGGAAGAGTCCTTCCGACCCTCCAACACCGGTCTCCTCCTGTCAGGTCACATGATCATCCCAAGACCAATCGCTGTGCCAGAGGGTAGGGATACACCAGTTGGCTAGAACTGGAATGTTTGAGAATTTAGTCTGGGAAGGAAAAAGGAAAGAGGAAGGTGGATACTAGGCAGGTAACCTAAAAAAGAGAATCCCAGGGACGGGGAGCTTGGTAGGCTGCCGTCTATGGGGTCGCACAGAGTCGGACACTACTGAAGCGACTTAGCAGCAGCAGCAGCAGGTTTAAAAACCATTTTCTTTACTCATCTGTTGCCGTCAAACCATAAGATACAGGCCATTAAACAAAAGACATGATTTGAACTTTGCTTCTAGTTCTGGTTCATATCATATTACATTAAAAACATGATATTGACTGCTATCCATTCTTACCATTGAATTTTCCACTGCCATAAAAATGGGAGAGAAAGAGGCAGTTCCATACAAACAGAATATCTTACTAGCTCCAATACTGGTTGTTACTGTATCTTTTGATAGAACTGATTTTCCTATTTTATTACAGTGACATATATCAAAGTACCAAGGTTAGTTAGATATGCAAAAGCACACCAACCCAACCAGCTATAAAGGGAAGAACTTGCCAACAGTTTTATTGCTAAATAATGACAGTCTATTTGAATGATGTTAGTCAAGTTGATGAACTGAATTATAACTACTTATTTTAAGGGATCCATGAAGATGAGATCCAAAGAAAAATATTAGGCACATATTTTTGTATCACTTCCATGCCTTTTACTCACTGTTTTTATCATAAAAACAAGCTTAGATTTTTGACTTAACACTGCTCCAGTTCTCAAGTTTCTCCTTATGACAGTAGCTTTCTATTATTATGATGGATGAAAACCAAAATAATATTTATTCTACCCTATTGGGGAAAAACATGAAAATGTCCAGAGGAAAAGAATCTCTAAAAGTAATAAATGAAATACATCCACCAATAAAGGGGAATAGGATCTTGGTCTCTGGTCTCCTTTTCCAGCATTATTCCTCCTGTGGGAATAAGACTATGGCAAATATCTAAACATGCCTTAATTCCTATATCTCAATGCTAGATACATTAAAGGGGCCAGAATTAGCTGAAATAAATTTAAAAGGAAACAAATGCTTCATCGATCCCATAGAGAAGGGAAGAGTCCTTCCCCTGTCTGTATGTAATCCCCATAATCAAATGGATACTTAATGAGAAAGGGAAAAGGTATAAAATTAGGGAAATTGAGAGTGAAGCAAACCTGTTGTTGATACCAGCTGTGCTTCTTTGCCTCTGCGCCCTATATATCTAAACCTTTATCTATCAAAAGAACATATCCTAAAGAACAACATGGTGACAGAGATGAATTTCAATCTGACAAATGCAGTGAACTAAAAAATGAACTATATCATAAACCATTACTCCTTCTCAGTCCAAACAGAAAAAAAAGTATCCTAAAGAAACTTACATTCTCTGTAGGAAATAACCAGGGTAATGTGGAAAGTGTTCACTAAATTTCTGCATACTACATGGCCAATCAATCTAAAGCCATGTAGAAACTATCCTTTCACAAAATAACTTTAAAAGTTTTATGTTAAAATATAACTTTGTTTGCTCACAGCTTTTCCAAACATGGGGGCTTTTTTTCAACAACTAATAGAGTTTTAGACTGCAAATGCTGAATAGAAAGGATCAAAATTTGTCACTTCTCAATCAGTCATTCTGGCCTCATACACACACTGCCATATTCATTTATTCATTCAGTATGTCCATATGATTCACTATCTTCCTGTAAAAGAAAAATGTCCATCTTGATTAATGGGGTAATCTGTGAAGCAATTGTGCTAACTTTTCTAAATTTCAGACCTATTAATTTTAATAAATTTCCACTAATTTCTGCATTATGAAATTGACTGAGTGGGAATATTTAATATGTCTTTACAAAATGCATCGCTACTGCAACTCTACTTCTGCAATTTTTAATACCATTTTGTGATCTTTTCATCAGAACTGCAAAAATTGTCCATACCTACTATCATAACATGGTCCCCCTATTTTAAGCAGTTAAACTCTCTCACATTTTACTGCAGAGTAATCCAAGGTTATCAAATTGATTGTGCCACAAGTCATGAGCATCAGAATACGGTGTGTAAAAGAGTATAATGTGATGGGTGGAGCCAAAGGGGAGTGGGAGGGAGGTCCAAGGGGGTGCGGATATATGTACGCATATGGCTGATTTACTTTGTTGAACAGTAAAAAACTAGCACAACATTGTAAAGCAATTCTATTCCAATTTTTAAAAGTCAAAAAAAAAAAAAAGTATACTGCCATAAACTGGCAAAAGCCTCTAATCTGCCCCATTCTTGATGGAGAGCATTTGGCCATTGACCCCTGTCACCTTTGATCTTGTCATCCCACATATGGCAGGACCCACAACCCTGCACATTGTGTCCTGGGGTGGTAGCAACAAGAATAGAGAACAGCTAGAGCTATTTGCCAAGATAAAGAAAATGCAACTTAATGATATAAATAAATGATCCTACAAATGACACCATATTTTCAAGCTTAAGTAACTAGAAGGAGGTATCATCACTTTCAGACACTAGAGAATTAAGATGTGATTGTCATTTAGAACCTGTTGGGTAGAGAGTGATGGCGAGGCATTCCAGATAGAAAATAGCAGGCAACTGAACGTGGAATACAGACACCTGAGTTAAAAAACGAGGGTAGACTTATAGAGTTGTGAATACAGACAATACCTATCTGAGAGAGAGGAAGAATAATCTAGAGAGAGGTAGAGACAAAAAGTAAAGACATATAAATGAATGGATAACTATATATGAGAGTACTTAAAGAATGTTTAAAATTAGAATGGAGGACCAGGATAAAAAAGATGCATAAAGAAAAGGAAGAACAGCAAGTGAGGGAAGAAATTTATTCATTCATTATTAATTCATTCAAAAAATATTTACTGAGGGTCTGCCCTGTTGTAGGCACTGTGCTAGACACATAAGGGAGGAGTTTATAGTCTAATGGAAAAGAGAGCAAGAAATTGAACAATGAGCAAAACTGCCCCCCACCTCTCACAAATAAGTATAATTGTGATAAATGTTCCAAAAAGAAGGAAAAAAAGATCTTGCTCCAAGGGGCATGAGTATGTGCTCAGTCGCTCTGTCATGTCCGACTCTTTGTAACCTCATGTACTGTAGCCCACCAAGCTTCTCTTTCCATGGAATTTTTCAGCCAAGAATATTGGAGCGGGTTACCATTTCCTCCTCCAGGGGATTTTCCCAATCCAGGGATAGAACCAGCATCTCTTGCATTGGCAGGTGGATTTTTTACCACTAGTGCTACCTGGTAAACCTAAGGAGCATGGGGGAGTTGTCTATTCTTTTCTGAAGTGTCAAGGAAGGTTACTTTAAGGAAATGGCATCACCTGGAAAATGAGTAATTAGAAAAAGAGAGAGAGAAAGTGATAATCTAGCCAATCAAAGGGAACAAAGATATAACACCAAGGAAGAAAAGAACAAAGAACTAACAAAGAACTAACCAACAACAAAGAACTAACACCAAGGAAGAAAAAACACAGAGTGCACAGCTAATAAGAAGCCCCTTGCAACCTTGAGAAAGCCTCCTTTTCTTCTTTCCTCTGTACTTTCGCCTCTAATCCCAAAGCCAAGTATAAGCACACAGCTCACACCTGGGGTTTTAGGGTGGACATAGGTACAGTTATTTATGCACAATCTATTCACTGGTTCTGCCTTACTAATAGAGTCCTAAGTTCTTTACAGTGACAATGAGCCCAGCCAAAATACTAATTTTGTCAGACTGCCTTGCAGCGAGGGTTGACTTCTCTATAGGTTTCACCAGTAAGACATAAGAGAAACGCTGTTGCAGGTTTCTGCAAAGTTTTGCCTTTGCAAAAGAAACACAGCTCCTTCTTGAATGATCCTGGTTTTCTTTTTCCGACCTCAGATGACACTGAGTCTGGAAGTAAAGCAGCCATTCTGTAATGCGAGGCAGTTGTTAAGAATGAATGTTTCATACTAAGGATGACAGAACTGGAAAGTAGAGGGTGTCTGGAATTTTGAGAACATCCAGGGACCACTCTACCAGTTTGAGACTCTCTACCCATGGGCTTTTTGTTATGTGAGAAAAGCTAACTCTTACTTGGTTAAACCAAGGCAGACCAGTTTCTGCTGTTTGCAGTCAAATATAATTCGTAATTGGCACAAAGCTGTAGTGTGGTAGGAAGTGGAGCTATTGTGTTTTTGCTTTTTGTTTTTTTTTTTTTTTCAAAAAGCTAAAGGTAACTGCTTAAAGAACTAAAAAGGGGGAATTCCCTGGTGGTCCAATGGTTGGGATTCTGTGCCTTTGCTTCCGAGAGTCTGGTTTCAGTCCCTGGGGAGTCAAGATCAGCCCACATGGTACTACAACAATAACATCAAATAGAGAATATTAATAAAGTGAAATTATTTTAAAAGAAATACAAATTATGGAGGTGAAAGTATAATAAATTAAAATTTTTAAGTATTACAGTAGATTTGAGATGGCAGAAAAAAGAATCTATAAATTTAAATCCAGGTTTGATGCACGATACTGGATGCTTGGGGCTGGTGCACTGGGACGACCCAGAGGGATGGTATGGGGAGGGAGGAGGGAGGAGGGTTCAGGATGGGGAACACATGTATACCTGTGGCGGATTCATTTTGATATTTGGCAAAACTAATACAATTATGTAAAGTTTAAAAATAAAATAAAATTTTAAAAAAATAAAAATAAATTTGAAGATAAATCAGTAGAGATTATGCAATCTGAAGAACAGGGGATAAAAAGGAAGGAGAGTTACACTGTTAAAGGTGATCAAAGTAGAAATGACATGGACACAAAGAGGAATCAAGAGCTCTTCCCAGTCCTATTTTACAACATAGACACTGTTATTGCCATAAACCCATGGGACAATCAAGTTTCTCATTAACATAAATACTACCTTATTTAGCATAAGGCTTTGGGAACTGTTAAAATTATCCTCTAGAAACTTTAACTTATATAGAAAATGGGTGTTATCTATAGACATCGAGTTGTCACATCTTAATATTTTCTCAAGAAAAAAGAAAACAACTTTATCCATCATTGTACATTAATCAAGACCATCTGAGGAAGTAATGACAGTGTTCTAAGAACTCAGCCATGTCCTGTAGCATGTGGTGGACATTTAAATGGCATTATTTATCATAAGTAGCATTTAAGGAGGATCTCAGAGTCTCTGATTCTAAAAATGTATGTCAATTTGGCAGGTGACCAGTGCTTTTTTAGTTATCAAAGCATAAATAGATTTCCAACATTTTCCTTTCCCTAATTATACATTGATTTGTCATGATGCTCCCATTTTGAAGGGTATGTAAAGGCAGCTCTGGCCAGCTTGATCAAGAATCATTATACTGACACGTTCTGTAATGTCCATTGGCGCACAAATTTCACTGAAAGTGTGTTCAATCTGACGTAACTTTGAAGCCAAAAACCTTAGGATTTCTATCTCTAGATAGAACAATCTATCTAACAATCCTATCTCTAGAACAAGCTAATTGTGTTACCTGAAGAACATGACCAAATCTATCTGAGCTTTGGTTTCCTGAATACCTACATTTTGTGAGTATTAAATGAGATCCTTTATAAACAAACAGTCTACACTAAGGCCTACATGGCTGTAAGCTCTCGACAAATATCATCTCCTTTCTCTTTTGCCTGTTCTTATATCGACCTGCATTTGAAGAGTTTTCATTAAGGGGGTAAAATCTGTTCCTGCAGTACAGATCCCAACCTAATTAAGTGTAACAGGAAGAGAAGATTTCTACTTAAATTCTGAAGCAAAAATTAGCCACATACAGAGGGTGGTAAAAATCACTTGCTCCCATGGTCAGAATATCATACAAACCATAAAAAGAATATCTTAAGAACCATTTCCATTTTTGAAAGACTAAGTTGGTATTCAGTTCAGTCGCTCAGTCATGTCCGATTCTTTGCAACCCTATGGACTGCAGCACATCAGGTTTCGCTGTCCATCACCAACTCCCAGAGCTTGCTCAAACTCATGCTGGTATTATGTAATCACAAAGCCCAAAGCACAAATCAGAGGAAAGAATACTGAGGACTCAATCTCCTTTTCCTATAGATGGGGGTGGGGTAGGGGGTGGGATACGCCTGGGTACAGCCCTAAGCAGAAACGGTTAAGAATGGAAGATGCTTCCTGATGAATCCTTCTGCTCCCATCACCTGGTGACCCTTAAATTAACAGCTGTCTGTCTCCCTCACCTTGAATCAGTCCAGAGAGAGAGCAGATATCTCCCCAAGGAAAGCAAGGAGAGCCCCTCAGCTCTCCCTCTCTCCATCACCTCCCACATGAGTCATTTCTCTGACTCCTTCACTCCTTTTAGAGCAGTTTGGCAGGCAAAGAACAGTGAGAACAAAACATTTATAAGCAGGACCTTAATGATAAAACAGTAGCCACATTTATGGACACAGAATTCATTTCTTTCTCTTGCAGGAAATAGCAGTAATAACATTCCCTTGGTCCATCTCGAAAATGTCAATTCATTTCTTTGTTAATACAAATGCATTGCCTCATTCATTCTCTCATAGGAAGGTTGAGAGGAGTGGGGAGATGAGGAGAGGAGAATCATCGTTATCGCCTTGTAATTATTCAGAGGATGTTTCATTTTATTTTATGTTAGAGTGGCCAAATTTGTATTATTCCTCTGTTGCCCTAATCATCATCATAAATCAGGAAACAAGAATTTCAATGTCCAATTACCATTCAGAGTAGATACAGGAAGGAAATTAAAGCTTTCTTTCTAAGTGAAAGAAAGGGCAATTCCACAGAGCTTCCTCGGGGAATGTACACTGTGCTGAACAGTACATTATTGAAAAGAGATAAGCAATTGTGTGATGTACAATTGCCAACACTCTCTCGTCTTTCAACTTCTGTTCTAAATGCTTACGAGGAACAATATCTTCACATTTTTCAAAGGCCACTATAGGAGAAAGCCACTTAACGCTCACTTACATTCACAAGTATTGCAAATACAGCAGTTATTATTTAAAGAAGAGACACAGAGACAGAGACCAAGACAAACAAAGAGCCCGAAGTCTTGGCTTCCACACTGTAGAGTGCCATGGACAGGAATGTTTTCAACAAAACCCTATCCTCAGCATCAGGCTCAGGGTCCCAAACCAACTGCTTAAGGACCTCAAGCCAGAGAGCTACTTCTGAGGAATATTTTTTTTTTTCTTCAAAGAATGAACATCTAAGAAATATAAACCAAACCTAAACTCTTTTAAAATTTTTTTATTGGAGTATAATTGCTTTGCAATGTTGTGTTAGTTTCTGCTGTACGACAAAGTGAATCAGCCATCAGTATACATATATCCTTCCCTCTTTAAACTCTGAAATTATTTTCTTTCCTTGGTAATTCTTTTTCTTTTTCTGCTAATAACAGTGATAGCTAAGTGACATTAACTTCCAGCAGGTCAACTGTATATAAGTCAATTAGTCACCATAGGTGTACATCTGTAGGGGTAGAAAAAAAAAGTGAAGCAATCCAGTTGCCTGGACAGTTCAGTCAACAAGTCAAATTGATAACTCTGTGAAATTACATCTAAATTAAATTTCCCTAAGTAGATCTTGATTTGAAAAAGGCAACATCTCTCTTACAATATTTCTATAAAATCTACTACCTGTCATGGTATTTTAACACTGGGACGTCGTCTATTCACACAAAAACATTTTTAGAAAACAGATGAATGTTGTTAAGTTTGCTAGGCTAAATCCCACCACTTCTTTAAGGTAGGAAATAGAATGTTAGATTCAGATTAGAGAAAGTGCTATAAAATATTATGAAAAGATAGGGACCACTTTTCTCTCTCCTGCTTTTGGAAGATTTTGTTTGTTTCCTTCTCTTCCAGCTTATAATTGAGTTGAAGCTGATAAGAGTATGTAATCCAAACCTAAGTCCTGTGTTTCAGGCAATTAATAATTGGCAACAATATTAAAATTGCACTTAAGAGTTCTAACTTTTCTATCTAGGAACTAACTGGCTCACAGCCCAAACTGACAGTTAAGACTGTGTGTGGATCTTCTTAGAATAATACCACTTATTATCTTTCTCTGCATTGATGTTTTTTCGTTCCCCCACCCCCAACATAAATTATAGCTGCATAGATCACTGCATGGTAAATATCTGATTTCTAAGCAATCTTTTTTTAAAGGAAACTTTTTATTTTATATTGGAGCATAGCCATTAACAATGCTGTGATAGTTTCAGGTAGACAGCAAAAGGACTCAGCTATCCACGTACATGTGTATGATTTCCAGAAACCCATCTATGTCCTTATTCTTGCACATGCTACTTACTGTCTGTGAGTAGCTGAATACTTTCACTTAAAGCTATCTTTTCTCTCTAATACTGAGAAGGAATACTTTTTTATATTTTCAGTCATACTTTGGCTTTCCAAACTATTTCCTTTGTAACAGGCTTTCTCTGCTTTCATCATGAATTTTTTCATTTAGAATAAAAAATATTTATGAATTTTGTTTATTCATACATTATTTATAGTTTCTTATTATGGTAAAACATATTTTAAAGTCTTCTCATGATCAATTTCTGCCAACAGCCCTCATGCTCTTTGGAAAACCAAACAGTATCTGTATTAAGGGGACAAACACTGAGAATACTTACAGGAAAAAAGGTCCGTTAATTTCTAAAGCTGTTTAAACATGTTTTTAAATCAGAAATTTCTCTTTTGAAATATTCACAACAACTGGTCATCTTCTGAAATCTAAAACCGTGATTGTTTCTCCTTTAAGTTTTAAACTATTAATTTTACATTTCAAAGGGATGTTCGTTCAGAAGCAAAAGGCTTTGATCATTTCATCAAGCAAAAACTGTAAAATTGAATTCATGGAGACAGACCAAAAAGCTCTCCTTGGCTGACAAAAAAATTTCCAATTTAAATCCATGGTCATCTCTCATTCAACGTTTGCACAGTTCCACGGAATCTTGTTTGCTTATTAAAGCGAGGCCCTCCGTAAATAGTGGGTCCCAGTGTGGTTTTTCTCTATACCGTAACATTTCAGTATATTAAAACCTTTAACATCTGAAGGGCATTTTAGAAAATAATTTGGTAATTTTTCTGAGATGTATTCCTGATGATATCTGTAACTTCACAATATCATTGCATCTAGAGAAGAATATTTCAAGTGTCCCTTTCGATATGAAAGTCTGTAAATAAAGGACTTGTTTAAAAAGATGGAATTTAGTCAAATATGGAATTGGTTTTAAATCACTGCATGGCTAATCATTTGCTTGACTAAACTGATAGCTTGTCAAGTCTTATATTTGGTTATTAATAGCTGCCATCTCTTCTACAGCATTTCTGGTGCATATTCTTATGAGGACTAAATAAGGTAAGATTAATTAACATGCCTAGCCCAGGGCATGGCACAGAGTAAGAACTCAATACATGACAACTGTTAATATTTTAATAGAAATTATTTTGCAATTGCTATTAAACTGAAAGAAAGTGAGCTGTCCAGCATTGGTCAGGATGAGCTTCCAGTTTTTTCCCCATCTTTTCTCTGTTCATCATTACTGATGACACCAACAGCTGAGGTTTAATACTTTTTTGCCTATTTTGACCAAGAAAATAGAACTAGTTGTTGAATTAGTCACCCTGCTTCCACTCAAGCCTTCATCCTCACAATTCTCCATGCAGCCCTCAAATTATCTCATGTCCATCAGACCACATCCCTCTCCTGAATGAATACTGCAAAGACTAAGCTTCACACTGAGAATAAAATCTAGCTTTGCTCTTTGTGGGCAGGACATCTACCAGGAACCAATCCCTGACCTCGTCTCGGGCCATGTCTTCCTCACTTCCAGTCTTGTTGTTGTTCAGTAGCTCAGTCATGCCAACTCTTTGCAACCCCATGGGCTGAAGCATGCCAGGCTTCCCTGTCCATCACCAACTCCTGAAGCTTGCTCAAACTCCATTGAATCGGTGGTGTCATCCAATCATCTCATCCTCTGTCGTCCCCTTCTCCTCCTGACTTCAACCTTTCCCAGCATCAGGGTCTTTTCCAATGAGTCCCTTCTTTGCACCAGATGGCCAAATTATTGGAGCTTCAGCATCAGTCCTTCCAATGAATAGTCATGATTGATTTCTTTTAAAATTGATTGGTTTGATCTAGTCTTAGTGGCCTTTTTGCTGTTGCTTGCCTTGGGCAAGCCTGTTCCCACCTCAGGGCTTTAGTACCTGCAAAGCTCCCTATCCATGAGCTCTTCACACAAAGATTTCAACCCAAAGGCTACTTCCTCAGGGCAATGCCCATCCCCCAGAAAGGTGTCTCAGGCCTGCCATCTCATCTCCCCCCATCTGACTCTAGTACCCATTTTGTTTCCTTCACTTCTCCATATGACTTTTTTTAAAGTAATCAATTTATGGATAAATCTCCATTTATTGGGATATAAATATGAAACAGTACCCCAAACACTGCCATGTCAACCCCGCTTTCTCAAGAGGAAATGGTGCCTTTATGGCATCTTGGCCAAAATCCATAGCATTTCAGCCACTGTGGTTGAGAACTGTCTCACTTTGATTTCTAAGACTTAGGCCTCTTCATTTTCAAATACTTATATCAAAGTTAATTCAAAGCTACTCTCTTCCCTGTCTCCATCACAGGCTAGACCATAGGACTGTATGGTAGAGTGTGGAGTGAAATCCACTCTGTTTACACCCTTTTTTCGTTCTTTCAATTTCTTCACTCTTCTGCCTGCAGACACTGGATTCTCAGAGAACCTCAGTCTCACCCACCATACCCAGGAGAAGGAAGTCGGTCTCTCTCATTTTGCTTGACTTTTGGAAAAGGACAGCATTTCCCTTCATCCTTCTCCCCACCACTGCAGGATACTTTACTTCCACTCTGTGCTACCTCAGGCATCAAGAGCCACCAGCTTTTTGGCTCACCAGCTCCTCTGTTCACATAAGCAACCACGCATTAGGTGTTTGGCATATTCCCCAGGTGTTTGGCATACATGGAAACATTACCCAGTCTCCTATATCTTAGCATTTACTTCTTCTTTCTCTTACAAGTAATGTACAGCTCACTGGGAGTCAATATCCTGTCCAAAGACAGTTCACAGGACAGCAGCCCAGAAGCAAACTCTATTATCTGTTTAGTTAAATCTTTGAAATTCTGAAAAATAGAGGAGCTAGCCTTGCTTTCAATAAAACTGGCTATAGCTGCTCTCATTTAGCAATTAAAATCCTATCAGTCCTCAACAACTCTGAGAGGGAGGCTTCTGTCAGATAAACTACTGTTTTGTTTTGTTTTGTTTTTTAATAGACTTTAATTTTTAGAGAGGTTTTAGGTCTACAGAAAAATTGAGCAGGAAGTAGAGAGAGTCCCCAGATGTCCCTGACTCCACAGAGACACAACCTCCCTCCCCATCACTGAATAGAATTTTTTACATGTCTGGACACGTGTTGGTGGTAAAAGGTTTTCTCTGTCTTACTCTGATTCAAGATGGTTCTAAGGAATCTGCTGAGATGAGGAGTGGGGTTTTCTGAGGGAAGTACTCTTCTGCCTACCTTTCCAGGAAAGCAGCCATGAAACCTTTTAACCTTTTCCCAAGTTAAGAGCCCTAAACCACACTTGATCCCATTCCTGCACTCCCCAGATGCTGCAAGTAGAGCCACCTTAACAACTGGAGTCCTCTTGCTCCCCATCTTGATAGCTGCCAATAACCAGAGTGGTGTAAACATGGCCCTGTCTCCCCAGCTATACCACACTCCCCTGCCCTGTGCTCTGTCAGTGGACTTCCAGCCCCTGCCTCCAGACAGCTCCGCTAATCTTCCCAGTGGCACTAGTGATAAAGAACCCACCTGCCAATGCAGAAGAGGTAAGAGACACGAGTTTGATCCCTGGGTTGGGAAGATCCCCTGGAGGAAATGGCAGCCTGCTCCAGTATTCTGGCCTTGGAAATCCTGTGACAGAGGAACCTGATGGGCTATAGTCCATCAGGTCACAAGAGTTGGACACAACTTAGACTAAACCACCACCACAGGGATGGAGCCTTACTGCCAGGCTGCACCTTACTCTTCTTAGTCTACTCCAGAGACAGCGTCAAAAAAGACCTCCAGGTCCTGCCAGGGAATGAGACCTGAGTCTACCATTCTGAAGGCATCCCCAAAATTGGTTCACTCAGAGCCCTGATCACCTGGCTCCAGGGAGGGGACAGGCTCTCCTACCTCTCGGTGACAGGGAGGGAAGGGAACAGTCAAGCTCTGAATATGCATCCTGCAAGTGCTGACTCCCTACCCCTTTCAGCCTACTTCTAACATTGGCTGGTGACAGTGGGTGTGGTGGTAAAACTCATTCTTATTTGGTGCCTCCCATAAGCACTGCAGGAAGGCTGTTTTAGCAGCCAGCAGAACCTTGAACATAGAGTTTCACTGAGTTCTTTAGTCCTCAACTTTGAGCCGAAGCCCCAGCTCCAGGACCAAGAAGGAAAATATTACTGCCATGTAATTCTTTGCTTTCTGTCCATCTCATCTTGCTCCTTTGTTACTCTCCACCATCTCAGTGTACCCTCAGCACCTAGAGAAGCATTTGACACTTAATAAGTGCTCATTAAAGATCTATTAAATGAACTCTTTTTAGAGTTCTTCTAAAACAAGAATTAACACCATAACAAAATCCATTATGTATTGAAGAGCCCTAGTGGTTTGAAGGGCTTCTCAGGTGCCTGCTAATGCAGGAGATGCAGGTTTGACCCCTGAGTCAGGAATATCTCCTGGAGAAGGCAATGGAAACCCAGTCCAGTATTCTTGCCCAGATTTTCCTCACAGGCTACAGTCCATGGGGTCACAAAGAGTTGGGCAACGCTGAGCAACAACAGCAAAGTGGTTTGAAATCAAAAGAATATGCATTCATTTTATGTATTTCTGCCTGATAGACTTTCTTCTATTATCTCTTCCTTACTCTTAGGAATTGCATTAATCATCTCAGATGCCATGACAAAATACCACAGATCGAGTGGTTCAAACAACAGAAACTAATTTTTCCCAGTTCTGGAGGCTGGAATTCCCAGATCAGGGTGCCAGCATGGTTGAGTTCTGGTGAAGACTCTCTTCCTAGCTTGCAGATACCCTGAGTCCTCACATGGCAGAAAGAGAGGGAAGTAGAGCAGCTCTCTGATGTCTCCTTTTATATGGGCACTAATCCCATCATGAGGACACCACCCTCATGACCTCATCTAAACCTAATTATCTCCCGAATGCCCTCCTCCAATACCATCACACTAAGAAATGTGTTAGTATTGTTTCAATCTATGGATCTTGGAGGGATATAACTCAGTGCATAGCAGGAATTAACTAGTTGTTCATATTATTTATATTACTTATCCTGCCCTTTCCCAATCTGAAGATAATTTGCTCCACTGGAAAGGATGAAACAGTAGAAAATTAAGATTTGAGTTTTCTTCCTCTTCTCCATAATCTATCCTACAATACCATCCTCTCTAAGAGGTGAGCCTAGTCTTTCATTAGTTCTTATTCCAAATTTACATCTTGAAAAAAACATTTTATGGTCCAGCAATTTTCAGAGATGCAAGTTCCAAATTCAGCATTGTGAGCTCTTCTTGACATCACTGTGTTCCTCCCAGGAACTCATTCCTCACCTCACCTCAGGTCTCAGTTTCCCTTTGGCATTTCCCCTGATCTGCCTCTCTACTTTTCCAAGGATTCCGCCAGGCAAATCTATCACATTCAACTCATTTTCATTGTTGATTCACTGGCCTCTAGCAGCATTTCAGAAAGACATTGCTCCACCCCTGCCCATCACCCACCCAGGATGCAAGAGCTGAGTTTGGAGACCATCACCAAAGAACAAACTTCCTGCCATCTTTCTAGCAATGCACCTTGAAGAAAATTGAAGGCCTGTTCTTTAGAAAGGTTCATTTACAGCTTCAATTTGGGGTACTTAAAAAAATCAATAGCAATCTTAATTCCCACTGGAGATAAATAGCCCAAATCTTTAACTATGCATGAACATAGGAAATTTAAGAAAATATAAAAAGACCATTTCGTCCTCAAATCATCTATTCCCTTTTGAGAACTCTGATTTTCCTAATCTGGATAGCATCCAGATTTGGGTATGAGAGGGGATGAGAGAAATAGTTGTGGTTTTTTTCTACACGATAAGGAGGATAAGAGTTTTCTATTTTTAAATTTGGATTTTGCTTTTTGTTGTTTTATTTCTACTGAAGGCTGAAGTGGGAAAGATCTTTGCTGTACAATCTGGAGAGCATTTATCCAAAACTTCTCTCAAAGGCCTTTCTAAATATCCTTAATCAGTGGGTCTTTAGAAATTATCTTATGGCCTTTATTTTTGATTTTTTGCCAACCTGATAACTTGTTTTAATTATATTTTCTTGACCACAGTAAGAATAAGAATCTTTTAACCTGTGAAGTGTCTCTACACATTTTTTGCTTTTATCTGTTTGATGCTGTTTTTTAATTGATTATAAAGATTATTTATTTATATTCAGTAATCCTCTGTTTGGTACACTTGCCATGATTTTTGTCTCCTAGTCTGCTGCTTGTCTTTTGACCTTTTTTACAATGCTTTCCCACTACAAAATTGTAAAAATATTCTCTAGTGTCAACTTCAAATTATTGTAACCTATAGAACACAGTAACATATGTTTTTATTTCATTGAAAAAGCAATATACTTTTTATTCACCTTCATCTTCTCTGTCCCAAAATCTTAAACATTTTCTTTCCCCTAGTTTCTCCCCCACCCCAGGGTTCTATACTTTAAGCCTTGAGGCTTACTCCACATAATCTCCATGACATGAAATCTCCATGAAATCTTGTATCAGATTTCAACACCTGTATCTCTAAAAATATAATTCTGTATGCTCAGTCATGTCTGACTCTTTGCAACCCCATAGACTGTAGCCCACCAGGCTCCTCTGTCCATAGAATTTTTCAGGCAAGAATACTTGTATATAATATATATAATTGCATATTATAGCAATATAGTTTTAATAATAGTAATATCTAATCATTTATTGAACACCTATTGTGGTTCAGTGGTGAAGAATCCACCTGCCAATGTAGGAGATGCAAGTTTGATCCCTAGGTCAGGAAGATCCCCTGGAGGAGGAAATGGCAGCCCAAATCAGTATTCTTACCTGGAAAAATCCCATGGACAGAGGAGCCTGGTGGGCTACCATCCATGGGGTAGGGTCTCAAAGAGTCAGACAAGCTGAACACAATGGATAAGGACCACAGACTGATTTGGTTATTTTACCTGCACTATCTCATCAAAGCCCTATAAAAACTTCATTTTATACATGAGGAAACTTAAGATCAAAGAAGTGAAGTAATTTACTCAAGGTTGTACAAGCCATAAATTCTTAGAACCAGAATTTAAACATGGGAACTTGGGTTTTCTGTCTTCAAAACCCACGTGCATCATCATGGCATTTCACTGACTATGAAAAATGGTATGCACATTTCTCCCACAAACCTCTATCTAGAAGGGACTTTCCTAAACATTAAACCACAACTTCGAAATTTTAATAAGTATAGTACTGATGACCCACAGAACAAAACTCCCTCATATAAATTCTGGACACGTATATTGAAAAGAATAGACTCCATTAATAATGAAAGCTAAAATCACATGTGTAAACACATTGCTTTTAATCTATTCAATTATTTCCCCATAAGTACTAACTGTGCATCACAAATTATGCTGTCCAGAAGACATACCACAAAACTTAAAGCTTGGAAGATTCATTGCCATGGTGTAATGGAATAGCTTTCTGAGAGAATGAAAATTTTGAAACTCCAAGATGGAAGGTCCCTATCCACTGTTTCCTCATTCCATTAATCAAATTGGAGATGGACACAGATGGCAAACTACACAGGGACACTGCTGCATAATTAATTTTCACATCTTTTCATCATTACATATAAATATATTTTCTCCTCATGCACTTTAATTCAGGAGCTGCAAAATGGTAATGCTCAATAGCCAAAATCAGCCAGCTGAAAAGCCTTAATTGTTCTACCCCAATGAATTTAGGGGCTTCCCTGGTGGCTCAGATAGAAAAGAATCTGCCTGCAATGCAGGAGACCCGGGTTCAATCCCAGGGTTGGGCAGATTCCCTGGAGAAGGGAATGGCAACCCACTCCAGTATTCTTGCTTGCAGAATTCCATTGACAGAGGAGACGGCGGTGGAAAAGTCGGACTCGACTGAGCAACTGAACAACAATAATGACAACAATGTGTATCTTCTCCAGTTTGCCACAACCAGTAAAATCCCCTACTGTATCACACCTGGTCTGATGTGACACATTTATAAACCTGGTCCCTCCCCTAGAGGCATTTGAGTTTATAGTCTATGAATTAAGCACATGATTGTGAAGATAGTGAAACCAAAGCCCAAATTAGAGACCTTACAGTCTGAGTCTACCACAGGCATACCACCCCTGAAATAAACTTAAGAGGTAAGGCCACTATGGCAACTGTACAATCCATCAACAGTTACTCTGCTCTTCTAACCCTAATTCTTCCTGATCCTACTCCTTACCTTCACCTACCAAGCCCCAGATGGCAAGGTTTATAGCTGTACTTGTTGTTGACTCAAGCTCAGTCCAGAAGGCTGTAGAGTCAGGTTACAAAATTGGTTACACAATCGACGTCACAGAGGTACATCCCTGACCTTCCATAAATCCAGTGTTTTCACTGTGCAGTGTATGGTACAAGCTCCAGGGTATAAAAGCAAAATTGCACTCACTCCTTCCTTTGAATAACCTTGAACACTGCTATAGAGTGGATCATGAAGACAAAATTGGATTTTTGGAAAAGAACTGAATATCCTAAAAATAGCACTACTGTAAGAAAGCCCATAAAACTTTGAACTTTCACTCAAGTCATTTTAAAAGTCCTTGGATAGCGTGGCATAAAAAAAAAAAATCTGCAGAGCTTTAAAAGCAGAACCCAGGTGGTTATGGTCACAAAGTAAACCAGCATGGCTTACACCAGTTTCCAGTGAACAGCCACGCAAATAACTTAAGCCTTCAAAGAGAGATTTCAAATGTATCTTTTTAAATCTCAGAATTAACATCAATGTTGGAATATCTGCAGACATGCATTTTAGACAGTAATAGTCCATTAAAGAAAACAATTCTCTTCTCACCATGGGACAGAAAGTCAAAACAAAGGTAGAGAAAACTAGGAGCCCAGATTCCTTGGATGGTCCCATCAAGTCATTTCAAAGCCAAGGGATTATAATAATATTTGCATTTTTGAGGCTGTGTGTATATGATGCCAGCAAACATTTGATTAGGTTGATGCTCTCAAGCAGCCAGTCAATTTAGTGAAACATTTACTCAAGCCCTTGTTGTTTGCCTTTATTAGCAGTGATTGACTGGCATGTTTGACTGGCTGGTCACTTTGCTGTATCCTGTCTACTTTCCATGTCTCCTTTGGGCACCTGGAGCAGTCCCTCACAACTCTCACTTCCCATTTCTACACTCTGCAGGATCATTACCTAGTGACAGACTATCTCCCTCACTAAGGACTGAGCTCTTTGCTCAAAGGGCACAGGTTATTTCCCTCCATCTCCTACCTCCAGCACCTGGCTCAGTGTCAGGGTCTGTAGAGCATGGGGAATCAGTCAGTGGCATGGATATTGGCAAGTTGCCCCTGGGAGCAGGAGGTAGAATTTGTCCCATCTCTTAATCCTTAAACACTATTTGTTTCATCCTGTGCAAAGGGCCTTATAAAAAAGGTTAGTTAAGTGCTCCCTGCAAAGATGCTGCTCAGTTTCCCATCTCTACACACTTACCTATCAGCACTTACCTTGTACTCACACACAAGCAAGAGTAATAGAGAATCAGGCAGTTGGACCCCCACAGTGTCAGGCTCTTAGAGCCACACAGTTGTCCCCACTAATGACCAAGCCAAATGGTAACTTGACAAGCAGCCACCTCTGTGGGATCTGACCATGGGTCCTTGCTTAGGATTCTGAGGACCCTGTTGCCTTGCAGAATCCCCTTCATTAAGATGCTTGGGAGAGAGTCCTGTCAGCACCAAGGACAGAACTTCTTCCGAACAGTTTTTCTTATCCTTTCTTGTGGAACCTATGTATGACATTTTTAACCAACCAGCTTTCCCTTTTTGGTTAGAGCTAAATTTGTGACCTACCCTAAGCAAGTAAACAGGTTTTATGGTCATGTTAATCTTGTCCCTGACTCTATTTAATGGCTCTCATTTACTTTACTTTTTCCCTTGCTTTGAATTTAAAATGGATAAAGAGAAGGATAAGCCTTCAGAGAGAAGATGGAATACTGCTTATCTCTTGTCTTCTCACAACCCTCCACAGTCCCAACTATTAGCATTCCCACACTCTTCCCTATCTCTCCCACATCATCAGCTCAAAAACAGATTTTTAAAAATTATTTTACATGATGGTGAAAAAGTTTTTAACCATTTTTTGAGTCATAGACCCCTTCGCTAAAAGCACAGACCTTTCCAGAAAAGAATACACTCCCGTCCAAAATGACTGAGTACATAACCAGGAGCTTTTGATTATATGAAGCTGGACCCTGAATCATGGACTGCAGGGGATAAACCCTTGCTTGAGTGAATGTACAAGGTTTCAGAAGCCACCTCCCAGGACTGGCGGCACACCCTGCAGAACAGATTTTCCCAAGCCCTGTCACCAAAGCCTCCCACCCATCTGAGTTTCCCCAAAAGTGTAAAGTAATAGTTCCTCAAGACCATCCTCTTGGGTCCTTGCCTCAGTTCATGCCATGACCTTAACTGGCATCCTAGCCACCCAACTTGACTCCTTTTTCTCCAAGTATGAGTTTCTGCTGAGTCTACTAGCATAGCCTCAGCTACCAAAGTGTTGCTGCCTCACAACTTCAGTAGTGGGCAGAAGTAAGCAAGGAACAAGGGCTCTCGGGACCTAAATGAGAAGACAAAAGAGACAGAGTGAAGAGCTTTCAGAAGCAGAGACTGAAGAAAAATACCTGAGCCCCACAGAGCCCAGGGCTCCCATGGAATCATGACTGAACAGATACTGAATTTCACTCTGTGTGTGTGTGTGTGTGTGCTTAAAACTGGAGCTTAAATTATGCTATATATAGCATGAGCAAAATCTGTCAACTCAGATGCTTTTAATACATACCTAAGAATTAATGAAGAGAAGAAAAACTAAAAACATGGTTTGACATTGTAAAAGAAATGGCAGTTACAGTTATACATGAAATATATTTACCATTTATGACTAATTACCACATGAAAAATAACTAGGATGGCAGTATACATATAAATCATTAATTTTATTATAAATAGAATTTGATTTGCATGCTAAAAGTTATTTCCTGTCAGTCAGGCCTCAAGATTTGCTGCTCACAATTTCCAACATTAAGGGAGATGTTGACAGGAACCATATCTTATACTCCTTTGTTTTTCCCTTATCATCTGAATAATCCAGCAAGAGATGTCTGAAAAGTGATAATCTCGTTATGGGGACCAGAGCTTGCATATGTACCTGAAAGCATGGGAGAAAAATTCAAGATAGTATGTGAGAAGGTTACAGTACACATGATTTACAGACAAATGGGGATGATTTGCAACAATGGGCCAAAGTAAGCCTACATGAAGAAAACAGGTTTTGAACTTAGTCTTAAAGAAAACCTAGGACAAGAATATGATAGACGGCAATCCAGTCCAGGCTGAAAAATTGTTTTCTGTGACATAGAAAATATACAGGATTTTATATAACTCTTTATTTCATATTAATGTACCCCTATATCACAGTGAAATAAGATAAGCTTTGAAGGAATTTTATAAAGAACTTTAAACATTATTTTTATTTATTTCATATCTTGACTGCTAATTTTTTAAAAGCCAATGAAAAATTCAAAGCCATAAAGCTGCCTATAAAGTTTAAATAATAAAATGTAATTTGTAGTAAAAATGGCATAAGAAAATCACCAATGGTGAATGACACAACCAAACTTACTATTTCTTACTTAAATAAAGTGGTAGGTTGAGGAGTGGTATTTCTTCATCTGGGTCTGAGACTGCTAAAACAATAACTATGCTTGGTCAGATAACAACCAAAATGAATGACAGTTGGTAGTAAATTCATCTAAACATGAAATCATAACAAAATGAAAATGAATGGAATGTTTAAAAGTCTAAGTTAAAGCTGAAGATTTGGGGAACTCACCAGAACCTCTGGTGGGCAAAGAGAGCTCTCATTCCACTTGTTCCAGTGCCCCAGGGGCTTAGCAAAGTCACTGCACTGCAATCTGAATTCCCTAAGACCGGTGAGGAGACCAGGAGTATTAGTCCATATCCTCCAAAAAGCAAACACTAAGAGGATTAAATGTGAAAGATACTTATTAGATGTTATGGACTGAATTGTGTCCCTCCCTCCATCACATTCATATTTTGAAGTCCTGACCCCCATTACTGCAGACTGAGACTGCATTTGGAGATCTTTAAAGACATCAAAGGATTTTAAAGAGATTAAAGGGTCTCTTAGTTAAAACGAGGTCATTAGGGTGGGCCTTAATCCTGTAGACCTAGTGTCCTCATAGGAAGAAGACACAGACACAGAAGGAAGCAGAAGGAGGACCACGTGAAGATATAGGAAGAAGAAGGCATCTCCCAGCCAAGGAGAGAGGCCTCAGAAAGAAAGTAACCCTCCTACTCTTGGTCAACTATTAGCCACTAGAATTGTGAGAAAATAAATTGTTTAAGCCATCCAGTCTGCAGTACTTGCAACGGCAGCCCTAGCAAACCAATACATTTCAAAGAAGGTCCTACAAGAGGAAATGAGGATGGAGCTGATGAGTGCTGGGAGCAAAGCTGGTCTGACCGTGAGTGAAGGAGAAAGAGAAGCAAGGGTAGATGGAAAGCCTGAGACTGTGGTGCTGATCTAAGGCAAATTTGGCAAAGCCACAGAAGAGTCCTCTATCTCCCAGGAATGGGTTGCCTTGGTAGCCCCTGCCATGCTCAGTCACTGGCTGAGAACTGCTCCCAGGCAGCATCCATGATGGATTTTAGAGCACAGCAGTTGATTTGTCAGTTTATATGCTCCCTACATCTGGAAATCTGAGCAGTACATCTTCATGGCCATCCATACTAAAGGTCTTCATGGTTCTGGACAGTTCAAAAAGGCCTTTCCAATCAGACAACACAAACGCCACAGGCAGTCTTCCAATTTGGTCACCACAAGCTCCAGAACATTCTATTTCCCCTCAGAAACAAATATAGTTCTAGGCTCTGTGAAAAAACAATGTAGTCTACATTGACTGAAGAGTTCTGGACACATGGAAGGTATCTGTCCTGCAAGTTACCTCTTTTTCACTTGTGAGAAGACAAGCCAGTTACTCAAAGTAATAATGTTAATGAAGACTGTGATGGTCCTGCTGAGGAGCTTCCAAAGCAGGAAGCAACAGGTGGTACAGCCTAGCATGGCTGACCCTGGAGTGGGAAGATCAAAGGTAGTGTTTGAGGTTTGGTTCCAAGATGCCACAGACAAACTCGGCCCCACACCTTCTGAGACTGTCTTCTTTCCTGGGGATGGAGACTAAAAATGCCCATTTTTTTTTAATGCTGTGCGCTAACACTTTAGGAAAGGATAAGAATATAAAAAACAAGCATTCATGAATAGAGAATTAGAATTTCTCATCTTCCAATCAAATCCAAAATGCAACCAAGTTCATCTGACATGCAAATTCAATCCTCCTATCTCCAAAGACTAGCACAGGGACTGAGATTAGAAGTTCAATTCATGTTACAGGAGTAACTAATGACACTCATATTGAATTATAGAGTTTTATGGTGATTAATAATAAATGAAAGTAGTTCCTGTAAATGATCGTAATTAGCATGTCTGTGGTCAGGTATAGGAGGGGGCTAAGTCACCCAGAGTAGAAAGTTACAAGGAGGCACTTCTAAAATCCCCAGAATCCAGAGTCAACCCCAAAAGTGGAGAGACAAAATGAGGCACAGACAGTGGGCTGGTATCAGCAGATTTTAGGGCAGGGTTGCAAACCAGTATCATCTCAGTACAGATGTCTTCCTGATACAGATAAAATGGAAGTTTCTGTTCATTCATTCATTCAGTATCCATGATCAGGCACTATGCTATGTGCTGGAGAAACACAAATGAATAAAACGTACTCTCTGCCATTAAGGAGGAACTTATATGCATCAACATTGTGAGATGTGGTAATAGAGTTTATGTCTAAAGAGCTCCCAGAGCAGAGACAAAGAAGAAATAAGTGACTGTAGTGTGAGTAATGGGATCACAACAGGCTGACACCTGAGCCTGGTCAAGTGGAGTATGAGAAAGCAAGGTTGTGTATTCTATCTAGACAGAAAAGCTGAGAAATGGCAAGTGTGAAGACATGAAGGGCCATAGTTTTGACTGAGATGAAGTGGGAAGGTATGAGGGGTGATAAGGTTGTGTGAAGGGAAAGAAAAGGTTATAATCTGAAAGATAAAAACCATGGCATATAGATGGCTCTGGAGTCACCTGTAGGAAATGCTGGGTAGCCCAGTCCAGGAGGAGGTGGACTCCTAGAAGAACTCTGGCCAAGAAGCTACAAGAGATGAAGGGCACAGGGTTCTGAAAAGGGAGTTGGAGAACACCAAGAACAAGTTTGCCTTCTGTCCACTATCCTTTTCACATGCCATGATATATTTAAGTTTTTAAACTTCTCTTCAGTTCAGTTCAGTTCATTTCAGTCGCTCAGTTGTGTCCAACTCTTTGCAACCCCATGAATCACAGCACGCCAGGCCTTTCTGTCCATCACCAACTCCCAGAGTTCACTCAAACTCATGTCCATCAAGTCGGTGATGCCATCCAGCCATCTCATCCCCTGGTGTCTCCTTCTCCTCCTGCCTTCAATCTTTCCCAGCATCAGGGCCTTGAGGTGGCCAAAGTACTGGAGTTTCAGCTTTAGCATCAGTCCTTCCAATGAACACCCAGGGCTGATCTCCTTTAGGATGGACTGGTTGGATCTCCTTGCAGTCCAAGGGACTCTCAAGAGTCTTCTCCAGCACCATAGTTCAAAAACATCAATTCTTCGGTGCTTATCTTTCTTCACAGTCCAACTCTCACATCCATACATGACCACTGGAAAAACCATAGCCTTGACTAGACAGACCTTTGTTGGCAAAGTAATGTCTCTGCTTTTAAATATGCTATCTAGGATGGTCATAACTTTCCTTCCAAGGAGTAAGCGTCTTTTAATTTCATGAGTGCAATCACCATCTGCAGTGATTTTGGAGCCCAGAAAAATAAAGTCTGACACTGTTTCCACTGTTTCCCCATCTATTTCCCATGAAGTGATGGGATCAGATGCCATGATCTTAGTTTTCTGAATGTTGAGTTTTAAGCCAACTTTTTCACTCTCCTCTTTCACTTGCATCAAGAGGCTTTTTAGTTCCTCTTCACTTTCTGCCATAAGGGTGGTGTCATCTGCATATCTGAGGTTATTGATATTTCTCCCAGCAATCTTGATTCCAGCTTGTGCTTCTCGCAGCCCAGCATTTCTCATGATTCTCTTAGGACCTAATATTCTGGAGCCATGCCCAAGCCCTTGCTCAGAGTGGAGAGGCAAACAGTGACTCTGTCACTCACACACACGTACACAAACATGCCTCTGAAGCTGAAGCAAGCTCATGAGTAGGAGATTCCCAATCCTTCAGTACAAACTCAGCAACCCAACCTTCCCCTAACTCTACCTGCCTGCTGCAGGGAAGGAAGACCCACCTGGATGGCTAACATGCTTCACCCTGGAAGTGTTGTCATTGCTTAGTTGCTAAGTCATGTTTAGGGATCCCATGGACTGTAGCTGACCAGGCTCCTCTGTCCATGGGATTTCCCAGGCAAGAATACTGAGGTGGGTAGCCGTTCCCTTCTCCAGGGTAATCTTCCCAACCCAGGGACCAAACCCACATCTCCTGCTTGGCAGTTGGGTTCTTTACCACTGAGCTATCTGGAAGCCCTCATCCTGGAATAATCAAACTTAAAAAGACACATTGACCTTTTCTTGTGGACCTTCAAATGGAGTCTATTTATAAGTCCCAGTACAATTTAGATATTAAAGGTATTTAAAACAAATCCTTCACTGTTTACCTGAATTATGCATACAGTGTCTCTCTATAGGTGCTCTTTAGACCTAGAGTTTATCTTTAAAAATAAAAGTAATTGGCATGGAATTTAATTTAAGTAACAGAGTTTGGCTCCAAACTCAAAATCCCTTCATGTCAAGTAGGGCAGTAGAGCTAATTCTGGCAAAGTCCAGCAGGAATGGAGTCAAGCAGACTGAGGGTTATTTAAGGCCACTGTGGACAGAGAACTAAGTAGGAAGGAACAATATTGCAATGATTGGAGCAAAAGCTCACATTCACTGTCTGCTTTTGTGACTCAGGTATTTTCTTATTTGATCATTTCTTTTAATAAACCAACATTCACAAAGGAAAATACAGCCATACCTATGTACACACCATCTGAAATGCAAAAGTTGCATTTTGTCATATTTGTTTCAGACTTTTTTAATTCTTAAAAAGTTACAGATCCAGTAATTTATATTTTCTGAATCTCCTTTTCCTCCCTCCCTCTTTTCAGAGTCAGATACTAGGTGGGAAATCTGGGGCACAGTCAGTTCTATTTTCATATTTTCCTCCATTTATATGTACCTGTAAACACGAAAGAGGATTGCTTCAGATTTTTGTTTTATTACCTGAAATTTTCTTTTATCAATTCAACTGTATGATTTCAAAATCTATTACTATTGATTAACCTATTATTTACTCATTGATTTTGTTTATACTTCACTGACTTTGCATTAGACTGTAAGAGAAATAGAGGGATTTTTTTTTTGTTACTGTTGTATTCCATAATGTACCCTGAGCACATAAAAAGCACCTGCCATATAGTAGATGCTCAGCAAATATTCATTGAATAAGTAACAGAAATTCAGGTAATTTATTTAACTTCTAGAATAATCTATTTTATGCAGGCTTCAGAAGTTATCTATCCATTTATATACTAAGATCTATTGAAATTATTCCTAAGTTTTTGATATCATAAACAATATTGCATGAAATCCTTGTATTCATATGCAAAAGTCTCCCTAAGGCATTTATGTAGGGCACAATTAGTAGATCAGGGATATATGCACTTTAAGCCTTACTAAATATTATCAAATTACTCTCCAAAGAGGTTGATCACCATGCACTCTCATTGCTTTCTACTTGCTCATTAACACTTGGCATTCTCAGATCTTTATTTTTTCCAAAAAACAAAAGTAAAATAGCAGAACTTCCCTAGGTCCAATAGTGAAGACTCTGCACTACCACTGCAGGGAACACAGGTTTGATCCCTTGTCAGGGAACTAAGATCCCACATGCCATGTGGCACAGCAAAAAAAGAAAACAAAAAAAAATAAGGAGAGAACAAGATGGTGGAGGAGTAGGTTGACATAGAGTACATCTCTCTCCATGGATACATCTTGAATACACCTTCAGACACAGAAGTGCATGCAGAACACCAGCTGAGAGCAGAGAGGAGTACCTGACCAGTTGAAAAGAATACATAGAAACCCACAAAAACTCAAGATCAAGCCTTGAGTCTTTGAAGTGGGAGCACTGACTCCAAGACCCTAGACTACCAGAGAACTAACCCCGGGGAGTATCAAACCCCAGGGAGTATCAACCCCAATTCTTTGTGTGAGAACTCACACAAAGGAAACCACTGGAATACAAGACCCAGCATCACCCAACCACCAGTAGCACCCTACATAGGACACCTCATCTAAACGAACAAAACAAATATACAAACCCAATCATCAGCAGACAGGATTACCACCTTATTCAGCCTTTCCCATCAGAGGAGAAACAAACAAACAAAACTCAGCAAAAATCTCACCCCATACAAAGCTAACACAAACTACTGGACCAAACTTAGGAGGGCAGAAACCAAAAGAAAGAAAGAATTCAAACTTGAAGCCTTGGAAAAGGAGACCTCAAACACAAGAAGTTTTAAAAAATAATAATGAAAAGCCAGAGAAATACTACACAAATGAAGGAACAAACTAGAAACACAGAAGTCCAAATAAATGAAGAGGAAATAGGCAAACTATCTGAAAAAGAAATCAGAATAATGATAGTAAAGATGAGCAAAAACCTTGGAAACAGAATGGAGAAAATGCAAGAATCAATTAGTAAAGACCTAGAAAAATTAAAGAATAAACATACAGAGACAATACAATTACTGAAATTAAAAATACTCTAGAAGGAATCAACAGCAGAATATCTGAAGCAAAAGAATGAATCAGTGAGCTGGAAGATAAAATGGTGGAAATAACTTCTGAAGAGCAGAATAAAGTAAAAAGCATGAAAAGAATTGAGGATAGTCTCAGAGACCTCTGGAAAAATATCAAATGCACCAACATTCCAATTATAGAGGTCCCAGAAGAAAAAGAGAAAAAGAAAGGGTATGAGAAAATTTTTGAAGAGATTATAGTTGAAAATTTCCCCATGGAAAAGGAGATAGTCAATCAAGTCCAAGAGGTGCAGAGAGTCCCATACAGGATAAACATAAGTAGAAACACACCAAACACATACTAATCAAACTAACAAAGATTAAACACAAATAAAGAATATTGAAAGCAGCAAGGGAAAAGCAACAAGTAACATACAATGGAAACCCCATATGTTTAACATCTGATCTTTCAGCAGAAACTCTGCAGGCCAAAAGGGAATGGCAGGATATGCTTAAAGTACTGAAAGGGAAAAATCTATAACCAAGATTACTGTACCCAGCAAGGATCTCATTCAAAATTGATGGAGAAATCAAACGCTTTTCAGACAAGCAAAAGTAAGATAATTCAGTACTACCAAACCAGCTTTATATCAAATGTTAAAGGGACTTATATAATCAAGAAATACAAGAGAAGAAAAAGATATACAAAATCAAACCCCAAACAATTAAGATAACAGCAATATAAACATATATATCAATATTTACTTTAAATGTAAATGTATTAAATGCTCGAACCAGAAGTCACAGACTGGCTGAATGGGTACAAAAACAAGACCCATATATATGCTGTCTACAAGAAATCCACTTCAGACCTAAAGACACATACAGACTGAAATGGAGAGGATGGAAAAATATATTCCCTGCAAATGGGAAGCAAAAGAAAGCTGGAATAGCAATCCTCATATCAGACAAAAATAGACCTTAAAATAAAGAAGATTACAAGAGATAAGGAAGGACATTACATAATGATCAAGGGATCAACCCAAGACGAAAATATAACAACTGTAAATATCTATGTACCCAACATAGGAGTACCTCAATACATAAGACAAACACTGGCAGAAATAAAAGAAGAAACTGACAGTAACACAATAATAGTGGGAGATTTTAACACCCCACTCACACCAGTGGACAGATCATCAAAAGAGAAAATTAATAAGGAAATACAAGTCTTAAATGATACATTAGATGAGATGGATCTCATTGATATCTTCAGGACATTCCATCCAAATGTAGAAGAATATACCTTCTCAAGTGCACATGGAACATTCTCTAGGATAGAGCACATCTTGGGTCACAAATCAAACCTCGGTAAATTTAAGAAAATTGAAATTGCATCAGGCATCTTCTCCAACCACAACACTATGAGACTAGATATCAATTACATGAAAAAAAAAAAAAACTGTAAAAGACACAAACACATGGACATTAAACAATATATTTCCAAATAACCAACAGGTACTGAAGAAATCACACTAGGACCACAGCCTTGTCTAACTCAATGAAACTAAGCCATGCCTTGTGGGGCCACCCAAGATGGGAGGGTCATGGTGGAGAGGTCTGACACAATGTGGTCCACTGGAGAAGGGAATGGCAAACCACTTCAGTATTCTTGCCTTGAGAACCCCATGAACAGTATGAAAAGGCAAAATGATAGGATACTGAAAGAGGAACTCCGCAGGTCGGTAAGTGCCCAATATGCTACTGGAGATCAGTGGAGACAGAGAATGAGATGGCTGGATGGCAATACCGACTCAATGGACGTGAGTCTGGGTGAACTCGGGAGATGGTGATGGACAGGGAGGCCTGGTGTGCTGCGATTCATGGGGTCGCAAAGAGTCGGACACGACTGAGCAACTGAAATGAACTGAAGAAATCAAAAGGGAAATCAAAAAATTTCTAGAAAAAATGACAATGAAAACATGACAACTCAAAACCTATGGGATGCAGCAAAAGCAGTTCTAAGAGGGAAATTTATAGCAATACAATCCTACCTCAAGAAACAAGATAATCATCGAATAGACAACCTAATCTGACACCTAAAACAACTGGAAAAAGAAGAAAAAGAAATTAGCAGTAAGAAAGAAATCAACAAATTTTGAAATGAAATGAAAAAGGAGAGGTTACAACAGACAATGCAAATATACAAAGGATTATAAGAGACTATTATGAACAACTATATGACAATAAAATGGACAACCTTGAAGAAATGGACAGATTTCTAGAAAAGTTCAATCTTCCAAGACTGAACCAGGAAGAGAGATTATGAACAACCTAATTACAAGCACTGAAATTGAAGTTGTGATCAAAAATTTCCAAAAAAAACAAAAGCCCAGGACGATATAGCTTCACAAGACAATTCTATCCAATATTTAGAGAAAAGCTAATGCCTATCCTTCTAAAACTCTCAAAAAACTACAGAAAAAGGAACACTTCCAAACTCATTCTATGAGGCCACCATCACCCTGATACCAAAACCAAAGACAACACACAAAAAGAAAACTATAGGTCAATATCACTGATGAACATAGATGCAAAAGTCCTCAACAAAAGTTTAGCAAACAGAACTCAGCAACACATCAAAAAGCTCATACATCATGATCAAGTTGGGATTATTCCAGGGATACAAGGATTCTTCAATATATGCAAAAAAAATCAATGTGATACATCATATTAACAAATTGAAAGATAAAAACCATATGATCATCTCAATAGATGCAGAAAAAACTGACAAAATCCAGCACCCATTTATGATTAAAACTCTTCAAAAAAAAAAAAAATGGGCATAGAAGGAACCTACCTCAACATAGTAAATGCCATATATGATAAACCTATAGCAAACATTATTCTTAATGGTGAAAAACTGAAAGCATTCCCCCTAAGATAAGGAACAAGACAAAGGTGTCTACTTTCACCACTATAATTCAACATAGTTTTGAAAGTCCTAGCTACAGAAATCAGAGAAGAAAAAGAAATAAAAGGAATCCAGATCAGAAAAGAAGTAAAGCTCTCACTGTTCGCAGATGACATGATACTGTACATAGAAAACCCTAAAGATAGGATCAGAAAATTACTAGAACTAATCAGTGAATTTACTGAAGTTGCAAGATATAAAATCAATACACAGAAATCACTTGCATTTCTACATACTAGCAATCAAAAATCAGAAAGAGAAATTAAGGCATCAATCCTATTCACCATTGCAACAAAAAGAATTCAATATCTAGGAATAAACTTAGCTAAGGTGACAGAAGAACTGTACACAGAAAATTATAAGACACTGATGAAAGAAATCAAAGATGACATAAACAGATGGAGAGATAGTCCATGTTCCTGGATAGGGAGAATCAATATTATGAAAATGACTATACTACCAAACACAACCTACAGATTCAATGTGATCCCTATCAAATTACCAATGCCATTTTTCACAGAACTATAACAAAAAATTTCACAATTCATATGGAAACACAAAAGACCTCGAATAGCCAAAGCAGTCTTGAGAAAGAAGAATCAAGCTAGAGGAATCAACCTCCCTGACTTCAGATTATAATACAAAGAGTCATCAAAACAGTATGGTACTAGCACAAAAACAGAAATATAGGCCAATGAAACAAGATAGAAAGCCCAAAAATAAACCCATGCATCTATGGGTACCCTATTTTTGAAAAAGGAGGCAAGAATATACAATGGGGCAAAGACAGTCTCTTCAATAAATGGTCCTGGGAAAACCGGACAGCTACACGTGAAAGAATGAAAATAGAACACTTCCTAACACCATATACAAAGATAAATTCAAAATGGGTTAAAGACCTAAATGCAAGACCAGAAACTATAAAACTCTTAGAGGAAAATGTAGGCAGAAAACTTGATGATATAAATCAAAGCAAGATCCTCTATGACCCACCTCCTCGAGTAATAGAAATAAAAACAAAAGCAAAAAAGTGGGACCTGATTAAATGTAAAAGCTTTTGCACAGCAAAAGAAACTATAAGCAAGGTGAAAAGACAACCCTCAGAATGGGAGGAAATAATAGCAAATGAAACAACTGACAAAGGATTAATTTCCAAAATATACAAGCAGCTCATACAACTCAATACCAGAAAAACAAACAACCCGATCAAAAAGTGGGGGAAAGACCTAAACAGACATTTCTCCAAAGAAGACATACAGATGGCTAACAAACACAAGAAAAGATGCTCAACATAGCTCATTATTAGAGAAATGCAAATCAAAACAATGAGATATTACTTCACACCAGTCAGAATAGCCATCAGCAAAAATTCTACAAACAATACACAATGGAGAGGGTGTGGAGAAAAGGGAATGCTCTTGAACTGTTGGTAGAAATATAAATTGATACAGCTACTATGGAAGATGGTATGGAGATTCCTTAAAAAAACTAGGAATAAAATCACCATATGATCCAGCAATCCCACTCCTAGGCATATACCCTGAGGAAACCAAAATTGAAAAAGACACATGTATTCCCTTGTTCATTGTGGCACTATCTACAATGGCTAGAACATGGAAGCAGCCTAGATGTCCATCAACAGATGAATGGATAAAGAAGCTGTGATACGTATACACAATGGAATATTACTCAGCCATAAAAAGGAATGCATCTGAGTCAGTTCTAATGATGTGGATGAACCTAGAGCCTATTATACAGAGTGAAGTAAGTCAGAAAGAGAAAGAGAAATATCGTATACTAATGCATATATATGGAATCTAGAAAAATGGTACTGAAGAATTTATTTACAGGGCAGCAATGGAGAAACAGACATAGAGAACAGACTTACGGACATGGGGAGAGTGGAGGAGAGAGCGAGATGTATGGAGGGAGTAACATGGAAACTTACATTATCATATGTAAAATAGATAGCCAATGGGAATTTGCTGTATGGCTCAGGAAACTCAAACAGGGGCTCTGTATCAACCTTGAGGGGTGGAAAGGGGAGGGAGATGGTGGGGGGGGAGGTTCAGAAGGGAGGGGATGTATGTATACCTATGACTGATTCATGTTGAGGTTTGACAGAACACAACAAAATTCTGTAAAGCAATTATCCTTCAATTAAAAAACAAATTAATTGAAGAAAAAAGAATGATAATAGAAGCAAAATAAAAACAACAAAAAGAGTAAAATGGCATCCCAGTTTTCTGTTAATTTAATGTTAGTCCTGATTACTCACTAGTTTGAGCTCATCTTCATACAGGTCCTGGCTCTCTGAATTTCCTCTTCTATGTGGGGTCTATTCATACTCTTTGCCCATCTTTCTATTTAACTATTATTTGTCTTTTTAAAAATAACTTCTAGGAAGAGTCTTTGCTCTGATATATATGCTAGTATCTTCTACCAGGATGTGGCCTACATTTACCCTTTCCACGGGGTCTTTAGTCATTCAGATCTCTAACTTCAAGTAGTCCAATCTGTTGGTCCTTCTTTATCCTGATGTCATAAAGACATCCTCCACTATCCTTATCTATCATCCGTGTTGCAACTCTATTTCCTACATATAGTTAAAAAGTTTTCTTTTTTACATATGCTCCTGAATACAGCTTTTAAAAGTTATTTTTTATTGGCATACAGTTGCTTTACAAGGTTGTGTTAATTTCCACCATATAGCAAAGTAAATCAGCTATATGTATACACATATGCCCTCTTTTTTGGATTTCCTTCCCACTTAGGTCACCACAGAGCACTGAGTAGGGTCCCTGAGCTATACAGTATGCTCTTTACTTATCTATTTTATACACAGTGTCAATAGTATATATATGTCAATCCCAATCTCTGTTCATCCCACCCCTCTGAATACATCTTAAATAAAAAGAAATGGTATAAGGTAGTAACCTAGTTTAGTTTTTTTAACAAAAATATCAATGAAAAAATCTATCAATGAAAGAAAGAACGACAATCCCACCTCTACACCAAGGTCTCATGTGTGTGAGCACTTTGTCAAGCTATCTATTCTGTTCTATTTGATGTATTTGCCTATCCCTGTACTAATTCCAAAATCCAAACTGTGCCATTTGCTAAAATATTTTTTATAAATCAATATATAGGCAAATTCTTTTTTTTTTTTTTTGCTTTTTACTTGTTGATTTCAGAATTTTATGGCTATTCTTGCAATGTTACATTTGCATCTGAGTTTTAGAATCTGTCAAATCTCACACACACACATCATTAACATAACTCTGAAGTACTGAAACATCTAATATGTGAATTTAAATAAACGTAGCATTATCTCACTAATTATTCAGGTCTTCTTCTTTATCTCTCAATAATGTTTATATTTTCTCCAAGATGATTTTATAGATTTTTCTTACATTTATTCCAAAGAACCATATCATTTTAGTTGGTATCATGAAAAATACTCTATTACACTTTTAATGGGCTATTTCTCTATTTCTGGTATATATGAGGAAGAGAAGCATTATCACAAATTCTAGAGTCAGTTCACCTTGATATCATCACATACTGTTAGCATGGACAAATTCTTTAAACTCTCTGAGACAGTTTTCTCAAATTTTAAATGGGAATAAAACAGTGCTACCTCAAGATGATTGTGAGAAGTAAATTAGTTAATATATGCAAAATGCCTGGTGCATAAAAATCCAGTGTAAATGTTAGCTTTTATTATTAATATTATAAGAATATTATCAGTTTGCATACATTGATTTTATATCTGGCAGCTTTGCAAATTCTCTTGTAAGTTCAGAGTTTGCAGACTATCTCCAATTTCATTTCGATAATGATTTAACCTGCAAGTAAGAACAAATTTAGTTTCTTCCTCCTTCTTCTTTATACCTATAAATATGTGTCTTTCTTATCTTACTGTATTATCCAAGACTAACAGATTCATGATAAGTGGAATAGGAAATAGGAACATACCTGTCTTACCCTCTTCAAAAGATATTCTAAAGTTTCTCCTTTAAGATTTATGTTGCCATAATTTTTTGTTAGATACTCTTTATCAGGGTAAGGAAGACCCATTGCATTCCTAGTTTGATGTGTGTTCTTATCATGAATGAGTCTTGATACAGATACTTAGATTTTATTTCAATTAGCCCCTACACTGCAGTTTACAAGGAATATTTAGCACAATATATGTTGGGCCATAAGTCAGAAAAGGATAGCTTAGACTTGTTTTGCAGAAAAATTAAAAAAAATAAAAAGCTTATCAGAACACAGCCACACCCACTTGATTACATATTATCTGTGGTTGCTTTCAAATTATAATGACAGAGCTGAGTAGTTGACAGAGAACGAATGGCCCACAAAGCTTGAAGTATTTACCATCTGGCCCTTTATAGAAGATGTCTGCCCACTCTGACATACAGCAGATTAAATCTAACAATTTTCACCCTACATTGAGGGTCTGGGGAATAAGCAGGGAAGCAGGCCAGTGGCTTTTTTAAACAAATATCCTATATTAATGAATATATATGGAATCTAGAAAAATGGAACAGATGAATCTATTTGAAGGGCAGGAATAGAGATGCAAATACAGAGAATGGACTCGGGGACACAGCAGGGAAAGGAGAAGGTAGGGCAAGTTGAGAGAAAAGCACTAACATATATACACTACCGTATGTAAACTGGCTAGCTAGCGGGAAGCTGCTATAGCGCACAGGGAGCTCAGCTCTGTGCTCTGTGATAGAGGGATGGGATGCAGGTTGGGATGGGGGGCTCAACAGGGAAGGGATATATGTGTAGTTATAGTGGATTCACATCATTGTACAGCAAAAACCAATATAACACTGTAAACAATTGCCCTCCAATTGGGGAAAAAAAAAAGTCCCTTTTCTAGCTCTCTAATCTCTGTTCCCTCTACTATCTCTCTCCTCTATCTGTCTATGGTTCTCTTTCCTCTTCTCTCTCCTTCCCTCTTTCCTTTCTCCCTTCTTCTCTTGTTCTTTTTTTTAAATTGCTGTTCTATATTTTTTAAAAGCAATGCAAGATCTCTTTCACTCATTAAATCAAAAAGAAAACTGATCATTTCTTCAATATCTAGTATGAGATGCTGTACTAAATTTAGATGCTGTACTAAATTTCTTCATTCAAAATTCAGTCATTCACCCAGTACATACTGAACACTGTACATACACCAGATACTGTTCTAGGTGCTTGAAATATATCAGTGAACCAAACAGAGATTACTGCTCTCATGAAGCTTATTTAACAGAGGGAAGCAAACAATAAAAAGCAGAGCAAATAATATATAATGGAAGAAGAGTAGATAGAGGAGGGGATGGGGGTCGGAGAGGGAGCAGTGATCAAAAGCCCTGGAGAAGATGCCATCTGAACAAAGCCCTGAAGGAGGCAGAGGGTTTCCAAAGGCCCATGGCCAGTGTTCCTGCTGTGTTCAGGGAACACCAACGAAGCCAGTGCTGCCGGGACAGATGAAGCAGAAAGGAGATGAGACCAGAGAGCTTATAGGATCAAATGTTGGAGGTCCTGGTAGGCCTTGTTATTCAGTCACTAAGTTGTGTCCAACTTTTTGTGACCCCATGGACTGCAGCACGCCAATCTTCCCTGTCCTTCACTGTCTCCCAGAGTTTGCTCAAACTCCTTCATGTCCACTGAGTGGGTGATACAAACCCAGCCATCTCATCCTCTGTCACTCCCTTCTCCTGCCCTCAATCATTCCCAGCATCAGGGTCTTTTCCAGTAAGTCAGTTCTTCGCATCAGGTGGCCACAATATTGTAGCTTCAGCTTTAGCGCCAGTCCTTCCAGTGAATATTCACAGTTGGTTTCCTTTAGGATTATCTGGTTTGATCTTGCAGTCCAAGGGGCTCTCAAGAGTCTTCTCTAGGACCACAATTTGAAAGCATCAATTCTTCGGCACTCAGCCTTCTTTATGGTCCAACTCTTACATCTGTACATGACTACTGGAAAAACAAGAGCTTCAACTATATGGACCTTTGTTGACAAAGTGATGTTTCTACTTTTTAAAACACTATCTCAGCTTGTCATAGTTTTCCTTCCAAGGAGCTAGTGTCTTCTAATTTCATGGCTACAGTCACTGTCCACAGTGATTTTGGAGAAGAAAATAAAGCCTGTCACTGCTTCCAGTTTTTCCCCTTCTATTTGCCATGAAGTGATGAGAGAGTAGGCCATGGCCTTTGTTTTTTGAATATTGAATTTTAAGCCAGCTTTTTCACTATCCTCTTTCACCCCCATCAAGAGACTCTCTAGTTCCTCTTCGCTTTCTGCCATTAGAATGGTATCATCTGCATATCTGAGGTTGTTGATATTTTCTCCTGGAAATCTTGATTCCAACTTATGATTCATCCAGCCCAGAATTTCACATGATGTACTCTACATAGAAGTAAATAACATGGTGACAATATATAGCCTTGTTGTACTCATTTCCCAATTTTGAACCAGTTAATTATTCCACGTCCAGTTCTAACTGTTGCTTCCTGACCTACATTCAGGTTTCTCAGGAGATAGATAAGGTGATCTGGTATTCCCATCTCTTTAAAAATTTTCCACAGATTGTTGTGATCCATATAGTCAAAGACTTTCACGTAGTCAGTGAAGCAGAAGAAGGTGTTTCTCTGGAACTCCCTTGCTTTCCCTATGACCCAGTGTGTGTTGGAAGTTTTATCTCTGGTTCCTCTGCCTTTTCTAAATTCAGCTTGTACATCTGGAAGTTCTCATTTCACATACTGCTGAGGATTTTGAGCATTACCTTGCTAGCATGCGAAATGAGTGCAATTGTATGGTAGTTTGAACATTCTTTGGATTGTTCTTCTTTGGGATTGGAATGAAAACTGATCTTTTCCAATTCTGTGGCCACAGTAGGCCTTACTCTGTGGAAATGAGGAGCCACTACAGGATTGTGAGCAGAATTAAGTCTTCTGGCTGATTTTTAAAAGAATCACTCTGGCTATTAAGGTGAAGACCATAGTAGAAGCTGCAAGGCTATCCTAGAGGCCATTACAATACTGAAGGAGAGGTCATGTTATTTAATCCCCAGAGTTTGTGTCATTTAATCCTCAGGATTAAATGGATGAGATGATGATTCTTATTATGTTTTTATATGATGACTCATATCTTTTCACAGATGAGGAAACTAAGACCATAAAAAAGATAACTGCCAGGTCACACAGCTACTAGAAAGCAGAGTTGGTTTAAACCTGGAGTCTGTCCAACATCAAAGAGTGGTATCTGGAGTCAGACCAACCTGGACTCCACTATACAAAAGCACTTCATGAATAACTGCATATAATATAGGACATAATTATTTCCAAAGTTCATGATTTTAGATTAATCATACATTATTTTTGACTCATAATCTTTTAAATAAATCATATTTCTTTTAAAATACTGCTTGGATGCTATAGATCTAAATTTCTAGGTTTTATTCTTGATTCACTTATTGAAGAAATAAACCCAGATTTTCAAATATTAGTTTGATATTAATTTGATTCAAAGAAACTTCAGGACCTGGAGATTTATTTACTCTAGCCCTAAAAATGAGAAGCACAAGATTATGTTCCTATACCCCTATAGAGTCTCAGATTGTGTTCTTTAAAATTCATTTCACCGCTTAAGTGCTGATTCTTCTTTGTAAAATCTGCTGACTGACAGGTACCTTCCCAAGTTCAAATCCCATCTGGCACTCTAGTAATGCTGTCTTCTGTAATATTACTGGTAAGAAAGATAGTCAGACAGAAAGGTTTACTAATGAAATGTTTCCACTTCCTCTTCAGCTTCCTTGGTGGCTCAGATGGTAAAGAATCAGCCTGCAATGTTCGATCCCTGGGTGGGGAAGATCCCCTGGAGAAGGGAACAGCTACCTACTCCAGTATGCTTGCCTGGAGAATTCCATGGACAGAGGAGCCTGGCAACTTCTCACTTTATCACTTTCTTCAGTGAGAAATTGGGTGGCTCCAGCTACTCAACATAAAACATAAACAACATGAAAATAGTTCATGCAAATTTGATCTCTAGTCATTTGCTGTTGAGTTTTTAAACCAGCCGCATTGGCTCAGGCTCATAGGTATATAATGTTGAGAAATTCAAATTGGGTCTGGATGTGTCTGTGTATGTATGAACAATCAATATATGGGTTGCACTGGGTCTTAGCTGCAGCATGTGGGATCTAGTTCCCTAACAAGGGATTGAACCCAGGACCCCTGCTTTGGGAGTGCGCAGTCCTAGCCACTGGACCACCAGGGAAGTCCCAAGAATTGAAATCAGTAAGCCACAGACATTTTTTGCAATTACTGAGTATTGCCTAAGTACGATCTTAGGCCCCGGGGATTCAGTGTTGAGAATAAAAAAGGCCAGAACCCCTGCCCTCATTAAGCCTACAATCCTGAAGGGGAACCTAACAATAAATATTGGGTTGACTGAAAAGATCATTTGGGTTTTCTGTAAGATCTTATGGAAAACCCTGAACAAATTTTTGGCCAATCCAATATATAATTGGAAGTATTAGGGGCACCGCCATGAAGTAATAGGGAGGATACAGGGCTGCTCTTAACATGGACCAAACCCAGCATGATGGGAAAAGGATGTTCAGGGAAGCCTGCCTATAGAAGCAATGCTTGGGCTCCACTGAAGACAATTGAGCAAGAAGAAGCACAAAGAGGTGGAGGAGGAGAGGACTTTTCAAATAAAGAAAAGAATCTATGTAAGGGCTTGATACAGGAGTGAATCCAACGGCTTAGGGGAAAAAGAGCGAGAAGTCTGGTGTGCTTTCTGCAAACCAGGGTAGGGCGGGGACTGCAGGAGGTGGAGCTGGAGACTGGCAGGGGCCAGGTCAGGTCAGGCTAAAAGTTTAGATTAACTCTAAGAGCAAAGAGAAGCCACTAGGGGGGATTTTAGCCATGGAGTGACACATCTAGTTCTCGTTACTTAAAGGTCAGTCCAGCTACTCTGTGAAGAATAAATCAGAAGAGAGAACAGGAATGGAAAGCACTTAGGAGCCTATCTAATCACCCAGAGGAGAGGCTGTGGGACATGGATGGAGCCAAGGGCAGGACGGTGGGCAAAGGTGACAGATTCAAATCAGTAGGGACTGTGTAGGGAGGACAAGCAAGAAGAAGCAATGATGAGCCCTCATTTTCCAGCTGGGTGGAGGTAAGGGCCACTCACCAAGATGGGAGACACGTAGCTTCTTCACCGCAGCTGTGGGTCTATGCCAAGTATCCTTTAGGGGTGAAGGAAAGTCGGTCAACATCTATTTCAGCACCACTTCTCTCTACCAGCCTGAATTTTTGATTGTGAAAGATTTTATTTCATTGACCTCTTCTTACTGAAGGTACAAGAAGAGTGTCATCCTTGCAGAAGAAGGGAGACAAATATCTTTTGAGAAGAGCAGGGGAAAGTTCTGAAAAGAGGAGAGTTCTGAAGACAGAACTTACCAAAGCAGCCCGAGGACTGGATGCAGTGCAGGAGGAGAACAGGGTGCAACTGTAATTTATAATCAGAAATATGTATTTGGTCTTCATCCCCATTTCTGGTATAGAGTTCTAAAAACCCTTGTAATTTCCTGAGTGATGAGAGCAATCAAGGTGTCTTTTGTTATGTAAATAAGGTGACTTTCCTAAAGTACCTAAAAATGTGTTGCCAGCAGGGCTGGCCAACCAAGTGATGAAAGGGTTGGAACTTCCAGCCCCATCTCCTGACCACTGGGGAGGAAGGAGGGGCTGGAGATTCAATCACCAATGGCCAATGAATTAAGTCAATTATGACTATATAATGAAGCCACCATAAAAACCCCAAAAGGATGGGGTTTGGAGAGCTGCCATGGTGGTGGACACATGGAGATTTGGGTAGCATGGTGCACTTGGAGAAAGTATGGATGCCCCTTGCCCTTTCTCCATGTCTCGCCCTATGCATCTTTTTCCATCTGACTGTTCCTGAGTTATATTCTTTAATAATAAACCAGTAATCTAAGTAAAATGTTTCTCTGAGTTTTATGAGCCACTCTAGCAAAGTAATGAAACCCAAGGAGGAAGAGGTTGTGGGTATCTCTAAGCTATAGCCAGTTGGTCAGAAGTACAGGTAACAACAAGGGCTTGCAACTGACATCTGAAATTGGGGGCTGGTGGAGTGATTTAGTCACGAGACTGAGCCCTTACCCTGTAAAGTGTGAATCTATCTCCAGGTTGATAGTGTCAGATTTGAACTGAACTGACAACAGGCTGGTGTCCTGAGAATTGCTTGGTGCTGTGTGAGAAACCCCCTCAATACCCAAGCTGAAATAGGGTGCTCAGAATACCAAAAGAGGTAGAAACTGGAGTAGATCTCAAGACGAATGCAACTGAGCCAAAGGAGGAACACAGGGAAGAACATTCTGATTACAACTTTGCTGAGATCTGATAGTGTTCTAATTGCAACATTTCCCTTTTTGCTTTCCTTCCTTGGTATGGGTGATGTACCTATTGATTACACAATAAAGATAACAGGGGAAGGAAGGGAGGACTGCTTTTCTCGTTCAATTGTCTTTTTAAAGCCTTCTTCCTGGTTCCAAACACCCAAAAGGGAATATAGAATTTGCAGTTAAAGGGAAGTTGTTTCTGAGCATGATTAAATGCTCTTCATCATCCTTTCACACAAAAGCTTGCAAATACCAAGTTATTTGATTATACAATCATATCATTTCTATTTTTAAATTATATCCTAGGTTATATAATATACTAACATGATCAAATATTTTGCAATACTGCAAAGGAATCTGAATAATCAATTGGAACTTCTTATTCAATTCCTAAGGGGCTTCCCAAGTGGCTCAGTGATAAAAGAATCTGCCTGCCAATGCAGGAGATGCAGATTTGATCCCAGGGATGGGAAGATTCCCTGGAGGAGGAAATAGCAACCCACTGAATTCTTGCATGGAGAATCCCATGGACAGAGAAAGCTGCCGGATTACAGTCCATAGGGTTTCAAAGTCAGATACAACTGAAGTGACTGAGCACACACACATTCAGTTTCTAAATATACACCCTAGTGGCTCTCAAATGTGGTCCCCAGACCAGAAGCATTAATGTCTCTTGGGATTTTGTTAGACTGCAAATACATGGGTCCCACTATAAACCTACTGAATCAGAAATTCAGGAGTGGGAGGGGCCAGCAGCCAGTTTAGCAAGGTCTCAACATGATTCTGATATACACTAATGTTTGAGAACCACTGTTTTAATACAGTTCTTCCCAACCTTTTCATATCTCAGGCAAACATAGAAAGTGATGGTATCTGTACTGTACCCCCATGTTAAGAAGATGAAGCTGCTAGTGACCTAACATCAGTAGTCTCAGCCCTGTTCAGTAGTGTGGCTTGAGCAGCTCACTATAACCCTCTCACAGGCCCACCAGCAGGACAACTCTGACTTAGAGAAACTCACATCAGTGCAAAAGGAGATACAGATGAATGATCACTGTGGCTTCATCTGTCATAATTTTTGAAAATCAGGACTCACCTGGATACCTATCAGCAAAGAATGGAGAAACCATGGCATGTTTGTGCACTGGAATGCCACTCACAGTTACAATGAATTCACTGGAGCTACAGGTTTTAACACGGAGGAATATCAAAAATATCATGTTGAGCCAAAAAAGCAGGTTGCAGAAAAATGCATAGAATTTGATAACGTTTATTAGCAGAGACATTACTTTGCCAACAAAGGTTCGTCTAGTCAAGGCTATGGTTTTTCCTGTGGTCATGTATGGATGTGAGAGTTGGACTGTGAAGAAGGCTGAGTGCCGAAGAATTGATGCTTTTGAACTGTGGTGTTGTAGAGGACTCCTGAGAGTCCCTTGGACTGCAGGGAGATCCAACCAGTCCATTCTGAAGGAGATCAGCCCTGGGATTTCTTTGGAAGGAATGATGCTAAAGCTGAAACTCCAGTAATTTGACCACTTCATGCAAAGAGTTGACTCATTGGAAAATACTCTGATGCTGGGAGGGATTGGGGGCAGGAGGAGAAGGGGATGACAGTGGATGGCATCACTGACTCGATGGACGTGAGTCTGAGTGAACTCCGGGAGTTGGTGATGGACAGGTAGGCCTGGCGTGCTGCGATTCATAAGGTCGCAAAGAGTCGGACACGACTGAGTGACTGATCTGATCTGATTATCAAACTTTATATATTTGATAATGTTTATTATTATTTATATTCAATGTTTGCAACATGCTGAATAACATTGGGTATTGTGTGTGGCGTGTCTGTGTGAAGTAAAATCCTTGCAACCCAGGGACTATAGCCCACCAGGTCCCTCTGTCCATTATAAACAGGCCAGAATATTGGAGTGCGTTGTCATTCCCTTCTCCAGGGGATTTTCCAAGCCAGGGATGGAACCTGGGTCTCTGGCATTGCAGTCAGATTCTTTACCATCTGAGCCACCAGGGAAGCCTAGAGGGATGAGAAGCAGCATAGTCAGGGCAGGGCTTAGCTCTGGAAAAGGATGATAAATGGAAAGCAGATCAGGGGTATATTAATAAGGCCTCAACAATTTTAATTCTTAAAAAAAAGTCTAAAGAGAATATAACAATAAGTTAAATTTGACATGAGGAGGAATGGGTACCCTGGTATTTTTAATATTAATTTTCATACTTTTCTGTATACATGAAATTGTTCATTCAAAACTTGATAGCAGGACTTCCCTGGTGGTTCAGTGGTTAGAACACCATCCTTCCACTGCACGGGGGATGGGTTAAATCTCTGGTTTGGGAACTAAGATTCTACATGACTCATGCTGTGGCCAAAAAAAATAATAATAATAATAAGGAAAAAAAATCAGTTGGAATCTGCTATGAAATTACCTCAGTTTTAAGGCCAACTCTGATAATAGATCTTTGGTACTGGGCAGATTATTTTTCTCTCTAGGGCCCTCAGTTTCCTCATTTTGCAAAATAGAGAAGGTTGAATTCATCCTCTGTGATCTATTTTTGTCCTCAAAGAGAAAATCCCCAGCCCCTTGCCATTTCAGTCTCCACACATAGACTGTAGCCTCCTCAGATCTTGGTCACCGTCCAGCTGTCTGCCCTAATAGTCCCCTGTTTACAATGGCCCCACAACTGGGACGGGCAGTAATAACATATCACAAAGCAGGAAGCAGAGAACCTGTGATCTAAGATGTATTTTTAAGGCAAAAAGAATAAAAGTAAAACCAAAAATTCTGGCACACAGACAAGCTGTGTGAGATTTAGAAAATAACCTTGAACTTCTAAGCAACCTTTCCTTGAAGGAGAATCTTATCCCTAAGCATGGATTTCACCAAGTGGAAGATAATTTTGAATTAACATTACAGTGACAATTTGCTGCTTTATCCCTAGTCTTTTTTTTTTTTTAAGGTGGTGTAATGTGTTTTATTTTTTAATTAATTTTTATTGTAGTATAGTTGTTTTAAAATGTTGTGTTAGTTTCTGCTGTAGAGCAAAGTGAATTATCTATACATATATCCCCTCTTTTTTGGATTTCCTTCCCATTTAGGTCACCATAAACACTAAGGAGGGAGAAGGCGATGGCACCCCCCTCCAGTACTCTTGCCTGGAAAATCCCATAGACGGAGGAACCTGGTAGGCTGCAGTCCTTGGGGTCGCAAAGAGTCGGACACGACTGAGTGACTTAGCAGCAGCAGCGGCGGCAAATGCTAAGTAGAGTCCCCTGTTCTATAAAGTGGGTGCTCATCAGTTATCTATTTTACACATAGTAGTGTATCTATGTCAGTTCCAATCTCCCAATTCATCCGATGCCCTCTTTCCCGCCCTGGTATCCATACATCCTTTCTATAGCTCTTATCCCTATTCTTTGGGTATCACTTCCACCTCCTTATCCTCCACTTTGATATCAAATATGACTCAATACAACCAACTAGATAACTTTTTCCACAAAGGAAAACTTAGCTTCTCATTTTCCATGGATTCTTTTGAACTTCCTTCAAGTTATGCCTTTGAAGAGCAATTCCCTTTCCAAATAGGATTTTTTATTGATACTTTAAATGTGATCAACATTGTAGTAACATGGACACCATAATATTGATGAACTATGCCTACAAAGAATGATCAATTTTAACTAATTTATTTACTATAAAAGATTTCATATACACAAAAAGTATACCCACCACCAAGATTTGTCATATCTTTTTAAGTTTTGCTAATTTGCATATCCAAATCAGCAGGCCAAGTTGAAATCACATTTTCCTCTCTGGGGTTTGTGACACCAAAATCACATGTTTGACGGTTTCAGGTCCCTTTTGAAGCATCTGTTCCATGTGATATGGTAGGACACATAACTAAGGTTGACTAACTAGTAATATGAGGCAAAAACAAGCAAACCTGATTTTAGCTCTAGGATGTAACAGTCTCATGAAATTATCTCTTGGCCTCAGTTTCCTAATCTGTGATATGAAAAAGTTGGACTTTGTTCCTTGTAAGGTCCCTCTAATCTCTGAAACCCATTGGTTCCATGGAATGACCAAACAAATCTGGCCTTGTATATACAATCTCAGTCTAAGTTTTCAAACTTTTTGGCTGAACAATGAAAAACTCAGTAACGAATCATGTAGACTACAGCCAGAGCCAATGCAGTGTGTATACATATTTACTTATACAAAATGTATATATTTCAGATGGGAAAAATAAACACTGCTCAGTTATCGTGCAAAAGGTTGCCCAGTCTCTATTACATGATAGCATATAATTAAGGCTTACTGAATTAATAGGATAAATTATTAAGCTTGTATTATAACAGGGACTATGTTAGGTACTTATGACAACTTCTCATTAATTCTTACAGCAGCTCTGAGAGGCAGATACTACCTATCTGATATAGATCACAGTACTATCAAATACCAGTCAGGATTCTAAGTCTGTTTTAGTCCATTTCAGTGACAATACTAATACCCCAAAGATAGACATGTGCTCAGTAAATAAGCTTTTTAAGAACTTCACCTTGTATTTCATTCTAGCAACTTCTAACCTCCATTCAACGTTGACCTACAACTTAATATTTCTTACTGAAGTACTTCCCTGACATCTTCTATTATTCATTGTTATGAGGATATGTCTCTCTGGTAATGAAAAACAAAACTAAAACAACGGAGCCTGGAACAAGAATTAGTCATTGGGACCCACCCAAACCCTATTTTCACAGAGATAAATACAGTTGGCTTTTACTACCTTATGGGTGATTGACTTTGTGAATTACCTGTGGTACCTATTTTATCTTCACCAAGCTTCTTAATATATTATATTATGTATGCTAACTTCATAACTTTCTTTGACAGGACTAGTAGTCTGGTCAGAAAATGTAGCCAATAATGTGCCCTGGATTACAGCAAAACATCTATCAGAGACTCATACCCAAAGGAAGTAGATGGAGAAATGTGGATTGAATGTTAGAACAACTAGTAATTGGATCAACAGCTATGCTCAGATTAAGAAAAGAATCTCAACCTGGACAAAGAATCATGCTGCAGGGTCCTGCCCTTGACCTTTTTCTATTCCCAAATATTACCAGTGGCTTTGATGAACAGACAGCAAGGTCCTAAAAGGTGAAAATGACAAAAAAATTGAGTGGGATAATAAATGGATTATATAAGCCAAAATAGATTTGACAGGGTGAAGTGATGAGTCAAGTCAAAACAAATTGAAATTTAACAGAGATAAGTTTAAGATCCAAAAAAATACACTTCTTAAGTACAGGATGATTTTTAAAAATGGTTTGGCAGCTACCATAAAAAAGACATAGGAACTTTGGTTGACAGTAAATTCAGTATGAAGCCACAAGATGACTACCCAAAAGCTGGGGCCACCCTTAGCAATAAAAGAGATAAGCTGTTTCTGCAATAACGGAATATAAGAAAAGTATCTCATAGAAGTAAAACCATAGGCTTGCTTTTCTTCGCTCTGGTAATTTACTTCCATCTTGCATGTGGATTTTGATGTTGAATCTTAAAGATACAAAGTGGTGTTGGAACTTGAAAATGTGGACAACATGGACATTCAGTTTCTCAACAGGAAGAGTCCCATGTCAGATGAAGAGACATTTTGAAAAGTAATAATAATTATTTTCAAAGATCTGTTTAGGCTGGAGGAAAGAAGGATATGATAGCTATCTTTAATACTCTGAAGGACCCAGAGAGGTCAAATGAAAATGAGGAGGTTCAATGAAAACGGATTGTAACTTGACATAACAAGAAAATTTACATACAGGATGATGAGACTGTGAGTTTCCTCATGCTAGATAGACTGAGAAGGCTATTGATGGGTTACTGAACAGGGGGACCCCTCAGTGAGAGTTATCTCAATGAATCTTGGAATCCCCATGAAAATCTTAAGGAAAATGAATTAAAAATCCACAAGTTGCCGAAAAAAGAAATGACTGTTAAAGACTCACTCTTGTTATCATAGTCTCAGCAAGATATGGTTTGAAGTTTAAATCTGCTACTCACCCACTTCCCAAATACGTATATACACATACATAAAGAAAATATGATTCTTGTCAAAATGGAATGAACAACAAAGTCTCATGAGACCAGGTTCTACTATTTGGAATTTGTAATAATTCAGAGGGGAACAGAATCAAAATTTGCCATCTCTGAGCCACCCTCTAGGGGAAAAGATGTTTGCAAAGAAAATTGTTAGTGTAAACAAGACTTTGGTAGGAAAGTATGGCTTACATCTAAAGTCAAGAAAACACACTATTAAAAATAGTTTATGATTTCTGTACAAATAAATCTTTCCAATTTCTTAATGATCCATTCTTCACCTCAAGTCAGGTTGAACTCATCAGTTGAAAGTACTTTATACTTGTTAGCAGCACTTATACCGAATATTGTACAAAGTTAAAAATAATAATTTTCATAATGCTAAAAAACCCAGCTTTCGTGTGAACTGGACATTTCCCAAGTTTAAATTAAGCCCCATTAATTCAGTTTATTATGAGGCTTTTTTTTGATGATACGTGACTTTGAGTTCTTCTTATCTTACAGATAGCAAGAAATGAGGATAGACCCTTATTAACCAAAACAAAGTAATTATAATCTAGACAGAGATAAAAGTGAGTATTATAAACAGTCTGAAACTTACAATTAAAGGATCCAACCAAAGCAAGAGAGATCACAGACTAACTGGCCATAAATTATAGAAACTGTGAGTCTGCACACAGGACCGAAAGCTGTTCAAAAGCGTGACTGGCAGGGCCGCGTGGTAATGCATGTACTTGCAGAAGGCCCTGCACTTAGGGTGGCCTTGAGCTCAAAATGGCTGCACGCTTGCTTGAATGCTCTGCTGTCAATGTCTTGAAAGCCGTATACTTTTTTTATTTAAGTTGATTTACAATATTGTATAAGTTCCAGGTGTAGAGCAAAGTGCTTCAGTTAACACCTATATTTTTTCAGATTCTTTTCCAGTAGAGGCTATTATAAGATATCAAATATAGTTCCTCTGCTATACAGTAAAGTCTTAATAATTTTTTAACACTGGGCCTTACAGACTGTGTTGGTGGTCACAGATATTGGTACCTCACAGCGAATACAAAAGGCTGCAAGCAAACGAAATGCATATGCACTGGCAAGATCTAAAAATAACTCCCTTTATTAATGAGCACCAAGATCCTGTAATCAAGACACAGCCTGTTGGTTAAAGTTATAAAGAATTACTTTGCTTGTTGAATGTGTAAACCAAAGCTAATTCACAAATTTGCTAATTGTTTTTCCCTGCTGCAGATGTGAGCGGCCAAGCAGTGGAACTTGAATATTCAAAAGTAATCAGCCACCATTTCAAACACCATCAAGAAGTCATGTATCACTTTCAGAAGGCGTGGAATTTGGGTCCATTTTTACTGGAGTTCCAGAAGGAGTGATGAAGCAAGTATGAATTTTAAGACAACAAATAAAACTTCATTTCACTACTGAAATTAGAAGGAGCCAAGAATTCTGTAGCACTTCAGCCTTTTTCAGTACTTTCTGGATTGTGAATTGCCAAAGCTACATGAGAATGATGGAATTCTGAACTTTTGCTCAAATTACATTCTCCTTGATGTGGGTTGTAAAGCTCCTTTCACCAGTGAAAAACATACACCTTGAATCCACATTTACAGAAAGAGTTACCAAAACATTAAAGATCAGAAGCAAAATCTTGTGCATATCATTCATCTGTTCTACATCAAAATCTAATTCATTTCCAGACACATAAATCTATAAATGAAGTGTTCAGGGGAAAAGTCACGATGAAATATCAAATGTGAAGCCCATCTTAGTTTTAACTCACCAAAATTTTCCCTATTTGATTTCAAGTTCATAAGTAGAGTCTATATAGCCCTAGAGAAGGTGTTTAACAGTACCCTAGATTTATATAACAACATTTGTTCCAAGAGCACAAGGAACATTCACATACAGCATATAATTTGCTCATACAATATCCCTGTAAAAATCAGGGAAAAATGCATTATCCTCATTTTTAAAATGGTAGAATTGTGGCACAAAATAGATAAAAGCTTGCCAAAGATATCACACACACACACATACTACTTTACAATTCATTTCTCCTTTTTAACAGTTTCATAATATTAGACTCTCAATGCAAGATTATTATTATGAAATGTATGCCTACAAAAGGTATTAGGTACAATTTCAATTATAAATTATAATTCAATTATAAATCATTTTATTCAGAGCTCTATAAGGTACTAAATAATTTTAACAACTATGCAAATTAAGAGTAGATTATATTTTCTTAATCTTATTCTGAAATCATATTTAATTTTAGCACCAGCTCATATTCCACAACAAAAGAAAACTAATATAAGTACAACCTCTGACAGGAGCAGTTTATTAAACAAAATTAGATTTTTATTTTAAACCTGCCTTGCAAAGTACAGGGGCTACAATTTCTGGAAGGAGCCATAAACAAATAAAAGAGCCATAATTCATGCAAAGAAGCATTCTCTAATCTGTAATTTACAAATCGGTTGCTTCACCACCTTGTAACCCAATTCCTGAGTCAAATAATTGTAGATTCGTTGCTCAATTTGAAAACCTTCCTGGAGTCATGTCTTTAATTGGCCGTTGTGACGTCTTACGTCATGATGTTGCGTCACCACGTGATGACGCTGTGCCATCACACACATCATCGCATATTGACACAATGTCATGGCATAATATCATCAAATTAAATTCATCAGCCTGGCTCCAGGAAGGGCGAGAAGGATTAAAAGATTTCCTTTGCTCTTGTCAACACTCCTGGTCTGTAGGAAAGAACAGCAGCCTTTACTAATTATTTCCTGGTCTCCTAAAACTTCCTAGATCTCAAATTAGAGGTATTTAAAAGTTACACAGGAGAGTTTATGGTGATGGTTTTCACAAGATTGATTTTCACGGGTGTTCCTTGCTTTGCCCCATAGCTAATAATATCCAAATCCATTTGAAAGAGAAAATTTTCCCTATATTAATATCCCCTTTCTTCAGGTCATAGGATAGTTTGTGGGCTGGTGGTAGAAACAAAAACAAGCAAAACACCTAATTCCTTGTTTCCTCATTTCTTGCCCTCATCATCCACATTCTTCCAATTCTTCCAATTCTTTTGCCTCTTCTCCCAGTTTCTTCTATAACATTCTGAAATGGCAAGTAATGGGAAAGCAAGAGGCAGATGCAGTCAATACTTTTGATGAGAAACATTTATGGTTGGAGGGAGTGTTGAAAGCTGTGATCTGAGACCTTTGGCCGTCACAGCCTTGCTGATGAGCAGAGTCTCCATTTTAGTGTTCATTATAAACATGAGCATTTGGATAAGATAAATATTATCCAGACGCTATCCAAACAATCTGAATGTTACCTAAATTTACTTTAGTAGTTGTGGCTGTGGTTTAGTTGCTAATTCGTGTCAGACTCTTATGACTCTATGGACTGTAGGCCACCAGGCTCCTCTGTCCATGGGATTTCCCAAGCAAGAATACTGGAGCGGGTTGCCATTTCTTTCTCCAGGGGATCCTCCCAACCCAAACCTTCCAAAAAGATGTAGTTACCAGTTCCTTAAACAGGACATGCCGTACCTCTCTTTCATGAACTCAGTTGGTATTGCTTAGCACTGTTCTAGGTACAAGAGTTCAAGTTGAGCAGAAGAAGCAGTGTCACTTTGAGGAGCTCACAAAGCAGTAAGGGTGACGGGTGAACAACAGATCTCAAGACAGTCTCCTAAAGGTTCTAATGATGATAAGACAAAGCGTTCTGGACACTCGGAAAGGGAAAAGAATATCTGGAGTTGCCAAGAGGATCCCACAGGGAAGGGAACATCCTTTTGAATCTTGAAAAAATGAGTAGGCGGAAGAGAGAAAAATTCCAGACTCCAGTTTTTTTTTAATGGGCATATGTGAGACCCCAAAGTATTAGACCAATTAATGCTTTTGTAGATATTTTCCCAACACGATCCATTCATGTAATTGCTATTTTGAGGGGGCACTGACTCACACACTAACATCACCATAATCCTTCATCATAATTACAAGCAGCTTCTAGATGACTCTGAAGTATAATATATGAACTGAGTAGGCTTATTGTTTAGGAGAGTTTTTTTCCAAGAGGCTGAATATGTTATGCTATCTCTATAAAGAAATAAAAATTGGAAATCAAAGTCAATTATGTTTTCTTGAAAGCATTTGGCCACAAAGATCTCAGTAACTTCTTTTTCTAGTATATGCATAATGATGGATTAGAAAAATCCCTATTGATGATTCACCTTTGTATTAATAAAATAGACATTGAAGAATATTCATTTTTCCAAACTATGGGAGAAACAACTCAGCCCAGTCAATGGTGAGTGGTTATATATTCTGACATTCGGTCCCATGTGAAAGTCACTGTTAGGTATTTTTTACTGCTACCATAATCCTCAAGAGGTTTTTAAAAACTAGACATGACAAGAGAGAAAAATCTCTAGGGGATTTCAGCCCCAAAAGACTCGCCTTCATCTCTCTGAGAATTACATGATGTTGAGAGGCAAGTTTTCAACAAGTTTCTAAAATGCTATTTCTAAGCTAGGTGTACACATATGTTCTTGGAAGTCAGCAATTATTTAACTAAATGAAATCTTTAATTTTTAATTTAACTTTTAAATCTTTTTTAATCTATGCCAAATACCTATATACATACATACATGTATATCATTACTCTATTTTAATAAAATAATATAATAAAAAGCAGAGACCTAGCACATAGGCTTCAGGAAATATTCAATAAATAGTAATCAATGAGAGAGAAAAGAAAATTTCTAGATACCAGTTCTTTCTTACATATAGAACATACAAAATTTTATCATGAATAGGATACTAAAGAAACAAAACCAGTAAGAAATTTAACTGAAATAAATGATACATTTTAGGAAATAAAATATAGAGGATATGAGGGAAAAGATCTGTAGAAGATAGGAGCTCAACTGTATACAAAGGTAGGCTATGAAGTTAATCAACTTCTTAAGACTTGTTTCCCTGAGAATTTTAAGTATGTCTTTTTTAAAACTTCCAACTCCAGGAGAAAAGCATCAGGAATTCCTTGTTTCTGCAGATTTATTCAGATGGATATTGATGTACATTTCATCGAGATAAAATTTATTTTATGTAACAGATACATATGGAAAACAATTTTTACTTGACTTGTACCTTTCAGAGCAAAGAACTTCTGCAGTAAAATAATAACCCACAACTTGCCTATTTGACAAGTTCAATACTCCCTTTCTCAAATGGGGATTCATTTGTGCAAATATATCTCCGTTTCAGATAGTGATGCATTGGGCCTGGGAGTAAGGGCTTAGAAGTTTTCACATGAGCCTGTTTGCTCCATATTCTATGCCTACATGGAGATGTATATTCTACCCCTATATCGGAGACCTGTACTCATCCTTCCTACCTCTGAATCATTCTTCAACTTCTTTTCAGATTCCCATGAGCTGGAGCAGAACAACTCACAGGAAGACTTTTAAATGTTATTCACCTACATGAATAATTTTCTTTAAATTATTGAACTCAGGGAAAGGGAAAGGTAAAAGCACCCCCATTTATTAAGGACCTGCTAGCTGCTAGAAATTGTGTTTGGAGTGTTACATATGGTATTTAATTCAATCATATTCTTAATGATCTTGAAGAAGAACCTGAGTCTCAACCAGTACAAACTACAAAATTCAGCTGTTTGAATCAGTCCGCTGGCGTGACATTTTTTAACAATAGATATATTATTTATGTAACAAATCCCTACTCTCCTCTTCCCTCTGCTAATGCTTATCGACAGTTCTGCTGTGTGCCCCAGACCTTACTCTGCCATCTGGGTTGTTTGATGCCATTTCTCTACTACTCTTACTGATGATATGCACTTTATCAATGCTATCTTGGCTCCCACCTGGTCACTCCCAGAGATCCAGGACTTCAGATGCCAGCCGGACCAGCATGGAAATGGTCTCCTGCTCGTCCAGACAGAACAGGGAGTGATTGTGGGTCTCAGACTATAAACAACTAGAAAAAGAGATACAAGTTGCAGTTTGGGGTTGGTTAGCCTCTATTTTTGAAACACCTTCTTGGCCCCCTGTTTCTGGACTTTCTCACATTCCCTGCAGGGGAAAGGCCAATTCCTAGGAAGTCAGATCATCAGAGCTGCAAGCAATAGGCAGGTGCCTGAACTGCCTAAGCCCAGGTGTGCCGGGGCAAAGTCCCAGCCAACCTAGTAAAACATCACTCAACCAGAAGAGAAGCTCCACCAACAAAGGAGTTGGGCTTGAAGCAGCACACAATAGAGCAGTAGAGCTATTTGCACAGGAAGTCATAGTGTAACAAAAGAGGTATTGTGGAAAGACTCAGGAGGAACTGGAGGAAGCCAATTGTTGGAGTCAGAGCTGCCATGATACTTGCAAGCATGAACTGTGGGATTAGGCTGGTAACAGGGAATCCGGGGTCCTACCAGAGACGTTCTCAGCAGGACAGAAGTCAGGATTTACAGACATATTGGTTACAGGAAATACTGGAGGGTACTGGAAGACAAATACAACTTTAAAAAATTTTAGCAAGAGACTATTGACAGAAATGGGAATGTCAGGTGGCTGTGGTGATGGAGATGGTGGATAAGGAAATTGGTTTCAATGTAGATGTGAACAGCTTAAGATGACAACAGGATAGGCAAGTAGAATTCACATGTTCCCTGTCACCATCATGGTTCCAGAGCCACAGAGAAGTCGGAGATAGAGATCTATTTCCTGAGAAGGGGCTTCCCTGGTGGTTCAGCAGGAGATGTGGCAGGAGCTGTGGGTTCAGTCTCTGGATCGGAAAGATGGTCTAGAGGAGGAAATGGCAACCCACTCCAGTATTCTCGCCTGAAGAATCCCATGGACAGTGGGCTATAGTCCATGGGGTCACAAAAGAGTTGGACATGCCTTAGAGACCAAACATCAAACAAAACATCAACATTCCCAAGAAGCGGCTTGACACAAACCTTTTCAACAGCTATTAAAATTCCTAACCAAAATTCACCAAACCCATACATTCATTCATTCATGTCATAACAACAAAAAATTAACATGTCTTCTTTAAGAAAAAGAAATAGGTTTCTCTCTTTTGACTCAAAAGCTAACCTTCAGAAAATGGTTGCAATCATTCACCACTCTGAAACTTACTTAAAAGCTTTGATTTTGGGGGGGAGGAGGGGAGGGAAACCTTCAAAAAGGAATAATTCCTTTAACATTCCAGACTGTGACTTGATGACTTTTTTTCACAGAGAGTCTATTAATTGATTTTTCTTGATATTTAATAGTAGCAAAGTCATCACATTGAAGAAAACTTATGTCATTTATCAGCTTCCTCTCCAGAGCCCTGAGAACACCTGAAGATTATTTCAATCAAACTGATCATTCACTGAACACATAATCATGAATAATTTAGTAGAGCAATAGATCTATTACTTAATATAGTGCTAACCTTTTATAATGCTTCTACACAGGGAGAGGACTAATATCTGGGTCACAGAATAACTTATATCAAGCCTTAGCTTTTGGTGGTAACATTGTGACTCATGGAATACCTAAACACATGCAATTATAAACCACATTATGGGAAAATAGTTAACCTTTGTGTAGCATTTAAGAGTTTATAAAGTACTTTCTCAGACATTATCTCATCTGATGCTCAAAACAACCCTGAGAGAGAGGTGTTATTAACCCAACTTATTTTATAGGTGAAGACAACACGGAACAGAGAGGGGAAGTGATTTGCCTAAAGCTGTCTAGCTATTAAATAGTGGCACTGAGATTCTCAGGCTTCCTAGGTGGCACTAGTGGTAAAGAATCTGCCTCCCAATGCAGGAGACATAAGAGACGATGGATTCAAGCCCTGGGTCAGAAAGATTCCCTGGAGGAGGTCATGGCCACCTACTCCAGTATTTCTTGCCTGGAGAATCCTGTGGACAGAGGAGCCTGGCAGGCGACAGTCCATAGGGTTGCAAAAAGTCAGACACAACTGGAGCGACTTAGCACAGACATACTGAGATTCTCCCCCCAAAATCTCTGTTCTGTCCTCAACACCCATATTCTCTAGCAGCGTGATCAATATTGATACCAATGGCTTTTTAACAGGCTCTGTGTTCCACAAGCACCCAGCCATGCCTGGTTCAGCTCTCTTCCCTGTCTTTCTTGGCCGCCTCCCACTGGTGGCAGAGGGTTTTCATGGGAGCCCCTGCTAGAGAAACTTTATAAGCTCTCATTTCTAGAGAGAAAATGCTTCTTGTCTAAGGAATCAAATGACTTGCAAGCATTTTTGCAATGCATACCCATCCTCTCTGTAAGCCAAGGAAGCTGCACATCTGGTAATAACAGGTGCTGTATTTATTCTGAATAAATGATTCCTGCCATGTGACGGTTCATGTAAACAGCAAACAGATTTCTACCCAATCAAGAATTACTCTTTATTTCAAATTCTTAAAGGAGACTCGCCTCACTGTAAGCTAATTTTGTGAGAGTTCGTTTTGCCCATTCAATACTTAGCTTGATTGGAGAAACTATCTGAAATATTCTTTTTAGTTTTCTCTCCCTCCTCCTCCTTCTCTTTCTCACCAAGACTGCCTATGATGGATAAAAGCAACGCTTTAGTTCTATAATCTGCTCCTGAGAGTACCTCATTATGCTTCAATGTCTCCCCTTTGTTTTAAAGTTTATTATCCTGCATTAGATGTAAGCAATTAGAAGTGTCGTTAGAGAAAAGTGACATTTCTTTTACAGCAAAAGTAAACTCCATCTAATTTAGAACAATATGTCAGGTCCCTTCTTAACCAGCTCCGTAGTAAATCATTTTGTTATAATCATCTTTATTTTCATCTCAATCCATATTATTTAATTTTTTAACCTACAAAAAACAACACTCTAAGGATCATGTAAAATATGCTTTTAGACAAAGCTCCAGTAAAAAGTGACTTGTGATTTAGGGAGAACAAAGGGAGATATGACTTATAATTGCATATAGTTAGCTAACTGTACACGTCCAATCCCTTTAGACCCATGAAAGCAAACAACAGAGCAGTATGCTTTCTCACTAAATAAAACATTTAACCTAATATGGTCAAACATGAGGTTTCCCCACCTCTTCCATCCCCTCGTATTAGTCAAGGATAACGTCCCAAAATACCTTGTATTAACAGTACTGTTTAATGAATTGAAACTTTAATCACTTAAAATTCCTGCTCAAAAGATGTGGATGGCTTCATAATCCAAATCACATTCTTTACAGGAATTTGCAGCCGGAATCCCAAGTTCAGTTTATCAATGCACTCAGCAATAACTAAAGAGTATTGAAGCAATTTAATCTGAGGCTTCAAACTTAACAAGAAACAAGAAACGTGCCAGGCTTAATGCTACAAGGATTCTGGACACATTGTCCATATGTGGGCTTCTAGGGTGACTGATCATATTGAAATACCTAGGACTGCAAGATTCCCCAGGATATGGGACTTTGGGTGGTAAAACGGAGACAGCGCTGGACAAACCAGGTTGATTTCCCTAGATTCAGGTGGAGGGAAAACCTCCAAGTGGAAGTAAAGCACCTATGTAAGAGAACTTGCTCCTGCGAAGAAGGCAAAAGCTGAATCTCTGGAACCAGAAGACAAGTTTGGAGCTGGGCTAGAGGCCTTGATGCCATACTTAGTTTAATACAGGAGTATGAAAGCTTTAGGGCTTCCCTGGTGGCTCAGTGGTAAAGAATCTTGCCTGCAATGCAGGAGGTGCAGGAGACGTGGGTTCGATCCCTGGGTTGGGAAGATCCCCTGGAGGAGGGCATGGCAACCCACTCCAGTATTCTTGCCTGGAGAATCCCACGCAAGTGGATGGAGGAGCCTGGTTGGCTACAGTTCATAGGGTCCCAAAGAGTCAGACACGACTGAAGAAACTCAGCACACGGGCACGTGAAAACTTTTACTACCCTCCACTGAGAATAGATCTACCTCAAAAAGACAGGCTGAGTTTGCAGCCGGGGCACAGATGACCACACAACAGAGCCTGGAGCAACAGGGGATGAAGACATCCGGAAGTCTTGTCCCCACACCTAGCTCCCCTTGGGACTCCTCTGTTAGCCCGATCAGCCAGCTGTTCTTATCAGCCTTCATTTAAACCCATTGCACCGCCTTACACTTGAACCTGTGTGGGTAGAGTCAGTCTCCCACGTCAACACTGACAAAGGGAGATCAGAACCACATTAGAGTTACAGGGCGTCCCCACTTTTGTGAGGGAAACCCTCTACCTGTCACTAACACCCCGAAAACGTAGCACTCAGTTGGAGTTTCTATTATACTGAAGTGCTTTTCATTGGAAGGCAGCTGAGGTTCTTCACTCTCTCCACAGGCAGCCAGAGTACACTGCTGCATCTATTATAACCAGTATTAAGAAACCTCCCTCTTGTGCTTAGATAATCCTGTTTTCTGCAAAAAGAGGAACCTAACAATATGACTTGGGGGCTGGGTGGTGGTTGTATAGTCAGGGGAGCAGATGAGAGAACCCCCAGGGGAAATGTCAATGTTCGACTCCTCCTGCCAAAAGTTTCCTCTCTTGTTAACAAGGGAAGCCCAGTGATACTCAAAACACTGATTTATTTTCACTAAAGGAGCTGACTCATTTTGCTGTACAGTAGAAACTAACACAATATTGTAATGCAATTATACTCCAGTAAAAAAAAAAATTTTTTTTAATTAAAAAAATTCAAGGAATTAGATCTGATAGACAGAGTGCTTGAAGAACTATGGACAGAGGTTTGTAACATTGTATAGGCGGCGGTGATCAAAACTATCCCCAAGAAAAAGAAATGCAAAAAGGCAAAATGGTTGTTTGAGAAGGCCTTACAAATAGCTGAGAAAAGAAGAGATGCTAAAGGCAAACGACAAAAGGAAAGATATACCATCTGAATGCAGAGTGCCAGACAATAGCAAGGAGAAATAAGAAAGCCTTCTTAAGTGAACAATGCAAAGAAATAGAGAAAGACAATAGAATAGGAAAGACTAGAGATCTCTTCAAGAAAATTAGAGATACCAAGGAAACATTTCATGCAAAGATGGGCACAATAAGGGAGATAATATTTCTTCACAAATGAGCAACAATACACTGTTACGACTGGGGCACTCACTACTCTACTCATGAATATAGGACCTCAACCTGTTTCTCGTAATCATCATGAAACAAACTTTCCCCATCTGAAAAAAGGTCAGCATAGCTCACAATCAGCAGGGCTTTGTGAGAATTACCTAAGAAACAAATGTAGACTTCTACCTCTGACGCTGGTAGATATTCAACAAATGTTAGTAATTTTCCTTTCTTTTTTCCCTGCCAATATCTAGTATGCAAATGAACAAATAGGTCACTCAAATTTGGAATAAAAATGTTCATTATCACCATTTATTATCAATCTCAGTAGCAGCATGATGGGAAGTAATTCAGTTCATTTTTCTTTGTCTTTTGCATTTATCTTAACCTTCAAAATCTAAATGTCTTTTTAAAATACCATTTATCAGAATAAATGGATATCTGGTAGAGACAACCTGATAATTGTACTTGAAAAGTTCTAAAATGCACTTGTAGAACCAATTCATCTCCTCACTTACGTGTGTGTCTTTCTATAAGTCGGCTTGTTTCTATGCAAGGATCATTCTATACAACAATCTCCATTCTGAACATCTCACTGAATTTGATTATCCTCTAAGTAAAAAGCATGATTTTCAGGTATAAGGAAGAATACTACACTTAAAAACCTCTGAAGCTGATTCTTACTTATATCCCCAATCCAAGTATCAAGTGAACAATGACAGAGTTCACCACCATTTTTGAACAATCATCAAAATGACAGAAATCAGGAGTCCTTTCTGTAGTAATGTGTAAAAGTCAACACAGTCAATAATTCTTCTCATACCTGGTCCATGTATAGGCTGTCCCAAGTCCCTGGAAACCAGGATGCATCACAGGAGCTTGTTTAAAAAGGAGCTTGCACAGGGATTATATTCTTTAATTTTGATGCTTATTATTGCTGAAAATTAAGAACCATTACCATATGCCAGGGACTGACCCAAGCGCATTAGAGAAATAGATAGATTGCTGCTGCTGCTGCTAAGTCGCCTCAGTCGTGTCCGACTCTGTGTGACCCCATAGACAGCAGCCCACCAGGCTCCCCCATCCCTGGGATTCTCCAGGCAAGAACACTGGAGTGGGTTGCCATTTCCTTCTCCAATGCATACAATTTGCTGCTGCTGCTGCTGCTGCTAAGTCGCTTCAGTCGTGTCCAACTCTGTGCGACCCCATAGACGGCAGCCCACCAGGCTCCCCCGTCCCTGGGATTCTCCAGGCAAGAACACTGGAGTGGGTTGCCATTTCCTTCTCCAATGCATACAATTTGCTGCTGCTGCTGCTGCTGCTAAGTCGCTTCAGTCGTGTCCAACTCTGTGCGACCCCATAGACGGCAGCCCACCAGGCTCCCCCGTCCCTGGGATTCTCCAGGCAAGAACACTGGAGTGGGTTGCCATTTCCTTCTCCAATGCATACAATTTGCTGCTGCTGCTGCTGCTGCTAAGTCGCTTCAGTCGTGTCCAACTCTGTGCGACCCCATAGACGGCAGCCCACCAGGCTCCCCCGTCCCTGGGATTCTCCAGGCAAGAACACTGGAGTGGGTTGCCATTTCCTTCTCCAATGCATACAATTTGCTGCTGCTGCTGCTGCTGCTAAGTCGCTTCAGTCGTGTCCGACTCTGTGTGACCCCATAGACAGCAGCCCACCAGGCTCCCCCATCCCTGGGATTCTCCAGGCAAGAACACTGGAGTGGGTTGCCATTTCCTTCTCCAATGCATACAATTTGCTGCTGCTGCTGCTGCTGCTAAGTCGCTTCAGTCGTGTCCAACTCTGTGTGACCCCATAGACAGCAGCCCACCAGGCTCCCCCATCCCTGGGATTCTCCAGGCAAGAACACTGGAGTGGGTTGCCATTTCCTTCTCCAATGCATGAAAGTGAAAAGTGAAAGTGAAGTCACTCAGTCATGTCTGACTCCTAGCGACCCCATGGACTGCAGCCTACCAGGCTCCTCTGTCCATGGGATTTTCTAGGCAAAAGTACTGGAGTGGGGTGCCATTGCCTTCTCCGATAGATAGATGATATGTAAATTGAACACAAATAATTCTGGGCTGTAGGGACTATGATTATCCCCATGTCACAGATGAAGAAACTAAAACTTGTAAAATAGCCCAAGGTCCCAGAGTTGGTAACATCAGAGATAAAGCTGGAACCTGTGTCTATCCGTCTCCAAAGCCTATACTCTTAAGCCATTAAACTGTATAATAAAAGGAATTTTCTTCTCCTTCTTGGTAACATGACAATCCTAACCAAGGAAGGTGTTGGACAATGTAATTTCATCTAATAGTTCTAATAGCTTTCAATGATGTATCAAAATAGGTATCTTGGTTTTACCTCCCATACTGTCTGCATACCAGGATCTATCTGTAGGCTGTTTTCTATGAGTTTTAGGTTCTATAGATCACGCTTACTATCCTATAGAAAATACCATTACTGCCAAAGAAGGTTTTTCTCCAAGCTAACTTCTTAGACTTGACAAGTAGTTTAAGCCAACAGGCTTTCATGTTCTCTTCATCATGGCTGGGGAAAAAAATTTTTAAAGCTCTGAGTTTTACTCACTTCAAAAACTGAATCTCAAAGGATTTGAAAAAATGTTCTCGTTTTCAACTCAATTTTCAAAGGTTTTTAATGGTTGATTTGATATCCTAGAGTATTCAGCAGTAGCCCTTAATGAGCTTAAAACTGGACTTTTTCTTACAGACTTGGTTTTCAGATAATGATTTAAGACCACCTCATCCTGTCTCCTTTGTGCGTTGATGTCATTAGGCTCAAAGTCAAGCATGAGGTGAACAGATATTAATTTAAGTAAAAACCTTCTTAAGATCCTTAATAAATGTTGGAAATTGGCACTGTGGAATTCCGTACTAATTTATGTTCACTCCAATTGTCCTATTACAGCTTGAAGTGTTATGATAGATTTTCTG
>NW_011495080.1:9935271-9938695 GCF_000754665.1 Bison bison bison | reverse complement strand
TGTGCGTTGATGTCATTAGGCTCAAAGTCAAGCATGAGGTGAACAGATATTAATTTAAGACCATTTAAAGCTACAGTCTCTGCATCACCCACAACAAGCCTCCTTTATTAGCCTTTGATGGGGCCTTCATTTGTTGAAACAGATCAAAAGCTAGGTGGAGACCACTCAGTCTGGCAACTCAGCTTTCTTTCCTAGTCCTCTTCGTATTTGTAGAGGTCAGTTCAGAGATAATGGGCAACACTGTAACTCAAAAGAGAATGATGTCTCTGAATGTAATTCAAATTAGTAGTTTAAAAAAATGGCAATGGTTGAGATTCATGTTTGACTTTTTCTACACCATTTTTTTTCCTTTGGGCAGAAATAAATCACACTGACCTTCTCTCTCTTCAAGATATTTCAAATTGACTATCAGACACCACAATGGAAACTAAACGTGGTAACAACAGAAATATCTGTCTTTCTGTTCAGGATTTTCCCTCTGTGTCCCCACATGCCCAGCAGTGCCATGAGTGGAATGCCACAGAGACTGCTGATAAATATCTCCTAAGTTGATGAATTTCTCTCCACTCCCTTTGATGGCTCAGCTCTTAAGATGTCCTAAGGGCTGCCACTCTGCCCACTGAGATGCAGAGAGGCTTATGCTCTGTTTCCAGGGCTTTTGCCTGGCTTCCTGCATCCTGTCTACAGCCTCCCTTTCTCTCCACTCATGCTCACCTGCTCGATGGATACCTGGTCTCCTCAAACATCACCCGGCATGATCTACATCTACCTAACCAACCCACTGGGCTTCGACAAACATCTTCTTTTCTTCATTGTCATCACACTTGATTTGAACATCTCCAAAGCCTCTCCCTGCTATGAACAGGGAAATGTTTTTATTAACATTTTACCAAGCTACTTCCTTCACAACTGCATAGTTCTTGTCTGCTCATCTCTTCCAACAAGATGCTTTGAGGGTGCTAAAGTATTTGCAAAAAGTTTCCCATTATCTATAGAATAAACTACATCTCCTGAGCACGGTTCTCCAAGGTCTCCCAGCATTTGTGGATTTTTTTCCCCACTCACCTCAGAATATATTGATTTCCTTTACTTGGAAACTTTTTAGCATTTATATTTATAGCATTCTTTTTTTAAGGTTTTTTTTGTAAATGTGGACCGTTTTTAAAGTTTTTATTGAATTTGTTACAACATAGCTTTAATATTGTTACAATATTGCTTTATGTTTTGGGTTTTTAGCCCCCAGGCATGTGAGATCCTAGCTCCCTGACCAGGAATCAAACCTGCAACCCCTGCATTGGGAGGTGAAGTCTTAACCACTGGATTGCCAAGGAAATCCCTGTAGCATTCATTCTAGAACTGAATTATTGTTTCCTTGCACTGTTTCATGGGCTTCCCAGGTGGCCCTAGTGGTAAAGAACCTGCCTGCCAATCCAGGAGACATAAGGGATGTGAGTTCAATCCCTGGGTCGGGAAGATCCCCTGGAGGGGGGCATAGCAACCTACTCCAGTATTCTTGCCTGGAGAATCCCATGGACAGAGGAGCCTCGTAGGCTACAGTCCACAGGGCTGCAAAGAGTCAAACACGACTGAAGCAACTTAACACGCATGCTTGCACTATTTCATAAGCATTTTGTGTGTTTTTTCCCTCTCCTATCTACTAAATGGGCTTCCCTTGTAGCTCAGTTGGTAAAGAATCTACCTTCAATGCAGGAGACCCTGGATTGGGAAGATCCCCTAGAGAAGGAAATGGCAACCCACTCCAGCATCCTTGCCTGGAGAATCCCATGGACAGAGGAGCCTGGCAGACTACAGTCCATAGGGTCACAAGAGTCAGACACGACTTAGAGACTAAACCACCAAACCACCACTAAATGCTGAATCCTCTTATACTTCTTTTGTAGCTTCTGGCTCAGTACCACATGTATCATAGACACCCAATAAATGATTATTAATTCAGTCAGACTGAATGGATGAATGAATAAAATATACAGCTACCCTGAAACATAAAGAAACACTAAGAAGGTTTCACAGAGAGGGAAAAAGTACAACTTAAAGTAGAAAACTCTAGGTGCTTTTCCAGCCCACACGTTAAACCTTAAACATTATTTTTAAGCAGGTCTTAAAGAAGGGTGAGTAAGGTCAGATGCTGTTCTAGCTTCTTTTATTTTTTTTTTTTAATGTGCATTTCTTTTATTTTTTTTTCATTTATTTTATTTTATTTTATTTTGGCAGGGGACCAAAGGAGGTAAACCTAGCCCACCGACTGCTTGCAAATAAGCCATCCTTTCTTTTTTTCTTTCTCCTTCTTGCTTCAAAAAGTAGTATTCTATAGAGACAGCTCTGAGAGGAGGGGAGGGAAGGTGAAGGGGGAATAAGGAGAGAGAAGTCAGTCAGTCATCACCACCATAGCGAGAGGAAGGCAGCCTCCTCTGCCCAGGAGGGAGGAACAAATATCACTGCCTTTCAGGCCACCGAGAAGACCTTTATGGAGGATAACACTTCTAGGGACTGCAGGGACCTGTTAGGAGAGAGATCACTTAACAGTCAAAGAGGGTCGGCCACACAAAAGGCCTTCAGGGTAGAAGTCTGCCTCTGGGTCAATCTGACCACACGAACAGGAAGAACAGAGTAATGGACCATGACTCCACAGGAGGCAGATGACTTAGCTCAGAGAAAGGTGGTCTGTGTTCCATCCATGAAGCCCTGAGGGTGGCTATTGAGGATGTTTTATGATGGGAATAGGTTTTGAGCAGATCAGCACTTTCAAAGGGCTTCCGAAGTGACTGCTAGCTTAGAAGTTTCCACTTACTCTTTCAGGAGTGGTGGAAGTATAGACCGAGGAAACTTCTTTTGTCTGATTGCATAGGCTGGTTGGCTTGGTTTTCCAGAAGTCTGGTCCACTAAAGACTGATTTCAGCAGAAGCAGCATGAAAGCATTCTGAGTTGAAGCTTCATGAGCCACGCAGGCTCTTAGCACTCAACTGGGAAGGAACAACCCACTAGAGCAGGGACCCAGTGAAAAGACCTAACCCAGATTCTTGAGCACCAAGTCTCCCTCACACATTTTTATGCACATGGTAAGACTATGTTCCTATAACTAGAGACAGAAAATCCTGTTGAGTATGAGTCACAAGTTCTTAAATAATATGAAGTTTCTGTAATGAATTTTCATCCTTGACAAGTCTTCTGCAGATAGGACTGTAACATTCATAAAACCTTTAGGTAAGCAAAGGAGTATGCTTTAATTTAACTTGTGCTTCCAGGACTATAGAAGTTTTAGTAATGCTGGAATGTTTCACATACAAATTGCTATAATGTGTTTGGTTTAATAAGACTTGGAAATGGAAGTAGTTGCTACTGATAAGCCCAGATGGTGATACAATAGTATGCTGAATTCATCTGATGTTCCAAATAATATTGGGCC
>NW_011495080.1:9920895-9935171 GCF_000754665.1 Bison bison bison | reverse complement strand
TTTTTTTTTTTTTTTGATAGCAGAAGGTAGAACTCAAATAGTTTGCTGATTAATGATGATCCAGAGTACAGGCACCATTAGTGGGGTAGGGGAAGGCTTTGGGGACTTCAATATAAAACTCAGCCTTTTTGCCATTTATGAAAATTTAATTCCACGTTGTCCATTTTTTACATTTCCAATTCTCATTCACGCATCACAACTGAGCATGAAATTGTGCAATATAGGCAAAGGACAAGGACAGTAGAGGGTCACAGATGTGTGTGTGGAAAGGGAATGAGGCAGGGAGCTGCTCCTCTCTGGGGACACAGCTTCTGAGATGTCCCCACTTGCCCTCTTCTCTGTGATGACCCTCAGCTTTGTACATCCAGCAACTTTGTGAAACACCTGGAAACTGGCTCACACTAACCAGTGCTCACGCATTTCACTATCATTCGACATGAAAAGGTGGTTTTGAGATATGCCTCTTGAGATAACATAAAGCATCCTTCCCCATTATACAAATCACCTTGCCTGTAGGGCCGAAAGATTCCATCCGGTCTGCTCACCCTCTCTCCTAAGAGTGCTGAATAGACGCTAACTGCCTCCTATGTGTTCTCCTCCTTCTGAAACATTGATTCCATCTCCTGTTGGCACCTTCTTCTCTTGAGTGGTAGTACCTTCCATCCTGCCATAGTTTTGAATCCACTGACACAGGTAAGCTCTGTCTAAGGCTCTACCCTGATCCTTGGATTGGAAATTCCAGAATTCTGGATACTCTTTGGGTTCTCATTAGTGTCCCATTTACAAACACTCCCCATCATGGGCTGTTCCAACAGAAGGCCAGCCTTCCCCTTTGTGTATTCTTGAAATTCATTGTACTCTCAGCATAACCTGCATATCTCCTATCCCAAGAGAGGCACACCTAATGTGAAGGGTCCCTACTCAATCTTTATAGAGGCTTTTTTTATTTTTCCAAGATCACTGGGATGGGAGACACTGCCCAGAATCAAGTTGCTTTTAAGGACCTAAGTGGAAGAGGTGGGAAATGGAATGCTGGCCGTCAGTCTCTTACATTCTCACCAGATAAGGTTCAAGCTTGAGCTGGTTGCCCAGCTACAGACTGTGGGCCCCTAATATGAGAAACTGTGGGCAACCAATATTGTCTTCCACAGTAAAATGCAGCATGACTTGGAGTTAAGCCTTAAATAAATTAGAATTGGCTATTCCCTAGGATGATGTAGCTCATGGACCACACTGCACAAAATGTGGCTGTACCAGTAGTTTAATCAAATGAAATGAATGGATTAAATAAGTAAATGGATTAAAATAAAATTGATGGAAATATAGTAATATATTTACTGGATAAATGCATTCATGTATTGTTTTCATTGGAAAGGAATGGGGGCAGGGGTATGATAACAACAGAGAAACCAGAAATTATTAGGGCTACTTGTATCACCGTCCATGAGATAAATCTGCCTTCTTGGTTTGGGGATGGAATAAGGTGGAAAGGAGTAGCAATGACCTACAGAGTCTACCAAGAACGTGTTAAACCCAGTTATGAACATAGGCCTCTCCTGTTTCTAGGCACTTGCCAAGAGAACTCTTCCCATTATTGGGGGAAGTAGGGACAGGCATGCAAACAGCCAAGAGTTGAGCCATCATTATGATCCTGAAGAAGGGAGGCCAAATAAATAAATAACCCTCACACCTACATCTTTAAGCTCCCACTGGAGTTCAAATTGAAAAGGCCAGTATAGCTCCTAATTCATCTTTATACAATCCCAAAGTACCTAGCAGAAAGCCTTCCACAGGGAAAGTGCTTAAGATATTTATTGAATAGAATTGTATGGTGGCAAATACCACACTTTAAAGGTGTTAAAAGACTGTTTGATATGCTTAGTCTAGTCAAAAACATTGTATTTAAGAGAGAGAGTTTGGAAAAGGTGGTTGGTAGCAAGCCAGTTTGGCTAACAGTTTTGAGTGTCTAACAGCTGCATTAAAAGAAGAAATTGGTAAACAACTTCCCAGAATGTGGTAAAAGATTCATTAAGGCAGCTCTGAGTCTCAAAGAGGGATAGAAAAGCTGAAAGAAACCAAAAATAAAGGCAGCTGATAAAGTCACTCAGTTGTGTCCAACTCTCTGCAACCCCATGGACTGTAGCCTGCTAGGCTCCTCCGTCCATAGGATTTTATGGGCAAGAATAGTGGAATGGGTTGCCATTTCCTTCTCCAGGGGATCTTCCCGACCCAGGGATCGAACCCAGGTCTTTCACACTAGAGGCAGACTCTTTACTGTCTGAGCCACCAGGGAAGCCCAAAAATAAAGCCAACTTGACTTTTTAGAGACGAACTTCATTTTTTTAGAGTAGTTCTATGCTTACAGTAAAACTGAGCAGAAACTACAGACATTTTGTATAGACCCTGCCCCCCCCATGCATAGCCTCACCAATTATTAACATCTCCCACCAAGGGTGCGTTGGTGACACTTAATGACCTACACTGACACATCATCACCTAAAGTCCACAGTTTACACTAGAGCACACACTTGGTGTTGCACATTCTAACAAATTTATAATGATATGCACTTACCATTAAGATATCATACAGGGAACTCTACTCTATATTCTATAATAACCTATCTGGAAAAGAATGGATATATGTACATGTATCGGAGAAGGTGATGGCACCCACTCCAGTACTCTTGCCTGGAAAATCCCATGGATGGAGGAGCCTGGTAGGTTATAGTCCACGGGGTTGCAAAGAGTCAGACACGACTGAGTGACTTCACTTTCACTTTTCACTTTCATGCATTGGAGAAGGAAATGGCAACCCACTCCAGTGTTCTTGCCTGGAGAATCCCAGGGACGGGGGAGCCTGGTGGGCTGCCGTCTATGGGGTCTCACAGAGTCGGACATGACTGAAGCGACTTAGCAATAGCAGCAGCATGTACATGTATGACTAAATCAGTTTTCTGTACACCTGAAACTAACATAATATTGTAAATCAACTATACTCCAATATAAATTGAAAGTTAAACTTTTTTTAAAAGGATACCATAAAGATGTGACTTCCCTGGTGGTCCAGTAGCCAAGACTCTATGCTTCCAATGCAGGGGGCCTGGGTTTAACCCCTGGTCAGGGAACTGGATCCCACATGCCACAGCTGAAAAAGATCCTGCATGCCATAAGGAAGATCACAGATTCTGCATGCTGCAACTAAGACCTGGTGCAGCCAAATAAATTAAAAAGTTAAAAAAAAAAAAAAAAGACAGAGAGAGAAAAGGATATCATACAAAGCAGTTTCACTACCCTAAGAATCCTCTGTGCTCTGTGCAAAAACAGACTTTTAATGCTTTAACATGCAACAGGAACAGAAATCCTCTACTTCTGTTCCACATTCCTTCTGAAAGCACAGCAAACAGTCAAGCAATCAAGAGGAGAAAGCCAGTTGTGAGTCATGATCTATTCATCAGCAGTGAATAGGTAGTAAAGGGGGCGTGGTTTCAAGCCCAGGGAAACAGAGAATGGAGACTGTCCACAAGGAGATGCAGTAGAAGAAGCTTTAGGAAGCTTCCAGAACACCCAGCCTGCCACAGTCTTCCCTTCTGCTCCTCCTTTTTCCTCCCATGACAACACTCTGACTTTTAAGCCCTTTAAGAAGCCCCTGAAGAGCAAGATCCATCAGGGCTGTCCCAGGGAGCTGGTGGCTGATGGGAACCTCTCTCTGTCATGCGGTCCTTTGCTCCAGGTTCGGCCACTGTGTCCATCCCAAATCTGGGGTTTGGCATTCGTTGAGCTGGTTTGGCTCAGGCACTATAAACAGACGTCCTGTCCAAGTGAAGAACAGGAGTCACACCAGTTAGGCTTCGGGTTTCTCATGGATTCATCGGATACTAGAACAGGAAGGGTTGATGGCTGGACAACTAGTCCAACAAGGTCCTTAAAGAGGAAAAAACTAAAGTCCAAAGAGGAGAAATGATTCCTGAGGGTCACACGGAGAATTAGAGGGTGAACCTAGACACAGAAGTCCCGTCTCCTGACTTCTTGTCAAGTGCTCCGACCACTATGCACACATTGTATGCACCCACTGTTCTCCCTTTAGACAGCCTTGTTATTCTGCATTGCTCTCGGTCCATTCTAGTTTCCCAAAGCAGATCTTTAGTGGAGCATCCATATATGCATGTATAAGTGTGTGTCTCTGCTAAGCAGGGCATCTGCAGAGGTCTGGGAGTACACATGTGCTCACTCTGGCCCTCTTATGTTCTTCTGGCCAAATTCCAGGACTTTTCATAATTAATAGTCTGTTAACTGGTGGATCCTCTCATATAACCCGGACCTCAACCAGAGGTCTCCTCCCTCTTTGAGATCTAAACTGTATTAGCCTAAACCTCTGCTTTATTCTCTGTGTACCTTCATGGACAGACCCCAAACTGCTGTTTGAGAACCTTGCTCTGACTTCCTGAGCAAGTTCTAGCCTTGTGGTTACCTATGATCCTAACTTCCTTTCTGACAAATAATTCTAGCTGCAGACTAGCTACTGGGACAAATGTGATATTCCTGTTCTATACTGTATGTGGAAGTTAAATCTATTTCAAAAACTCCTACCAAAGATAAAACCACCCACCATGTGTACAAGAAGCTTTGGGTGAGGCTGTTTACTTTGAAACAAGACAAATCACTTCAAATTGGCCAGCAGACATGCCTGTTTTTTAAAAGTGTCTTCCTTCCCTGGTGGCTCAGCTGGTAAAGAATCCACCTGCCAATGTAGGCAACTCAAGAAACTCGGGTTCAATCCCTGGGTCAGAAAGATCCCCTGCAGGAGGAAATGGCAACCAACTCCAGTATTCTTGCCTGGAAAATTCCATGGACAGAAACCTGGAGGGTTACAGTTCTTCGGGTCGCAAAGAGTCAGACACGACTGAGTAAACATGTGCAATATATACAAGTTCAGGCCTCCTCCAGTGAGCTTCTTGGTAAGCCCTTGGTAACCTAACTTTTTAACCCTCTCCCTGACTCCTCTTTCCTCTTCTTTCCCCTACTCTTGTTCTCCCTTCCTTCTCTTTTTAGGACTGCTTGGGATTCTATATTCTTCTCAATCTACTATCTAGAGCAACAATTCTCACCTGCAGTGATTCCCCCCGCCACCCCAACCCGAGACCAGTCAACACTGTCTGGAGACATTTCTGACTGTCATAAGTTGGGGGTGCTACAGGCATCTAGTAGGTAGAGACCAAGGATGTTGCTAAAAGTCCCACAATGCACAGGACAGGCTTCCCTAACAAACAGTGGTCCAGACCCAAATGTCATGGGGTTGAGAAACTCTCATCTAGCAAAACGTGGTTGTTGCAAGGGCTATTCTCAAATGCAATGCTAGCCTTATCCAAATTCCTTCCACCCACCTTAGACAGTGGCTGTCATTTAAAATAGCATCTTCTCACTTCTGTTGCACTAACAAGAGGCAGATGAAACATCACCTGCTCTCGCAACCTTCCCTGACCTTCTTCTCAGTCCTCCATCTGTGTCTTCATGGCACTTCTGCACAGCACCATCCTATCAGTCATCCATTCTGTAAGATTCCAGCTTCCCAGTGGCATAGATCAATCCCTTTTAGCACCCCTCTCACAGACCCTGACATACAAAAGGCATTTAATAATGCTTGTGGAATTGAATCCAGTGTTCAATGAGCAGCTTCCCATCTCAGGACCAAGCCTGACAGAATGGTGGAGACTATTGGCAGCAGAGGGCAATCATAACTCCTATTAGGTGGAGAAGGCACGTGTGCCCCAGCAATGACTATGTGGTGATGCAAAGCATGGCCTTAGTTGAAAAGACCACACACTGGTCCTCTTAGTGAAGAGATCCAAGATGACCGAGCACAGCTCTCAGATGCACCCGTTGTCAACAGAGGATCTCAACAAGAGGAAACTGTCGCAGTTCCAATTTTCAGTGATGGCATCACAGCTTGCGATTTGCATTGCAATCAACACTATTTTAAAGGAAGAGGTGTAACAGCCTATCTAAATATTGCGAAAGCACTCATAAATGCCCATTTTTCCTGACTGAGTAATGATAAGTGGTACAATTATTTTAGAATTAGCAGTAATTTTCCAAGGCTTTGTGAGCAGTTCATGAAGTAATAGAGTTTCGAATGGTAACTCCTAGATAAACAATTGGTGAGTGAAAAAGAAACAAAAAAAGTATGCCCCTATAAAAAAGAGCACATATAAAAGAAATAGGAAATTTCATTATCACATTTCTAATCAACCATTTTGATCTCATCTTCCAAATATTGTTATATTAAGCCATCCAATTGTGACATACATAAGCAAAACTGAAGTATTATGCAACATCACTTATATTTTTTTTAAAAAGTCAGTGGCAAACTTTGATACTTTCTAAGAATAAGATGCTGCACCACTTTGTTTATTTAAAGATAAAATAAAAGCAAACAGAAAACAATCTGCCTGTGGAGAGGCAGAACAATCAGTGGCAGAAACCATCTGGATTTTGCGTGGCTTCATCCCTGCTGAATGGCTCTTTGCTGCTTATCCAAATACTGATCACCCTTTTTCTTGCCTCAGTTTCAGACCACTCCCTTGGAGCAGAACCCTGCTTATCTGTAGACCCAACAGCCATTTCCCCGTCTTCCTCGCCAGTTCAAGTGGCACAGGCCACCTGCCTCCCAGCACGTGGCCCCTCCCATGCCCCACCGGTAGATCTTGGTTTAGTTAATCTAATCCAGTATTTCTCAACTTCTTTTTTTCACTGACCCCTCATGAAATCTTTGTAGACATTTTTTTACTCAAATACTCCCAAAATTCCTCCCATGATATTTTAATACCACAGATATACCATGCATCTGTTTATACAGCCCATTGAAAAACAATGACCCATCATCACATGTAAGTCTTTTTGTCCCTGTGGAAGGCAGAATAACGGCCCCCTAGGCCTTTCCACAAAGGTCCATGTAGTCAAAAGTATGGTTTTTTCCCAGTAGTCATGTATGGATGTGAGAGTTGGACCATAAAGAAGGCTGAGCACTGAAGAATTAATGCTGTCAAACTGTGGTGCTGGAGGAGACTCTTAAGAGTCCCTTGGACTGAAAGGAGATCAAACCAGTCAATCCTAAAGGAAATGAACCCTAAATATTCTTTGGAAGGACTGACACTGAAGCTCCAATACTTTGGCCACCTGATGTGAAGAGTCTACTCAATAAAAAAATACCCTGATGCTGGGAAAATTGAAGACCAAAGGATAAGGGGGAGGCAGAGGATGAGATGGTTAGACACCATCACCAACTCAATGGACATGAATTTGAGCAAACTCTAGGAGATAGTGGAGAACAGAGGAGCCTGGCATGCTGCAGACCATAGGGTCGCAAAGAGTTGGACATGACTTAGCGACTGAACACAACAGGCCTTTTCACATCCTAATCTCTGGATTTTCTAAATATGTTTGGTTACAGAGCAAAGGAAAAATAACATTTCAGGTGTAATTGAGGTTGCTATTCTGCTGAATTTGAGATGGAGAGATTATCCTGAATTATCCTGGTCCATCCAATGTAATCACAGAGTTTCTTAAATGGGGAAAAGGAGGCAGAAGATCAGAAAGAGAGGGAGCATTATGGAAAGATTCAATTAATCATTGCTGGCTTTGAAGATGGAGCCAAGGAGTACAGACAGCCTCCAGAAGAGGAAAAAGGCAAGGATTGTCTCCTGGAGCCTCAGGAGGAATACAACCCTGGCGACACCTCAATTATGACCCAGAGAGACATATTTTGAGTTTCTGACATCCAGATTCATAAGATAATAATTTTGTGCTGCTTTTAAACTCCTAAGTTTATTGTACTTTTTTTAAAACATAATTTTTTATGTCGTACTTTCTTTAAAACATAGTTATTTATTTTATTTTCTTATTAGAATATACTTGCTTTACAATGTCGTATTAGTTTCCGCTGTATAGCAACATGAATCAGCTATATGTATCCATACATCCTCTCCCTCTTGGGCCTCCCTCCCAACCCTCTAGGTCATCACAGATCACCTAGTTGAGCTCCCTGTGCTATACACAAGCTTCCCGCTAACTGTCTGTTTTACGCATTTATGTCAATGCTACTCTACTTGCCCCACCCTCCCCTTTCCCCACTGTGTTCACATGCCCCTTCTCTGTGGAAGGCAGGAGGACCTGTCCTGCAAACAGGTCCTTCTGTAACATTTTTCTAGATTCCACATATATGCATTAATATATGATACTTGTTTTTCTCTTTCTGACTCATTTCCCTCTGTATGACGGACTCTAGGTCCATCCACCTCTCTACAAATGACTCAATCTAATTCCTGTCTTTTAGATGAGTAATATTCCATTGTATATATTGTGGCACTTTCTATCAGGAATATGAGAAACTAACCCCTCCCTCACCCCAAACCAATCTTCGTTCCTATGGTGGCAATTCTGCCGCCCCTGAGCATGCACAGTCTAACTCTACCATTGTATTTCTACTTTCCTACTGATTTAGGAATAAGCTCATGACAGAATGCTGGCCACAAAATCATGTGTGGCAGCATGGGGGAGATGGGGGGGAAGGTGGTTCTGGAGGTTTCTAAGAAAGGGTTTTGCTCCTAAAAAAATAAATAAATGAAGATATTCTTAAAGAGAAAATTGCCTTTGTTTCCCTATCAATGTTGCCATCTACATGTGATATTTGAACATCCTACAATGAGGCAATGAGGGCAGAAGGATGATGAGGAACCCACCTGCTAAGAATGGCAGAGCAGAAATGCAGAAAGAAGCAAAACCCTTGTTGCCTTAGTCAGGCACTGGCATAGCCAACCGTGGAATTGACATACCTCCGACCTTCTTGTTATAGAGGAAGAAAAATGCACTTATTATTTCAGCCCGTTTTGGATCAGGTCCAAGGCTGGCTAGCAAAAGCAGCCTTTCTTCCCTTTACCAGAAATAAGCTCATTCTGTAAGCAAAACACCCACCACTAGGTATCCCCTCATTAGCTGAGATTTAATGTGGTGAATAGAAATATTTGAAGTAAAAGATCATTTCAGTCACAGAGACTATAAGAATGAGATGCTAATTAGAGATGTTGAGCAGACAGTTTAGAAAAAAAAAACTAAAATAACACAGAAGGTCTTTTCTAAGCTAGCCTTTGCCCATCGTCACAGTCTATCCCCTTGTACTCACTCCATCACCCCAGCCCCTACGCAGCACTCCATGTCACCTGTACCCCAGACACCCTAAAGAACTTGTCCTTGCAAACACATGCCTCTCCATCCCTGTGTGATTGCACAAAATGGTCACTAGAGCTCTTTTTCTGGCTAATGCCTTCTCATTCTTCACAGTTCAACTCATAAAGCTAAGCCTGACATGATCCCTACCCAGAGAGTATTAAGCATTAGTGATCTTACTTTACCTCTGTTCCCACAGCATCTTAGGCACATCTTCATCTGTACTTTTCCAATTGTTAGGACTGTTGTGATTGTGTGAGTCAACACCTGTCTCTCCCCTCCATTAACCTGGACTCTGAAGGCAAAAACTGTGATCTTCACATGTAACCCCTGTACCTAGTTCTGTACCTGGCCCAAAACAGGAGGGAGGAGGGGGGAGGAGAAAGAGAGAGAAAGAAAGGGAGGATGAATATAAATAAGAGAGCTTGAATCTTGAGTGTGGATGAGACACCAGGGCGAAGATCTCATCTGGGGAGTCATCAACACACAGATGATGGTTGAAAGTGAAAGCTTCAGTGAGATTGCCAAGAACAGAGCCTTCAGAAACATTACCACTGGGGTAGGAGGAGGTAAAGGTGCCAAGAAGAAAAGAGAAACGTAGCACAAGGAGCTCTGCCTGCTGTTACAGAAGACAGTTTCCAGGAGAAGAAGAGATCAGTCACAGTGAAAGATGAAGAGTCAAGAAGGAAAAGCTGGTGAAGACCTTGCACTTGGCCTCTGAGAGAGAGCCTCCAAGACAGCAATTTCATATAAATGAGTAGAAAAGAGGTTAAATGACAGGAGACTCGGGGAGAATAAACAAACAATTGGTGTGTGCACACTGACCACACCCACATGTGCAAATGGTGTGTCCACAATGACCACACCCACATGTGCAAATGACTGGACCAGAAAAGAAAGAGAACAAAATATACGACTCTGTCTCCTTTTGTTTCATATTCATATAGGCTGATAAGCCTGAAAACATCCTTTTTAAAAAAAGATTTTATTTATTTTTGGCTGTGCTGGGTCTTCGTTGCTGTGTGAGTTCTTCTCTAGTTGCAGCGATCAGGGGCTGCTCTTCACAGCAGCAGCTTCTCTTGTTAAGGAGCACAGGCTGTAGGGCACACGGGCTTCAGGAGTTGCAGTGTGTGGGTTCCATAGTTGTGGCACATGGGCTTAGTCACTCCACACAGCATGTGGGATCTTCCTGGACCAGGGATCAAACCTGCGTCTTCTGAACCGGCAGGCGGATTCTTTACCACTGAGCCACCTGGGAAGCCCCTGAAGACATTTCTGGTTTTCAAAATGTTAATGCCTTTACACATTTTGGTCCATTTAGGAATAAGCCCTATAAGGAGTGTACCCAACCAGGTACCAGATGATCATCAAGCACTTCGCTATACAAAGAAGGGTATAAAATACAGTTCTCTATGCAAGTGGCTGACTTGGCAGCCTGGAGATAGGTCACAAGGCATGGTTTCAGTGAAGGGGTGTGCTTTGCTCCAAGAGAAGGGGCACAAGACAAGAGCTAGGACACCTGAGTCCTGGTACTAGATTTTCCACTAACTCATTCTACGACCTTTACTAAGTCATTCATCTCTCTGGGCCTCAGTTTCTCCCTTTCTAACCTGCTGTGTTTCTCTGATTCCACTCATTGGTATTGGGAAGTAATTCAGCCATTCAATGAATATTTACCTTTGAGTTCAATGAGCAAAGCATTAAGCTAAGAGGCTAATTCTTCTAATGGAAAACTCTGATCCCTATTATCACATAAATCCCTCCTGGGAAAAGTAACAATCTGAGCTGTTATTAGTCATTAACACTAATGTGTAAATGTTTCCTTGGTTATAATAATGGAAAACATTTCTTAAGAGCTTACTGCCTGCTAGACCCTAAGATTAAAACTTTACATGGATTTTCTCTTTTAATCATCACAAGAACAATAGAAGTGAAGACTATTGTTATTCTCAGTTTACAAATGAAGCAAGTTGGCCTCTAAGAAGTCACTAATGTTGTCACATGGTGAGATCACCAGGCAATGGCCAGAAAAGGATTCATAGCCATGTAGCATGGCCCCAAAGCCTGTTGTATGGTCAGGGTTCAAAGAAACAGAATCAGTAGGAGGTATAAACACATAGAGATTTATTTTAAGAAATTGGTTCATGCAATAATGGAAGCTGGCAAACTCAAAATCTACAGAGTGGATCAGCAGGCGGGAGATCCATGAAAAAGCTCCCCATGGTGCAGTTTGAGTCTGAAGACTGCCTGCTGCAGAACTCCCCCTTGCTTGGGAAAGTCAATCTTTTGTTCAACCCAGGCCTTCAACTGATTGGGTGAGGCCCACCCACATTAGGGTGAGCAATCTGCTTTACTTGAAGTCCACTGATTAAAATGTCAATTACTTTAAAAACTCACAGAAACATCCACAATAATGTCTGACTATATATTTTGGCACCACAGCCCAGCCAAGGTGACATAAAATTGACCATCATATCTGTACACTTAACACAATGGAGTACTCAATAATACTTCTTTTTTTTTTTTTTTATTAATTATTAGTTCACTGCAAAACATTCCCTTTCATTTTTCTCATTTTTGTTAACCACAGAATTCTCTACCTAGGTGTCTGAACCAGGAAGTTGGGAGTTATCCCTGACTCTTCCTTCTTCCTCACTCTGTATATCCAATTGCTTGCAAAGACCTATTGATTCTACTTCCTAACAGGGCTCCTATTTATCACCTCCCCTCCATCCTCACTACCACAGCTTTATTTAAGATCTTGTCGCTTGTTGCCTGGACTATTGCAATAACCTACTAACTCATCTTGCTGCCTACAGATGGATTGAGTCTCTCCATCCATTTTTCAACCTACTGTCAGAGGGATCTTCGTAAAACACAAATCTGGTCATGCTGCTACCCTGTTTTAAATCCCTCAATAGCCCTATCTCCTTAGTTTGGTGAAAAGGCCCTTTACAATCCTGTCCTCATTTATTTCCCAGTCTCATCTCCTGTCACCCCTCCAGTAAACCAGCCCCCACTCACTGCAGTCCCCCTTCACTAAAAATAGCCGCACTCTCTCATTAACAAAATTGCCATAGCTTCTCTTGGTTTTAAACTTTTGCAAGTGCTGTTTCCTTCTGCCTCAAATGCCAGCTCCCTTTCTCCTCAAATCAGATCAAAATGATCATTTTGTCAAAGTGTTTCCTGAGATCTGGGCAAAATAATGCCATCCCTCCCCTCCCAGAGTGTCAATAGAGAATTTGCCAGCCACTGTAAGTACCTTCCTGTCTAGAATGTAAATTCCTGGGAGACAGTGTGGTGTTCTGTTAATTTTGGTAAGAAAAACACCTAACAACCCAGTAACCTGTATATATGAGACCAGGTACTTCATACATGCATTTAGCATAAATATGACCTTCTAGAGGTCACACTTGTGGTTGTCCCCTTAGTGGAAAAAAGTGCCTATCATTTCAGAATATAATGCAGGGCCTAGACATCACCAAAGGTACCAAGAAATAGCAAGCAGTCCCATTTTCCCTGGGAAAGAGTATAAGATTTTGTTGTTGTTGTTGTTGTTGAAGAGTTAAAAAAAAGAAAAAATGTTTCCCGACCTCTAAGGAGAACTGGTAACCAAGGAAGAAATGATGGCTAGAACAATGAAGAAGGACAGAGGCAGACTGAGCTGCACTTCAAGATACTTGCAAACAAAAGGATCTTCTGACACAAAAAAGATTAGGGGATGGATTCTTCTAATGAGATAGGCTGAACTGTCATCTTGCTGTCTCCAGAGGCTGTGCACATGAGTACCTGAACGGTGAGAGCAGTCTGGGGAACTTTGGCTGTACACTAGTCTGTGTTTGTTACAATAAATAAGACATGAAACCACAAGCCACCTTCATTACAGAGGAGACAAGCTTTACGGCACTCAGTGAACACAGACCATTGACAATCTGGGGGACACACGTGCGTGTGTGCTAGGTTGCTTCAGTCATGTCCAACTCTTTGTGACCCTATGGACGGTAGCCCACCAGGCTCCTCTGTCCATGGGATTCCCCATGCAGGAATTCTGGAGCAGGTTGCCATACCCTCCTCCAGGGGATCTTCCTGACCCAGGCATCAAACCCCTGTCTCCTGCGACTCCTGCACTGCAGGCAGATTCTTTACCACTGAGCCACCAGGAAAGCCCCTGGGGGACATGAGGTTATAATAAACCTTATATCTTGTAAGTATTTAAAACAAAGCCATGCCATAATCGTGTTGTATCCACACAAAGGGGGGAAAAAGGTAATTGTTGAGGGAGACAGTGATTCCAAGTCCCAATCACCTTGACTAAGTCTGAGGATATTAAGAAGTGTTTCTGTTCCTTTACTCACTTATCTACCCATCCTGGCCCCTGTTTAGGAATCATTGCTACTGAAAACTAGTGAAGGAGACACCACAGTTCCAATGACAATGACATTCAGACCACTGAATGTTTCAGAATAAGAACAGAGTAAGGCAAATCTCTATCACCATGAACATGGAAAAGGTATGGGACAAAATAATTCATACCAAGAATGTCAGGAACTCAGAAACATAAATCCCATCAATACAGCAGGCCTTTCTTGACCATAAAATTGAAGTGAGGGGAAAATATAGGCATATATGCCACTGGAAGCAAATGAATTTTTATAATTGAGAATTTCAAAGCAATCTTTTTTTTTTTTTTTTTTCTAATTTTATTTTATTTTTAAACTTTACATAATTGTATTAGTTTTGCCAAATATCAAAATGAATCCGCCACAGGTATACATGTGTTCCCCATCCTGAACCCTCCTCCCTCCTCCCTCCCCATACCATCCCTCTGGGCCGTCCCAGTGCACCAGCCCCAAGCATCCAGCATCATGCATCGAACCTGGACTGGCAACTCGTTTCCTACATGATATTTTACATGTTTCATTGCCAATCTCCCAAATCTTCCCACCCTCTCCCTCTCCCACAGAGTCCATAAGACTGTTCTATACATCAGTGTCTCTTTTGCTGTCTCGTACACTGGGTTATTGTTACCATCTTTCTAAATTCCATATATATGCGTT
>NW_011495080.1:9881219-9920795 GCF_000754665.1 Bison bison bison | reverse complement strand
TGTCTCGTACACTGGGTTATTGTTACCATCTTTCTAAATTCCATATATATGCGTTAGTATACTGTATTTATGTTTTTCCTTCTGGCTTACTTCACTCTGTATAATAGGCTCCAGTTTCATCCACCTCATTAGAACTGATTCAAATGTATTCTTTTTAATGGCTGAGTAATACTCCATTGTGTATATGTACCACTGCTTTCTTATCCATTCATCTGCTGATGGACATCTAGGTTGCTTCCATGTCTTGGCTATTATAAACAGTGCTGCGATGAACATTGGGGTACACGTGTCTCTTTCCCTTCTGGTTTCCTCAGTGTGTATGCCCAGCAGTGGGATTGCTGGATCATAAGGCAGTTCTATTTCCAGTTTTTTAAGGAATCTCCACACTGTTCTCCATAGTGGCTGTACTAGTTTGCATTCCCACCAACAGTGTAAGAGGGTTCCCTTTTCTCCACACCCTCTCCAGCATTTGTTATTTGTAGACCTTTGGATTGCAGCCATTCTGACTGGTGTGAAATGGTACCTCAAAGCAATCTTTTTAACATTATTTGTCTTTCTTTTTTAAAAAATTATTGAAATACAGTTGATTTACAATGTTGCGTTAGCTTCAGATGGAGAGCAAGGTGAATCAATTTACATACACATAGATCCACTTCTTTTTAAGATTCTTTTCCCATATAGGACACTACAGAGTGCAGAGTAGAGTTCCTTGTGCTATACAGTAGGGTCTTATTATGTATCTATTTTATATATAGCAATGTGTTTACGTCAATCCCAATCTCCCAATTTATCCCTCCCCTCCTCACCCTCTGGTAACCATGTTTGTTTTCTCCATCTGTTACTCTATTTCTGTTTGGTATTTAATAAATAAGTTCATCTGCACCCTTTTCCTAGATTCCATGTATAAGCAATACCATATGATATTAGGAAGCAACCTAAATGTCCGTCAACAGAGGAATGGAAAAAGAAAACGTAGTACTTACATACCATGGAATGCTACTCAGCCATAGAAAAGAACAAAACCAATGCCATCTGCAGACACATGGATGGACTTGGAGACTGTCATACTGAGTGAAGTAATAAAGACACAAGATTAATAATTACAGCTTTTCATTAATAAAAACACAAGGTTGTGTTTATAAATGAAAAGTTTTAGTTCTATGAAACATTGTTTGAAATGCTTCCATCTGTCTCCCCCACCTCCATCTGCATGTGTCTCCTCTTCCTCAGAACCTCACCCAGCACTTCCCCTCTAAGCCCTCCCCCAGTGTTCCTGGTAGGAACCCATCACCTCACTCTCTGCACACACACAGCTCCTGATCTGCACTTCTATGGAGCAGTGACTCTCTCTCAACTTGCCTCTAAGCACCTGAAGGGTACCCATCCCATCACATCCATCTTTGTGTCCCTGCCCAGCACCTATCACCGTGCCTGGCCCACAGCCAACGTGCAGTACATCTAGCCCAGTTTGACCTAGGGACGGCTCCTGTCCGGGCGTAAATAAAAGAAGCCAGAGTTCTGCTCCTGTTCCACCTTCATTAATCAAGTCCTACCTCCAGCTTTTCATCTACAAACAAGGAGGGGAAAAGCTGAACTTACAAGTTCACACTGCTGAGATCAAGACCCAAAGCATATGTCGGCCCACATGGAGGGCCCAATGCCAGAAGCCAGGAGGAAAACCAAAGTTCCTCCAAGGAAAAACAAAACAAAAAAAAAGTGGGAAAAAGAGGAGAAAACATCCTCTATCAAGGACGGGTACTGTAGTCAGCCAACTCCAGGAACACCTGTGCCGACACTTTGGTAACTATTGCAAGACGTTAAAGCAGAGCCAGGCGGCTGGGGTGGGGGTGTGGGGACAGGGGGCAGCAGAGAAGCGGCCAGCAAAGCCCCCCACCCCCTCGCCACAGCAGGGTTCCAGCCCAAAGCAGCTCCAAGGTGCGGGAGGGGAGAAATTTTCTGTTTTGTGGAAATTCAGCTGTATGCCACTGGGCTGGTCATTTTAATAACTAAAAATGAGACTTTTCATATATTTAGAAGTCACTAAAGGACTAAGAGTCTGAAGCCAAGATATCCTCTAGAGGAGGATATAGAAGGAGCTAGACCATCATACGTCAAGAACCAGGAGGAAGAAAAAATAAAGATTTTGCTTAAAATAAAGGAGCTGAATTTTAAAAATAAAGAAGTGACACCGTGGAGGCTCTTCAACGTGCCAGTTACATTTGCACTTTTTACGTCAGTTCTCAATAACAGGGCTTTCTCAAGTGCCTTTCTCCCTTGAAGATGCACAGAACACACAGGCTTCCAGACTTCCTCACAGGCCTGCAGGGAATCCTGTTTTGGGTTTTTTGGGGGTTTTTTTAATGGAGAAATTTTAAAATTCATTGATTTAGAAACCATAAAAAGAACTGAAATATCTTCTTGAAAATAAAGAGTTCAGCCATGTTTTAAAACAGCCAAACAAAATATTCTAGTTCCTTCCTGACAATCTGGACTCCTCTAACTGCTGTCCAGTCAGCTAGAGGTCAGAGCTGGCCCATGGTTGAAAAGGCAGTTCTTTGGCCATGTGTGAACTGTGCTATTTTCACAGGCTGGACTCCATTGGTGGTGAGGGACGGTAGGCAGAGTGTGCGCATCTGGCCACAGAGAACTGCTGAGGAGGCGGACATGGCTACCATCAATGAGCCTGAAGCCCCCGGCTCCATTCCTCTGGTCGCCAACACGCTCAGCTGAGAGACACAGGACAGAAGGCAGAGCTTTTTCAAAGCAGAGAACACTTAACAGAAGCCTTTCCTTGTCCTTGAAACTGCTTTGCTTGTTATCATTTAGACGGAGGCCAAAACTATTTTTGACAAATATTATGATTCATGGCTACATTTAAATCTTATTTTTCAGGGAAATTTTAGCTACAATTTAACATATGTTGATAGAACTCTACCCTGCCCCAGGCACTGATGAATAAGACCAGGTTGCCGCTACCCTGAGAAGGTCACGGTCTAGATGGGAGGCGGAGAGGTCGACAGACGGATAGCACACAATATGCACAGTGCTTCTCCTGTCTGGCAGCCTTTTCTCCTTGCTCTTGAAGGGCACCTCAATTTAGCCTTGAGGAATGATCCTTCCCTGTGGCTTTAACCGTGTGTTTCAAGTGGGGCTCTCCCCACCTTCTTCTCTCCAGCTCCAGATGGACATGGGACCCACGCCTGGCCACTGTGAAAAGTGTCTTCCTTAGGCCATAGTGGTTGCTTGAGTGATGGACTGAAACCCAGTATGGCGGGGGTCTCTGCTGGAACCAGTGGGAAAGAAGCAGACCCTTCCCACTACGGTTGCCAGAGTAGTTTGACAGTATTCCCCCAGAAGATATAACTATCTGGAACTCAAAATGTTATCTAGTTTGGAATAAGGGTCTTTGCAGATTTAACAAAGGGAAAGAACTCAAAATAAGATCAACCTGGATGAGAGTGGACTCTAAGCCCAATGACGAGTGTCCTTATAAGAGACAGAAAAAGAGAAGACTCAAACACACAGAAAGAAAGGTGGTGTGACCACAGACACAGGGATCTGAGTTAGGCAGCCACCAACCAAGGAATGCCGGGAATTGCTGGCAGTCACCAAAAGCCATGAGAGTGGCACGGGACAGATGATCCCTCAGAATCTCCAAAAGGAGCAAACACTGCTAACACCTGGATTTCAGATCTGGCCCCAGAGCGGTGGGAGAGAGAATACATTTCTGCTGTTCTAACTCACACAGTGTGGTGATTTGCTAAGGCAGGTCTAGGAAAGGAGTACAGCTGCTAAGCTGGCAGTCCACAAGTACACAGCTGCTGGTGACCCTCCTCCTGCCATGTGGAAGAAACCTGAGGATAAAGCCAACTTGCAAGAAAGCAGAAGCCAGAGCTGGAATAGGACGCATTCCTGTCAGTTCACTTTAAAATGTGGAGCTAAACCGACCTGAGATCAGAGTTACTCTGAGACTGTTAACCAACCCTAATTTTCTTGTTGGCTTGAGTCTTGACTGAAACCATGAAATAAATGTTTTAGTAAAAAAGTGAATAAACATAAATATCAACAAAAGAGAGTTGGCAGGCCAGAAGGAAAAAATTGTGCCCCATGAGGAGAGCACAGCGCAACAGGAAGAAGATTCCTCCCCTGGCTAGGACTCAGTCAATGAAAAGCCATGGACTCTATTTACTAGAGGCCTCTTTCTTTTCTCCTCTGTAAAAGTGTGCTTCTTCCCTTGCCCTGCGGGGACCTGCCTATAGCTTGCCATGGTTGCAGACCCCAAATTGTAATTCTCTGTTGATTCCAAATAAACCTATCTTGGCTGGAAGAATATGTACGTGTTTCAGGTCAACTACTTCCTTCACTAATGGTGTATGTATACAGAGGGTTGCAACTGCAGAAAAGAGCTCATCTAATGCCTTCTGGGAATCTAGGAAGGTTTCACTAAGGAAATATCATTAATGCTGGGTTTTAAAGAATGAAAATAGCTCCAGGCAGACATGCGGGATGCAGCATTTCCAGAAAATGGAAGAGGATCCATGCAGGTGCATTAGAAAATGCTCAGATCATAAGTACAGTGCAAAAGCACAATGAGTGTGGGGAGAGTGAAGGAAAGTCAAGAAACCAGACTGTTGAGAGAGCACGGTCTCTGTCCTCCCTGCAGCTTCCTAGGACAAGGATGGGAAACGACTAAAGAAACCAAACTCTGCAAACTTCAAAGAGAAATAGCAAGAGGTAGTAAAAAAAATACAGATTTTGGAATCAGAGAACTTTTGGTTTGTATCCCATGCTACCACTTACTAATGAATTAGGTTATCTTGGACTGCTATGTACCTTTTTTGAGCCTTGGTTTTCCCATCTATAAGAGAGGTATTATAATATATGCCTCATAGCCTAGTGAAAATTCAGTTATACTATACCTATAAAGTAAGCACTAATAGTTCCCTCCCCTTTCAAGGAATTATCTAAGGACAAACTTGGACATGGGACAATAAGACAGAGAGAAGGAGAGAGACTTTGGTAGGCAAATATTCACATCAACAGAATATGGTGCGTTTACAAATTTACAAATCAAAAGTAATTAGGTCAAGTCATAATTTTACATGCTTTAATGAAAGCCACACTAAACCTAATTTTTAGAGACCAGTGTGTCAAATCACCCATTTCTATGACCCTTGGCTATGTGGACCCAAAATAACCCTTGTATTATGAAAGCACAAAAATGTTCAGAAAGCTGCATGTTTAATGAGACTTAAAATGAATCAGTAACACAAGAGTATGAAGCCAACAAGAAATGTGAGTTAAGAGGAAAATATTTAGAACAATTAACAAGAAAACTTCAGGTCCTCCTAGAATACCATAAGAATAGCAATAAAGATCTCTAATGGATTATTTTTATTTTAAGTAACAACAACATGGGGGACACAACTTTTTAGCTCTTTTTCACTGAAGCATTAGTTGGAATAAAATTTTGCCAGGAAATAATTCACTTGGTCTCCCACCCCTGAATCATTCTTTTAAGGGAATCATATAGTCATTTGGGACACATCCATTCCAATCTAAGGACAATCTAGGACACATTCTGATGTTGACCAACAAGTTTTCAATGGCTTAGATCCCTGTAGCACTAAGTCACCTCATTTTCCCAAGCCTGGGACTTTGATCCTACCAGTACCTATACCAATTCACACACTCCCCTCCCTTTACCCCATCCTAGTCCAAGTCAATCCCAATAGACTTCTAACTCATGTTCTGGTTCAATCCTGACCCTACAATCTTATTTTTGCAGATGATCCCCTTAAAATCTAAACTGTACTATGCCACTCTCTAAACCCTTCAAAAACTTTCCATTGCTTGAGAATAAAATCCACATTTGCGCCCCCTGCATCCGTGGTTGCTTACAAACATCTGTACCTGGTGAGCTTCCCAAGTCAGATCTATCCCTCTCTGTGCCCAAGAAGACACCTTTCTCCTACATATATGTATCCCTTCCCCCAGCATGCCTTGGACACCTCAGTTGAATGCTGGCATCTCCAGGACACCTAAGGAATCAACTTGTCAATGTGCCACATAAAGACTCTCTCATTATTTTCATGGACTCTCAGTTGGAGGCATCTCACACTGTAGGCTTGTGGGAGACCTGAGTTCAATTCCTGGGTTGGGAAGATCCCCTGGAGAAGGAAATGGCAACCCACTCCAGTATTCTTGCCTGGGAAATCCCATGGACAGAGGAGCCTGGCGGGGTACAGTCCATGGGATTGCAAAGAGTCAGACATGACTGGAGTGACTAAGCACAGCACAGAGACAGGAGACTAAAAGAACATGTGAAGATGTTAAGATGGTAAGAAGATGGTAAGATGTAAGCTTACCACGTGAAGATGGTAAGCTTGACTAGAAACCCTACAAGGGCAGAAATCAGATGGGACTCACCTGGCACCATACTCTAACCTCCTAGAATGGGGTCCCATCATATCGTAGGTGCTCAAATATTTCTCTTTATTTATTCATTTATATATTTTTGGCTGCGCTGGGTCTTTTTTGCTGCACACAGGATTTCTCCAGTTGCGAAGAGCAGGGGCTGCTCTCTAGCAGCGATGCATGGCCTCTCATGGTGGCGGCTTCTCTTGTTGCAGAGCACAGGCTCTAGGGCTTTCAGGTTTCAGTGGTTGCAAAGCATGGGCTTAGTTGCCCTGTGGCACGTGGGATTTTCCCAGAGCATGGATCAAACCCATGCCCCCTGCATTGGCAGGCAAATTCTTAACCACTGGACCACCAGGCAAGCCCAAGGTGCTCAAATATTTCTTGAATGAAATGTCACATCAGCACCCATGAATTTTCCATCCATCCTAGGATCCCCCTGGCATCATGACAAGCCCACTCTGAAGGGATGCACCTGGAGAAGGAAATGGCAACCCACTTCAGTATTCTTGCCTGGGAAATCCCATGGACAGAGGAGCCTGGTGGGGTACAGTCCATGGGGTTGCAAAGAGTCGGACATGACTGGAGTGACTAAGCACAGCACAGAGATAGGAGACTCCATGATGTCTGTGCCTAGTTGCTCAGTCGTGTCCGACCCTTGTGACTCCATGGACTAGCCCGCCAGGCTCCTCTGTCCATGGGATTTTCCAGACAAGAATACTGGAGTAGGGCCCCATTTCCTCCTCCAGGGGATTTCCCCTACCCAGGTACCGAACCTGCATCTCCTGCATATTCTGCATTGGCAGGCAGATTCTTTACCACTGAGCCACCTGGAAAACCTTCCATGATACTCAACACGAAAGGCTAACAATGTACTTGGCACTTCCTTCTTTCCCTTAATAGCCCATTATGTGGGTGCCAGTGCTGATTCATGATGTAAATGTGGCCCTGGAGTCACGTGGCCCTGAGTACCGCTGCTTCAGAAGTATGTCTGAGCCGCTACAAGAGGCATTTTTTTTCTTCACTAGTGGAACTGCCAAGAGATATGTTTAAATCATCACTTAAAATTCCTTTCCCGACCAAACCTCTTCCCAGAGCTGTTAACAAGAAACAAAATGTGCTGACTTGAGTTTCACTTTGCTTTCTTTCTCCAGCCTTCCCCTTGTGGGGTCCCTGATGAATCATGAAATCACTCTGACCAGGTAACACTGAAAGAAACAAAGAAAGAAGCCTGGCATATGTCAAGCATGCAGCTGTTGGAGAAGAAAGACCAAGCGGCCCAGTTTTGCCAAGGGATATGATCCTTGAAATAACTGGCACCTTTTTTCAATAAACTATTCATCTTATGCCCTCCTGATTGCTCTATTCTTGAACCATTTATTTTCAAGAAAACCATAATTATTGCCTCGCAGATAAGTCATGAAGGAAACTGTAAAAACACTCCTCATTCTCAGGCCAGCTCTTTCAGGACCTACAAAAAAGTCACATAAATGGATTCTGATGTTGCTTCATTTCTGTAGAAAGATGTTTTATATTATGTTCTTCTAGCAACAGTAAAGTGCGGATGGCACCTTAAAGCTCTCATCTAGGGCTGGAGTTTCCAAACAGAAGAGCTTGAACAAGAAAATTACTTTGGAAAGGGAAAGAAAAGAATGCAATTTCTTTGGGGCTAAGAATTGGGGGAAGGGGGAAAGCACACTCTTGTCATGGCACAGGCATTCAGTTATAAGCTCTACAAGCAGAGCCCAGCTGGCAAATTCAAGGGGAAATGGGGCTGGCTAACCCACTCCAGTGTTCTTGCCTGGAGGATCCCAGGGACAGGGGAGTCTGGTGGGCTGCTGTCTGTGGGGTTACACAGAGTCGGACACGACTGAAGTGACTTAGCAACAGCAACCTGGTTACAGAAGCTGATCCCTCAGGAAAAACTGGGTAGTCCACAACCCAAAATCCATCTAAAGGACCGGGACAAATGTGGGTTCAGTTCAGACAGAACTCCGTAAGTTAGGACTCAATCCAGCAGTTACGTGTTACACCTGAATTGTGACCCCAGCCACGTCCAAATTCATACATTGAAGTCCTAACCCCTGTATTCCAGAATGTGACCTTATTTTCACTAGAGATATAGTTAATAAAGGGTCTTTACAAATACGATTAATAAAGATGTTGCTGCTGCTGTTGTTAGTTGCTAAGCCATGTACAACTCTTTACAATCCCATGACTATAGCCTGCCCGGCTCCTCTGTCCATGGGAATTCCCAAGTAAGAATACTGGAGTAGGTTGTCATTTCCTTCTCTAGGGAATCTTCCCAACCCAGCGATCAAACTCACATCTCCTGCATTTGCAAGAGGATTCTTCACCACTGAGCCACCAGGGAAGCCCTAATGAAGATGAGGTCATACTAATAATATGAAGTCTATTGAATTAAGGTTCTCACACCTTGATCCTGGACTTCTAGCCTCCAGAACCATGACACAATAGGTTTATATGGGACTTCCCTGGAGGTCCAGCGTTTAGGACTCTATGCTTTCACTGCAGAGGCCCTAGGTTTGATCCCTGATCAGGGAACTAAGATCGCATGAGAAATGCAACCAGCAGCCCCCCTTCCCCCAAAAAAATAGATTTATGCCATTTAATCCACGGGTTTATTGTACTTTGTTATGGCAGCCCTAGGAAACTCATACAGCTGGCAAGAAGAGTTAGGTACCAGGAAAAGAATAACTCTAAACAGGGACTATCCTGTTGGTAGGGAGATTCTAATCCTTCCTAAGCATTTCAGTGGGAATCTCTGCAAGAGACACTCAAACCAGGCTCTGAAGCAGAACTCCTTTAGTCTAGGGATATGACACTGAAAAGACAGGAGAAATATAAAGACAACAAGCTAGACGGGGTCAGGACACCCACACACCCTAGGAACCCAATAGACAGGGTTCTGTGCAATGGGTTCACACAGTCAGATCCAAAAAACTGCATGAGTCATGCAGAGGACCAGTCACCTCCATCCAGTCAGGTGAAAGAGTTGACAAGGGATAGGCAGTGTGTTATGGTTCAACCTCAGAGGCCAGCGTCTGAGGCAGAGCCCCATTCCTAGGGATGCAGAGGGTGAGTCAAGGTGGGACAGCCCTGTGAGTGTGCAGGGACCTAGAAGGGGGCCCAAAGCTTACTCTGGGACCACCAGGTACAGGGTCCACCATGGTAAACTCATTCCAAAGCCCAGAAACTTGCAAGCTGAGGTCGGGACAAGCTGTTGGCCCTGTTTTAAGACTTGGGGACTGAACAAAACTGAAACTGCTGCCAAGGCCAGGGATGATGCTGGGTGGCAGTGACCAGGGAGAACAGGGGCTGAAGCTGAAGAGCAAGTCAGACTCTGGTTGTCTGTGAAGAGACTCATCTGAGTACCACTGACAGATCAAGGAATAAGACTTGTCCAAAACAAGCACAGCATTGTAAAGCAAATATATTCTGATAAAGAGAAAGAATTGTCAAAAACTATACATATTTTTACATACATTAATCACCTCACAGATATATATGTTACAAAGTTGGCATCATATTCTACACACATTTTTGGTGCTGTCTCTTTTTCTCAGGAAATTGTGTTGACCTTACCTAAATTTACTTCACTCACATCACACAGTGTACTCCCTTTGAGTCTGGGGGTCCATAAACTGTCACCCTCCACAGCATTATGGCAGGTCTTTTCGTTACATGCACTGCAGGATACCTTCTCTTGGGCACTGTGTTCTCGGACAATGACCCTAGTTGATGCCTCTATGAAGGCAATGCTCACATTCATTTATAATTGTTTGTTTCCATCTCTGTTTCCTCTGATACACAGTAACCAGCTAGGATGCAGAGGCCATGATTCATCTCTGGATCCTGAAAGTCTAGAACAAGTATGCCCTGATCCACAATGACTACAACAGTGAATGCTGGCTGAGTCAGCTAATACACAGAACGTTCCAAAGGAAGACGAGAAAGTGTATTTGGTGAGTCAACACTGATTGGCATTTAATCAATTCATGCATTCAACCAGGTGCCAACACTATTCCATGTACGATATTAGTCATGCTAAGAAAAAATAATAATTGGATTATTATCATTAATAATAACTGGATTGGTCTCTGCCAGGAGGTGCAAAGCAAGTTTTAGGAATCAGGGGTATTGGCTGCTTTGATTTGAGCTCTGACGGAGGCCTCACTTTGCCTTCTTATTTGCTCACTGAGCAAATCTGGCACAGACTCAGGGCTATAAGATGACCCCTGGATCACACATCAGTGAAAACGGGCTCCTAACACGAGTTGGCAGCTGCGGACCACTTCACATGAGCCACACACTGTTCTGTATGACTTCATTCAATCCTTATACAATTGTTACCCCCATTGTACAGATGAGAAAACGGGGGCATAGCAAGAGTAACTTACCCAAGATCTTGCAGCTAGATTATGACAGATCTGAAAGTCAAACCCAGCTGATAAGAAGCTCTAACCCACTTCCCAGCACTGTTTGGACTGAGGGATTAAGGGTGGGTTCAACCTATAGATGACAGGCTTTGGTATTTTCCAGTAATAAAAAAAAAAAAAAATGAATTCTGAGTGGTTCAACAGTAGGGAAGTCCCAAATGTTCCCATGGAGGTTACATGTTAGCGAGGAAAATGCACAAGCCATTGTTGGGGCCATCTCCACCCTTCGGTTTCCAGAGCACAAGCAAGCCTGACCACAAGGATCACAGCACCGACACTGCCCTGAGGCTGGCAACAGTGTTATTCAACAGAAATTCATGAAGCATGTGACATATGCTGGTACTCTGCTGGGTATTAGGATGGAAGAGGATTCTTCTATTGAGAAAAACACATTCTGGTGAGAGAGGTATACAGAGAAATTGGCGTTACAATCAGAATGGCAAGTGGTTCCACAGAGTTAAGCTCATGAGAACACATCACTAAGGATGCGGCAAGCTTGTCTTGATATCTGAACTTGATATCTTGATATCTTAACTTTCCTGGTGGCTCAGATGGTAAAGCGTCTGCCTACAATGTGGGAGGCCTGGGTTCGATCCCTGGGTTGGGATCCCCTGGAGAAGGAAATAGCAACCCACTCCAGTACCCTTGCTTGGAAAATCTCATGGACAGAGCAGCCTGGTAGGCTACAGTCCATGGGGTCACAAAGAGTCCAACACGATTGAGTGACTTCACTTTCACTTTTCTTTCTTTTGATATCTGAACAATGTCCTACCGGAGTAAGCAGACTCAAGCAAACACCACTGTTGGCAATATGATAAGCAATATGCTATAGCCAGGGGCGATAAGAATAAGACAGGGTAGAATCCATACCACGGTGGTTGTGGAGGACTAGCAACATAGAGAGTAGGTAGTCAGAAGCCATTCAAGATCTCCTCTCTGATCTTTCAGGCAGAATATGATTAAGTTTGAAAGCAATTAATAAATCAAGCAAAGCCTTCTCGTTGCTTGAGAAGCAGGCAGTACATCCACCACCTTCACAATCATCTACAGCTTTGCCACACATTCTGGAAAAAAACCTGTATTACCTCAACTCCTTTCACTAGCAATACCTGATATCAAACAGCACTTTCAAGTTTATGAAGAACATTCTATCACGTGATGATCACTGAGCAGAGGCCTCATCTATTTTACAGAATAGAAATGAATCTTCAAACAAAATCTCTTAATTGAAGAAGGGGAATTTAAACACATTTGTGATTCCAAGGTGGGTTTCACTGCATCAAACTGCCATTGTTTACTAAATACTTAACTATAGTGTTAGAATCATAGGTTTAAAAGCATCTATTGGATGCTATTTGCCATTTCACATTAATAGCAGCTGTTGCTACTTAGCCATTCCTAAGCCCTAAATATTAAGCAAGGCCAGAGTGAAGAACAGCTTTGAAATGATGCTCTATTTGATCAAGTTCTGCAGTAATTGTCAAAATCATATACATTTTCTTTGGATCCCTGTAAAGCTTCTGCAGGATCACTGCACCTGCAGTTCCAATTTGCAATTTCCTCAGCCCTCCTTTGAAGTTATTCTTGCCAATTACCTGGTGTTAATATTAATTAAATATGATTTGCAACTTGAAATGTGGTGTTATCAATGGAACTCAGCTGTAGGAATATAAAGCAAAACTTTCAATTGAATTAAAATGTTTCCTTTCATTCATAGTATTTTACAACATTAATACTTTGTCAAATTGATTTTTGCCTGCTGGAAGTCATTTTTCCAAAGCAATGAACATCTGAGGGAAAAGGCTGCTCTCTGTATTTTTTTTCCTTTGTCATTGAAAATACTTTGTTTTAATCTCAATGCGAATCCATTGCAGTTAATAGAAACTTGATTCTTGTTTATAACCCAGGAGGAAATAAATGCTTCCTTTTAAAACTGTACTGAGATAGCTTAAAAATATGATCAGTGGGCACTTTTTCATCAGAGAGTTGGAATGAAATTTACTTTATTTCTTGATCCACACCAAAAATAAATTACTATCAAGTGTTTTGGCAAGTGTCGGTCATTTTATATACACAAAAAATGAATTAATTAAACTGATTTATTGCATTAACATTTTGAACAAATTTTGCCAATCCAATGACCTCTGTGGTCCCTTCCAAGTCTGAGATTTTAAGATTCGGAACACATGTCAGACAATAGTCAGAAGCTTCCAACACTTGCAAATTGGGAGGAAAAAAAGTCACGTACAGTAGAAGATTTGACAGAATCAGGTCTATTCTGCCCCCGTAATGTGTGCGATGACAACTTGCAGGCCTGTCATCTTCAATAAACCATTCATAAACATGATGGCTGATTAAAGGGCATGTGTTGCCATACTGTGCAAATTCACAGTGATAAGATACAGTGCTTTCACACATTCCTTTTATCTTCAAAGATGAAGCTTTAGCTTCCTTGCCCCTTTATAATGATCATGGCAGCATTAACATTTATTATCCTGTCTTCTTTTTTAAATAATATAATAAGCTAAGACAAAGAGGGGAAACAACCTGTCTAAAGCCTCAAGGAAGTCATTTATTGAGTCACAAGCTACAAGTTCCAGAGCTTACGACAGAAAAGCATGGGCATGTGTTATTAACCTCCTTATTACAATATCAATGAAAACATCATATCAAATCATTAAAACAAGATAGACATAGAGGACTGTGGTCCTAAGAACCGAGGGTGTGTAAAATAGGAGATGGAAAAGTCCTAACAACCAGTAGCAACTAAGCTATTCCCTTCCCTCAAGCCAAAAAAGACCAAAGAGAAAAGTAAAAATCAGTTAGGCCAGAAGGACTCTCAGATGTCCATAATTTCCCAGGTGTTACTGAAAAGAACAATAGCTTGGAATTACACAAAGCAGGGGGGCTGAACAACTGGTACCTCCACTGTATAGGGAGTGGCCAATGATTTTACCAGGGAACTTCTGACTGCTTAGAATCCTGGGAAAGCCAGACACAAAGATCCCACCCAGTCTAGAACCCTGAGTTATCCATCAGGTCACCTCATCTACCCAACTAGTCAAGATTGAGAGAGTAAAACTCTGTGGCACTTCAAAAGGAACTTTTGAGCATATTATATTATGGTCTTCTCCATTACCAAACTCTGTCTACTTAGAAACCCCCCCATCTTTATTGCTTACTGTTTGTCCTCCTGGTTTACCTCCCATCTCTGTCACGGAAATTTTCTCCCTAAGTACACCCTTCTTCATACTATCTCCCCTGTTATGGGTATTAAATTGTGTCTCCCAGAAAGATACACCCAATACCTCAGAATGTGACCTTATAAGGAAATAGGGTTGTTGCAGATACAATTACTTAAGGTAATGCTGGGGTAGGGTGGGGCCTTTAATCCAACATGACTGGCATCTTTATAAGGAGAGAAGACAGGGACAGAAACAAGAAGGGAAAAGACAGCAATGTGATGATGGATGCAAAGACTAAACTGATGGATGAATCCAATGAACTCCACTGCATGCATGCTTGGTCACCTCCAAACCTTTGCCACACACAGACTGCAGCCCACCAGGTTCCTCTGGTGATCAATGAACACCACTGATTACCAGCAAATTCTAAGGTGTGGCTCTGCCGACTCCTTGATTTCAGATTTCTAGCCTCCAGAATTGTGAGACAGTTAAGTTTCTGTTGTTTTTAGCCACTCAGTTGGTTATGGCAGCCTTAATACACTCCCTGTCAAGGACAATCCTTGATCCTCTGTCACAATGCCACATAATTTCAGCTGTGCCCTCTGGCAAAGTTCCTGTTCTCTTATGAAAATCTGCTCAATAGCCTTGATTTTTTCATCAAGAACTCCTACCATCTCTCATCATGGAAAACTTCAAAGAAGACTGAGAGCCCTCCCATACCACAAACCCCATCAAGAGAACACTCTGCCTTATTCTTGGCTTTCCATTGCTAAATCTAAGCCACTATTGCCACATCTTCATTTTTTTCATTTATACTAATTTTATTTTCTTCAACTTGATTGAGGTATAATTGACAAACAAAAATTGTATACATTTAAGGCGTACAACTCAATGTTTTGATAAAAGTATACATTGTGGAATGATTACCATAATCAACCTAATTGACATTTCCATTACCTCTCATAGTTGGTGTGTGTGTGTGTGTAGTGAGAACATTTGAGATCAATTCTCAGTAAATTTCAAGTAAACAACACAGTATCATTAGCTATAATTACCATTCTGTACATTAGATCTTCAGAATTTATTAATCCTATTTAACTGAAAGTTTATTCTCTTTGGCCAATATCTTCCATTTCCCTTACCCCTCCCCACAACTAGCCTCTAGCAATACACTCTGTTTTCATGAATTTGACTTTTTAGAATCCTATATATAAGTGAGAGCATGCAGGATTTGTCTTTCTGTGTCTGGCTTTTTTTCACTTAGTACAATGCCCTCCAGATTACCCATGTTGTCACAAGTGGTAGGATTTCCTAAAGCTAAATAATATCCATTATATAGATAGATAGATACATAAATATAGATATACTTTGTCCATTCATCCACCAATGGACATTTAGTTTGTTTCCATATCTTGGCTATTGAAAATAATGCTACAATGAACACAAGAGGCAGATACCTCTTCAAAATATTGATTTCATTTTCTTTGGACATAAACTTAGAAGTGGAATCACTGGATCATGTGGTAGTTCTATTTTTAATTCCCAAGGAAACTCCATACTATTTTCCATAATGACTACATTCATATCAACCATGTACAATGCTTTCCTTTCCTCTACATCCTCAACAATGCTCATCATCCCATTCCTTTATGTAAAGCCCACAAGTGTATCCTCTGCCCCCTTTAATTCTCACTCTACACTCTAATTCACACTCTGCTGCTGCTGCTGCTAAGTCGCTTCAGTCATGTCCGACTCTGTGCGACCCCATGGATGGCAGCCAACCAGGCTCCCCTCTCCCTGGGATTCTCCAGGCAAGAACACTGGAGTGGGTTGCCGTTTCCTTCTCCAATGCATGAAAGTGAAAAGTGAAAAGTGAAAATGAAGTCGCTCAGTCGTGTCCGACTTTTCACGACCCCATGGACTGCAGCTTACCAGGCTCCTCTGTCCATGGGATTTTCCAGGCAAGAGTACTGGAGTGGGGTGCCATTGCCTTCTCCGAATTCACACTCTATACCTTAGCAATTACCTTTCTCACCTTGATTATAAATTTTGTGAAAATGAGCTTCAGAACTACATCTCAGTTCCTGCTTTGGCTATCAACCAATGTCCTTGACTGTGTTCTTCTCCACAAAGGTATGTACCAGCATTTACAGTTTATTGAGTTCATAATCAAACCATGCTTCTCATTCCAATCCAGCCTTTCCACTGTACTCTCTCTTTTCTATTCATGGTACTTGCGTTTTCCAATTGACCAACATTTCAAGTTTAATTTGTTTTACCTTTGAGCTCTGTGTGCTGTGCTTAGTCACTCAGTCGTGTCCGACTCTTTGCAACCCCATGGACTGTAGCCTACCAGGTTCCTCTGTCCATGGGGATTCTCCAGCAAGAATACTGGAGTGGGTTGCCATGCCCTTCTCCAGGGAATCTTTCCAACCCAGGCCCCCCCACATCGCAGGTGGATTCTTTACCATCGGAGTCACCAGGGAAGCCCAAGAATACTAGAGTGGGTAATCCATCCCTTCAGGGGATCTTCCCAACCCAGGAATCGAACTGGGGTCTCCTGAATTGCAAGCAGATTCTTTACCAGCTGAGATATCAGGGAAGCCTCACCGTCGAGCTCTACTTCCAATCAATTGCTAAGTTCCAGAGACTTTACCTCACAAGTGTCTCTCAAGTCTGTTCCCTCATCCATTTCTATTATCACTGCCCTCCATGAGGCTAAGATTGATATTGCAAAAGTCTTTCAACTGGTCTCCCCATCTTCTACTTCTTATTAGCACAATCTTAAATATGTACTCTGATGGATTCCTCTCTATTCAGTAGTTTCCTCCACTGTCTAGAAAACGAAAGATAAAATTACTACACTATGGGGTACAATAGTCATCTATGTACCATGTCAAGCCTTCCAGTTTTGTCTTCCATACCTTACTACACAAACTATGATCCAGTCAAATTGTGACATTTCTTGATCCTCCTTTTTTTTTTTTTTTTTTGCCTTCTCCAGTAAAAACGTTATAGTCAGGATGCTTGGGGCTGAGACTGTAACAGCTAGAATATCAAGGGACTATTTGTCTTATTTTATCAAATAACTCCTGTCCCTCTCTCCCTGAGAAGGATCCTGACTACAGAAGAGACATCATTGACATCTGTGTTCAAGACCATCATTCATTCATAAACTTTGTTCTCCAAGACTCACTAAGGATGCTTCCTCACATCTCAGATTTTGTTAAAGTGAAAAACGTTATAATCAAACCATACAAGCAATGTATCACTAAACAGATTTTCATTTCACTATCATTCCATTATGATCTGTCAGAATTAATCAGAGACAAAACATAGGAAGTCCCAGTCTACACTGAAATTTCATAGCAATTAACATTGCTGAAGGGAGAAATTCTTAACAGAGTACAGGAAAATTTACAAGAGTTGGAAAAATATACAATTTCATTAATAGGCAGACACTCCAAAAAATGAATGCATATATCTCCTTCTCAGTCAAGAGACTAAGATCTTTAAAAACACTGGTAACACACTGACAGAGATGTCATCAATGTTGTAGTAAGAGGAGCAAATGTTACAGAACTAATGAATTTTCATTAGAGTCATCAGATCACTTCAGAATGGGTTAAGTTGCTACCATTTGTCATTCCCATTAATCTCATTGTCATGTAAAAGGTTTAATTTTCAGCTATTTTTGTTCTAGATAAAATCTTTGTCATTAAAATGAGGGATGATTTTGATATTTAATATATTCCATGGCATACTCTAGTGTGGCACTAATTTGGCCTTTTCAGTATTCTGCATATTAATTGACAATACAGCCCTCCTCCATTCCCCAGATAAGTGAGAACTGAAATAGAATGGACAGCCAATCAAGTCACAGAATACTGAAAGGATCAACAGAAAAGAAATGTTGCTGTAATCAGGAGCATACACAAGGCACTAAAATTATTTTCTCCCATACTAATGACTAAGACAGAGACAGTAATCATGAAAGATACCACCTGATCCTTGAAGGTGACAGTTACCAAAGTATAGCAATGTTCCCTAAAAGTGAGAACTAAGTATTTCTTTTTTTTTTTTTCTTCTGGTAAGAAGAATAAAACTGCACTCTCACTTTTAACTTTTAAAACAATGCGTTTTATCAGAGTCTGCAACAATGTCCTGTCTTAAATTTTTTGTAGTAATCTGTGGCATGCACACAAAATGTGTCCTCTAGTTGAGAATGTACAGATCACTGCAGAAAACTTCTCATTTCAATACATATTCTATTAGTTGCCTTCTTTTGTTAAATTATCACTTGGGTGAGACCTAACATCAGCTGCTTAAATAATGCATTCAAACCTGCTTTCAGAAGCTACTGTTTTCATTTGAGTGGGCATTTCTCCTAAGGATGAATGTGAGATTCTTTTCCAAGAAGGCAATATAATTTACCATCATTTAAAGTTCAGTTGAATGTTTTGAATCACTTTTATAGCAATAGTGATATAATTTAAAATTCAAAAGAGCAAAGATTATGCCATCATGGATATTTGTAACGAAGAATGAATAGCTGTCCCTTAAATAAATTAAACCAATCTATCCAACAAGACCAGGCCTTTTCTACATTTTCTGCAGCAGCCCAGTACTGGAACAAATATTAAACACACTAAATATTGTGCATCATAAGTTTCCATGCTTATTACATGCAGCATAACAGATCCTAGGCATCTTCATATCTTTTAAGAGAAAACCTTATTCCAATAAATTTAGATGTTTTGTCTGCTAATTAGGGAATAAGCCCAAATCATTCCCATGGTCTTTTCCTGCATTAAAGCTTCAAAGAAAAACATTAAGTTATCAAAGTTCAAAATTACCCCCAAAACAGCTAAAGGATGCTTTAAATTTTTGGCAAAACATTGCTATTACAGAAAACAATGCAATAGAAAAATATGCTAATTTTATTCAGTAATTCTTAGTAAGAACAATAGCATTTGTTAAGTAACTGGTAACATATCTCCTTTCATCTGAAAAGTTATATTGTTGCCCAGTCAGCAATAAGATTTATGCCCTGAGGTGTCTTTGTCTTCTGGGTCTTCCACATAGTGTAGTAGATTTACAGCCTCATGGATAAATACATACAGAGTAAAATGCCTATGGAGATTTGAATGAGAACGTTGAAAAAACCCAGGACAGAGTTCACAAGCACCCTGTTTTAAACAAGTTTCCACATCTTGCCCTTAATCCCACTCACTGTAAGCTTTAGATTAGAGTTTGTAAACCAAGATTAGAGTTTGAGGTAAGAATCAAAATTCAAAAAGTCAAAAATGACAATAAAAATATCACTCAAGTATAGCCTTGGGGGCTACTTCAGTATTGTTTTAAGATGATTACCAGTCTTAATCCCTTTAGTGCTGGATGTTAAATTCTACTGCCTTTTTTAAAATATTTAATGACTTGCTAATGTAAGCTTCCATCTAGAACAATCAAATAGTATGCCATTTATTCAAATATACAGTGGCTCTAATGTGCCAGCAAACTCCCACGTCAAAACAGACAACTTTAAAAAATGTTCGCCTGAGTCAGGAGCTCTACTTCCTAAATTAGCACAAGAGTGTCACCTTGATAGACCATGAACAACAAAACCATTTATAATAAGCCCAGCTTCCCCCTAGAGTGGACAGCCTGGGTCGTGCATCTGTAGGAGCTCTAATTATCCCACACAGATCAGAGAGCTCTTGGGGACACTCAGACTTCCACAGCCTGTCACCTCAAACACGATCATCTGATAAATATACACTTACCAATCTCCCTCGAGATCTGAGTGAAGGCCTCCACACCACTCTCTCCGTAGTTACCCTCAGAAGCCAGCGTCGACACGTAATTCCACCCCAGGGCCGTTACAATGTCCACCATGGCTTGCGCTTGGTAGGAGTCAGGGGGGACCACCCGGGAGAAGAAGTCATACCTGGTGTTATCACTTAGCTCTGGGGCGGTGGATGCATAGCTGATTTGAGGTATCTGCAAAACAGATGACAGGTCATTTCCACCCATGAGGACTCTTGTCAAATGATGGACTGTTGCACAAGAGATTAAACAGTCAAAGCTATACCAGAAACCTAGACAGAGCAGCCTGCAGCCAAGATAAGATTTCATCACCATCAGTTGCATTAGGAAGTAGGTTATATAGGTCTGTGGGCTCACTTTCTTTCAAAGCACATTTCTAAACAAGAGGGCTTCCCTGGTGGCCCAGTGGTCAAGAATCTGCCTGCAATGAGGAGACATGGGTTTGATCCCTGGGTGGGGAAGATCCCCTGGAGAAGGGAACAGCAACCCTTCAGTCGCAAAAGAGACAGACATGACTGAGCAACTAAAAAATAACAACAAAACAGAAAGAATTTAGTTTTGATTCAGTCCCCATTGTTTCAGAAGCCAAAGCAAAACATTTGTGCTTTTTGTTGTTGTTGCTCTTCTTATTCTGTACATGATAACTTCTGGTGAAGAAATGAGGCAGAAATGAACATGAAATGTACCCACACGCCCCAGAAAAGGTCACCTCCAAAATCATCTTTGGCTTCAGGATATAAAGGCTACATAATGATGAGTACAGCATTTAATACAAGACTTTTTTTTTACACTTGATACCATTTTAGTACTATGATATTTTGGGTAAATTATTTTAAATATATATCTTTGCAAATCTAGTCAGTGCTTATTAATATAATCACTGAGTACCACAATAAGATTTGGGAACAGCCAACCATGTATCTTTTAATTATAATGTCTTTCCAGGCTTCCATCCTCAAAAAAAAAAAAATCACAAAACAGGAATCCATATCGAAATTTCTTTAGGATAAGAGACTATTTTCTGACATAAACAGGGTGAATTGCTAGAAGATATTCAAAATTAGAGATATGTTGTTTCTCCTAAATAACTTCAAGCTGAGTAGCAAATTAACTGCATGCCATAAGTTTACCCCAAAGAGGTTTGAAATGCAATATTTACTCCTATATAAAAATGAAGAGTCTTATTCTATCTATGAAAAGTGCTAGGACAGAAGAACACAGGGATGTTAAAGAAGTATGGCAGAGGGACATGCAGGCTAGACCGAGCACAGAAGATGCAGGAAATCCAGCAAAAACATGGGGAAAGACATTTCAGCCACAGGAAACAGCATGTCCAAAGGCAGAGTCAAGAAAGGATATGTGTTGCAGCGTTTCTTGCGGTGGGAAAGCAAAATATCAAGGGAGGAACATTAGGAAGTATAACTTCAGAGCTAGACAGAAACCAGAGGATGAAGGGTTACTCAGGTATGACAAGGAGTGTGGACTTTATCACCAAGGTCATGAGGAAGCACAGCATGATTGTAACCAAGGGAGTGGCACAACAGAAATTTTGTTTTAGAAAGATCACATTGGCAGCAGTGGGAAGAGTAGAAACCCTCACATTTCAGGGTCCACCTGGGCAGCCCCATGCCCAAAAATTCTGACTTAGTATGTCTAGACATCTAGGAATCTTCATTTTAATATGTCCTCCAGAACAATCTGATGCCAGTGGACCCATAATGCAGAGATACACTGAATTAAAGGGAAGACATAAGAAGTTGCCTACTAGTTCCAGTTAGAAAACTACTATAGAAATCTATGTAAGAAAGTATAAAAACGGAACTAAGGCAGTAGCAGGTGGCAAAAAAGGAAGGGTGTAGAACCTGTGAGTATCTAAAAGACGAAGAAAGGTGTAGGAAAAAATGGGAAATGACTCTCAGTTCTATGGCTTTGCTATCTGAGTAGATGATGTTTCATATTTTCCAAGGTAGAAGAACAAGAGGAGATTTGGAAGACCAAAATGATGAGTTCAGTTTTTGATTTGTTTCTTCTGAGGTTCCTGTGAGATGAATGAAAGCAACTAAAAAGTGGGCAACACTATTGTGGCATCTGGAGTTTAAGAGATGTGAACTTCATCTGTGATGTGAAAATCCAGAGGTCAGAATGAATCTACGATGCCCTAACTCAGGATGCTTGGTTGAAGATGCAGGTCTGACTCATACATAAAACTGTTAACTCTGCTCTCCATCAGATCTTGCAGGTAATGTCAGGGCTCTGATGTTCAATGGGCTGCCATTTCATCTTCCTGTACAGAGTTACACACTCTAGGAACCGTCCATCACCTGCCACCCCCTGACCAGACAATCCCCAATCCACAAGGAGGTTACAACTTTCCTCTTGACATCTTGAAAAAGCCCTCAACATCTGTATCTAGACCTTTTGAAGGTCTAGAGAGTCCTCCTCCATTTTTGGTGGCCAGTGAAGTGACACTGAACATCCTAAGGTGTAAAAGCCTCCTTACCCAGAAGACTGTGCTTGGAGCTCTCCAGGGTGCTGGAGAACTTGTTTGGCTTCTGAGTAACCTGTATCTATCTATATCACCTACAACAATGATTTACTCTATTTCACACCCAATTCTTATGGGTCCTGTCCTCCTGGTAGGACCTTACTAACTTGCCTGTCAATATTGTGGGATCATGAAAACCAGTCTTGACTGTCTCCTTTTTGTTCCTTTGTATTCTCTGCCAGATATACCAGTCACCTCTTGATAGATTGTCCCCTTGATTAGGCTGTGTTCCTTTGTAGTACATAAATACTTAGCAAGGACATCCGTCCAAATCTCTAACCACACACCAAACTTGCCCTTCTTGGTTGTTTCCAGAGGACCTGGGAAAGAGATAATGGATGATTCAGTGAGGTCTACCCTTTGCTAGAGATCTTTCCCAAAGATCAAGAGCATGTGTGTTTCTATCTTCTAGTGAAAAAGATCCAACAGCCTGACCTTCACTTTGGAAGGAATTCTGTGTGTGTGTTTGTGTATGTGTGTGTGTGTATGCACACACAAGTGTAGGAGGGAACAGGGAGCATTCTATAGCAAATTCCATAGTGCTATACCATTACATTGGCCTATCTAGATATATAATAATCCTCCTACTTCCTCAGCTACTCAGAGTCCAGCAGTAAAATGCCCTACACAATCCACACCCTGCCTATAATAATGAGCCACCCCTTTCTAAAAATGAGCACAAAGTGTGAAAATTGAGTGTTTGAAACCAAAACTAATTATCTCAAATTACTACCTTCATTCAGTCACTTTCAGGGCTGTTTAATTAGCAGGCAGCATCATGTTTAGGATTAATTAAACAGGTGTAAAGGGTATATAAAATAAAAGTGCAGATAAGAAATGGTTGTTTGAATAATTAGGCAAAGGACTTTCTCCCCAAAGTCTGAAAGAATTTTCTCTTTGCTGATCAATGTGCAGAAAAGTAATGTGAGAGTATGTGTTTGTATTTTCATTCATTCAATTCATGCTATGTCTCAGCCTACAAGAAGGCATCTTGAATACTGATCATATTTCAAGACATCTTTTCAAGTTGTCATGGGGTAACATCTCATTTTTACTTTATTGTAGCCGACCACTAAGCACTGGCTCATGAAGCAATTTAATTTCTGTGTTGGCATCCTCAATATTTCCAATGCCTCAAATTAAACCCCTACTGGCAACTGAAGTGGGAATTTTTTTTTTAACCTGGGATATTTTTTTTTTCCTACACTGAATCCATTCTAACTAATCCTTTCACTCTGGATATTTCAGTTTCCAGAAACAGAACAACAAAAAATGTGGTGAGAGAGGCACAGAAGAAAAAGAGGGAAATGAGAGGGGAAAGGAGAGTGTACCAAGAAAACAAGTGTGGAAACCATTCTGTATCAGTTCATTCTTTTCAAGACGTACATCCCTTGTAAGCCTTTCCATTTGCCCATTCAAAGGGTAATATCCCAACTCATCAAACTGGCTCCTGAAGCCCTGGTATCAGACACTGTCCCATCCTCCTTCCCAGCTTCATGCCTTCACTGTCACCCCTGATGATGCCTGCAGTCCTGCCCACGCTGCTTCTGTCAAGACAGACACCTTCACCTTCTGCACAGATGGAACATCCAGCTTAAAAGTTGGCAATTAATATATACACACTACCATGTATAAAACAGACAACCAGCAAGGACCTACTGTGTATCACAGAGAAATTACTCAATATTCTATAATGAGCTATAATGGGAAAATAATCTAAAAAAAAAAAAGAATGAATGTATGGGTATGTATAACTGACTCACTCGGCTGTACACCTGAAACTAACACCATGCAGTAAATCAACTGTGCTTCAACCATCATTCCACCCATCCATCCATCCCCTCCTTCCAGGAAGCCTTCTCTCGGGCAGAGCTGCCTTTTGCTGTCCCTCATCCCACAGTCTCCATCATCTGCCATAAGAACCACAGTTGTGTGCTAGCTTAGGAGACCCACAGAGACAAAGTCTCTGTTTGACTTATTTGGTGTCACTAGTCCCTAACACAGCAGGTGTTCAATGAATGTTTGAAAGCAATTCATTACTCAAAAACTGTGGCAGGGATTTTGATATAGCTTCTTCCCAACAGCCCCCTACCTGACATTCCACCAAAATACCATGCAGGCTCTTCATTTGTCCTTCTCCATCCTTCTCTATCCTGCTGTATGTCCTAGGAGGTTGCTTTGTGACTGTCTCACCTGGGCTCCTAGCCTCAGGTTTTCAGTCGAATTTACCCAGTGGGAGGCATCTCCAAGAGGTAGGAAGGCAGGAGAAGACAGCAGTCAGAGCGTTGATGCCTCCATCTCTTTCCCTCACCCTGACTTGGTGTTTCTCTTCCTGAGTCCTTACCGGCCTCTGAGGCCCTCTCCAGGTTCCTGTGATGAGTCACTGCCCTTGTACCTCCAGTCTCCCCACAGTTGCTAGTTCCTAAGCATGCTCCATCTTGAGTTGGGGCCTTTACCTGTGCCCACACCTTATAAACGGTCCTTTTATTAACCTTTCTTCTATTATCCCATGAGTGTGCTGGAAGCCCATCAGTCCACCCACTCTTCCAGGTCTCTGGGGAAGGGACACCCACTGCCCTGCCTTCCCAATCTCAGCCCTGCCATAACCTGCTAACCTTTCTCCATCCACTTCCCCTCCCAACCTCCTCCACCACCGTTCTTACATGATGTTTTCCTTCCCTTTCTCTTTCAGTGCCTTAAGGCATCCAACTGCATCATTTTTAAACACCTGTCTTTTTGCCTTTTTTCCTCTCTTATTTTCCTTGTGCTGAGGTTTCATAAGAATATGATGTGTGCTTAAAATAGGGCCATATATCCATTACCCCAATAAAGCATATTTGAGGCAATTAATTGTACAACTCAAAATACCCATGACCATACCCCTCTTTTAAAACTGGTTAAAGTTTCTATATAACATAAGGAGCTCAGCTTGGTGCTCTGTGATGACCTAGATGGGTGAGATGGGGTGGGAGTTGGAGGGAGGCTCAAGAGGGAGGGGATATATGTATATTTATGGCTGATTCACATTGTTGTATGGCAGAAACCAATACAACATTGTAAAGCAGTTATCCACCAAATTAAAAAACAATTAGCTTCCACTTTTTTGATAATTGTTTTTGTCTCCACTATATTACACTTCCGCTCAGAAAGAAGAGATCTCCACCCAAACCTCACTCCTCTTGGGGAGTTCCAGAGTATTGTCTCCTCCCTAGACCTCTATCTCTTATTTATTCTCCCCAAAGGGGAGGAGAATCTGAACGAGAGGTCAGAGTTCTAAGTTTACTGGACAAGAGTGGATCACGCTCTGCCTTCATTCTCAACATACCCCCACAGAGCCCAGGCTTAGGCAGAAGGATAAGTTGTAGTGCGGGAGAAGGAGGCACCATTCTGAACTCAAGTCCACGCTGAATTCTTTCCAATTCTGGTCTTAACAGACATGTCTGTCTTAACAGACATGTCTATGCATCTGGGAAGTTATCTGGTGTTTGCCCAGCTGTGACTAAAACCAATTACTTGATCCACATTTAGCTAGATAGTCTGTGAATCTTGGACCAACATACTCTAATATAATCCAAAAGTTCAACGTAGATCTCAAGGAGGCAAAACTTCTATTTCAAAAGAAATTCATGTATAGTTTCTTAGATATTTTGCTAAAAATAGCAAACATATATATATTTTTTTCTTTTTAAATAGAAGTTAGCAGATATTACTGTCCTTTAGTGTCTGCTTTCTACTTCTTGCAGATAGAACCCCTTATTTTTATGTATGACTTGGCCACTTAGAAGAAAACTACATTTCCCAGCCTTCTTTGCAGCTATGATCTTTAGTATAGTGGTGAGTGCAACTTCTGAAAATGTATCCTTAAAGGGAAAGAGCAGTTCTTTCTCACGCCCTGCCCCTTCTTCCTGCTGGCCAGAATTTGGACATAATCAAATGTTCAATTAGCCATCTCAGGCCATCACCTAGGGATGGTAAAACAAAACAGCACACCCCAACCTAGTCCAATCCACTGTGATATCTGATTCCCAAAACCACCTGATTATGCTCTTACTACTTCCATTCCTGCCCTTCTCAAATCCATTCTACACAAACAACCAAACTGAGCTTTTTAAAAAATCAGATAATATCAAAATTTTGCTGAAAGCCCTTCATTTTCCCCAGTGAAATTCAAGTAAAGCCTAAGCCTCTATTCACAGGATCCATGACTCGACCTCTGACCTCCTTTTCCCCTCTCTCACTTGACTCACTAGATTCTTTTCTGTTCCCTGGCCCAGCCAAGCCCTATTTCTTCCCCAAGCCTCATGCCCATTGCTTTCTACACTTTCTAGACAGGGTTGAGAATGCGTACAGCTTCCTCAGATGGTCTGTGCCTCTCCCTGTTGAAGTCAGTGAATCTAATTCCACATGACTGGCAGGGTGAGACGGGATGTTACTGAGATATAAAGGGGCCAAGAGGCTTTTGCTGCTAAGTCGCTTCAGTCGTGTCCGACTCTGTGCGACCCCATAGACGGCAGCTCACCAGGCTCCCCCATCCCTGGGATTCTCCAGGCAAGAACACTGGCGTGGGTTGCCATTTCCTTCTACAATGCATGAAAGTGAAAAGAGAAAGTGAAGTTGCTCAGTCCTGTCTGACTCTTCTAGACCCCATAGACTGCAGCCTACTAGGCTCCTCTGTCCATGGAATTTTCCAGGCAAGAGTACTGGAGTGGGGTGCCATTGCCTTCTCCAAGAGGCTTTTAGGCACCATATATACTCTTTCACAGAACAAGAAGATGGCAATTCCCCTTCAGGCGCCTTTTAAATGTTCCCTGCTGTTTGCACATTAAAATACTATGGTAAGTTTTAAACTTTTTGTGACTGCTGAAAATGACATGTACCCCACATGCATTTCCCCCAGTTTCTGGCTTGCCAAAGATCCACGAGGAGGCCAAGACACCCATAACAAGCAATGAGTCCTAAAGCACAGCTCAGGGGAAGTCCCCCAGGATCGTAGGAAATGTAAGTCTTCCTGCAAGAAACTCACATACATCTGAGAACAGATTTGCACACAGAAGACAATTTAAGACCTGAGTCACCCACATCTTCACCATCAATTACCAACAAGGTTTTTGTGCTTTTTCATCTCTACAACCAACCTCATCCATTGATTGTCAACCTTAGTGGTGGAGGAAGTTGGCGGGGTGTGTTCTTAGTGCCATTCAATAGTGTCATTGGTTTTCTCCAGTGAAAGATCAGCTTGAAGCTGTGCTCTTCCTCAGGGGGTAGTGCTTCCTTGAGCACTTCTTCAGTGATGCTGCTCTTAGGAACAGCCACCATCGCTATGACAGCTTCCTACCACCTGGTCTTGGGATGGTTTGTTGCTGCTGCAGAACCCGGTCCAGAAAAGCATAATGATTATAGCCATCAACTTTGTCTTTTCAGACGTGACTGCTCTCTGGTACTAAAACTACTAGTTGCTTATGGCAAAACATGAGTATAACATCAGAAATTGGATAAAAATCAGGAGTCAGAGCTAGAAGTTCAGTTCAGTGTTGACCTTTCCCTCCTCATGCTGGCCTGAGCTTTCATGTGCCTCTCAGCTTCATGAAAATGAAATGAGAGGGAAAAGGAGAAAGAAATGTGGAGCCTACACATGGAGAAATAAAGAAGAAGGATGACTATCCTCAGTTTGTTTTTGAAACTCTATTACCCTCCCAAACCAGGACCTGCTCAAAGAAATCTTGCCCACTCAATGGATAGAGAGCAAGCTTCCTATTTGTACAAGTGTGAAATGAGTCCATGACTATCTTCTCAACTGAATCTTCACCACTGATTCAGAAAAAGGACACTAGCTGTTGTGCTCTGATGCACAGTGTGCGTGTGTGTGTGTGTGTGTATGTGTGTTTGTGCTCAGTCATGTCTGACTCTTTGCAACCCCATGGACTGTAGCCTACCAGGTTCCTCTGTCCATGGGATTCTCCAGGCAAAAATACAGGAGTAGGTTGCCATTTCCTTCTCCAGGGGATCTTTTCAATCCAGGGATTAAACCTGTGTCTCCTGTACTAGCAGGTGGATTCTTTACCACTGAGCCACCTGGGAAGCCTGTGATGCATGGTGGGGCTTAGAAATAGAAAAGGAGAGGGGGTCTTTTGAAATGGGAAATTGTGGAGGCCATGGAGAGAGAGAATGATTTCATTGTAGTGTGATGTTATCCACCTGCCCAACATCAGCTCATTCAGAGTGAGCAAAATCTATCCACATTTGCACACTAAAAGGGCCTGTGGTCAGTCAACACAGCTGAGTATAGAGAGATGGTTCATACCCTACAGTCACGACTGTAATTCTGTTATGAGCCAGGATACAGACCTTACCTCTCACAACACCCATAACCAAGCCAACCAGAGAAGAAAGAGACAATTCATTCTCATTATTAGATAAAGAATTCAAATATGGTTTCCTGCTGATGCTGAATCTGAAATTTCAGAGGCAAATATGAAGACCAAGTCACAGGAGGCACACTTTCTTTAAAACATGAAGAATGCATTTTTGTACATATGTGTACACCTGAGAGTAGACATATGCTTTATACAATGTCATATCCTGGTTTTCGTAATTCACTTGGATATATTCTACTGAGTTTTGTGTGCATGCTAAGGTCGCCTCAGTTGTGTCCAATCTTTGTGACCCTATGGGCCATAGCCCATCAGGTTCCTCTGTCCATGGGATTCTCCAGGCAAGAACACTGGCGTGGGTTGCCATTCCCTTCTCCAGGGGATCGTCCCAATCCAGAGGTCAAACCCACATCTCTTGCATCTCCTGCACTGGCAGGCAGGTTCTTTACCACTAGCGCCATGTTTTAAAGGGTGCATTTACCAAGGGTACTGTATGAGTACTTTTTCAAGGGTACTGTATGAGTCTGGGAATTGGGTAATTTAGGGAGGTTAATAGGGGGGCTATTTCCAAGGCACAGGCAATTTAGAGGGAAAGCAGTGGAAAGCCATAATCCAGTAAAGTCAGAAGAAGGCAGCTACTACCCTTGCACCCTAAAAACCAGAGGAGGGAGCAGTTATAGAAGCCAGAAGGAGTCACAGACAGATGCCATCTGAGAGGAGCAGTGACCTCTCCCCTAATCCCTGGAGGGGAGGGACACAACCAGCCCCTAGCAACCCCACAGGGAGGGAGCCAGGAAATTATATCCTGAACTCTCTGCCCTCCCTGACTTCCTGCTGGCTCTCCCCTTGACCGAATCCACTAGAAACCAAGGAGTCAAAGAACCAGTTGACATTGTCTGGACAGAGTTGCCTCCTAGGAGAGAGAAGAGACCGCACAAGAGAGAAGGTAGATGGGCTAGGCAAGCAGAAGCCATCCATCCCCGGTCTCATTCATCATTGAACGTCAGACATTTTAAATAAATTGACGAATGGTGCTGCAGATACGCAATTTCCTGTGATATAGTCCATGTTTTTTTTTTTTTAACTTGATATTTTCAAATACTTTTGGCAGATCATCTGCATTAGGACATTTTGGTTTGGCTACTGGGAATTCCAACCCTAAAACTAGGCCAATTAATTTAGCATTATCTTTTGAAAAATAAGTAAGGCTCTGTTTTTTTTTTTAAACAAAAAGAATTGTAATGGTTTTAATCAAATTGGTAATGATATTTGACTTCTAACCTGTTTATTTAAAATGAAAGATAAGCAATCCACGAACATGAAAGAATTTACATACAAACAACCATAATTATATCCTATAAGATTAATAAACTTTTATTTTACATCTGCTAATTACTTTTTACAATGAGAAAGCACAGCAGCTCCTAGGGGAAAGAGTGATTATAATCTATCAAGTCACTAGTAGTGTGGAAATTTTTAAGCCTAACTACCCTGCATATATTCATTCAACAGTTCTAAGAGCAAATTAAATTTAAAACCTTCACTTTGGGGGGAAGGGACTTTAACATTCCAACTAATTCTATAGTTCCTCTAGTTTATGGTTTCTCCTGATCTTCAATTTTCCCTTATTAAAAAAAAAAAAAAGTGAACACCATTTTTTTTCCTAATTTTCGCACATTTCAGCATGCTGTGATTTTTAGAAAATGATAATCCGTGCATGTGCAGTATCACACACAAATTAAAAAGGTTAATTCAATACACACACTTTTTCTGGTTAGTGGTTAAATTAAATTTAATGCCTTTTTAATGGTTACTTTTTGATTAATTCAGTCAACAAATTAGCTCCCACTATGTGCCAGACTCCATGACAGGCTCTGGGGAGAGGGCTGTAAACAACACATGGTCACCCCGCCCCCATGGAGCATATGGTCAGATGGAAAAGACAGGCATTAAGTAAACAATCACCCAAACAAACATTTAACTGCAACTGTAATAAGGGCTGTGAAAAAGAAGTAGGGGCTGCTAAGAGTAACGGAGTAACTCATCTGGAGGGAGTGGGATAGGGAGGTGTTGGGCAGGCATCCCTAAAGAAATGACATTAAGCTGACACATGAAAAATGAGGGAGAAAAGGAAATGAACACTGAACACCGTCCACAGATTACCTCTCACTTCAGCCTTCCTTCAGATGTGTAAACCACCCAATTTGGACAAGCGAGGAGGATGGGCAGTCGACTGACAGGTACTTCATTTTAGAAACCCGCCACAGGCAGAATAATATTAAATCAAAGACAACCACTCCCCCATGCTTTTTACACAGACTATTTTTAACGAATATATGTCTAACTGGGGTTCTCATATCAGAACTATTTGAGATAGTCACTAATTATCAGCAGGAAATTGCATTATGTTCTCATAGATCCTCAGGTGTGTAGGGGTCCAGAATGAATGAAAAAAGGAATGGATAGGTGGACGAAGAAAGAATGACTGAATCCAGCAGAAACTAAACCCATAGAACAGAAACAATTTTAACACAAGAACCCAGAAAAATGAATAAATGTATACTTAATATTACTTACAAGCTCAAATATATGTTTACTTAGGAAAGTTTTTAAAAGGTGATGGAAAACTAAAAAGGGAACTCTCTTTATTTTTACTCAGGCAGTGAAGGCTTTGGGATAGGATTGCAAAAGACATGAGAAGCAGGTTAGAACTTACCAGGAGAAGACTTTTTTTTTTTTGCTTCCAATATACATTTTCAACACCTCTCAGGAGGAGAAAAGAGAAGTAAATGGTTCTGTCCACTTCTGAAAATTCTGCTCAGTCCAGGATTCCAGAGTAAAAGATGCTTCTGATACCTTCTCAACAGTTTTCAAGCAGTTTGGGATTTCAAAATGATATCTATCTCTGTGTGTGTGCGTGCTAAGCCTCTAAGTATTCTTTTAAACAAAACAATTTTGCAATGAGTTCCTTAGGACACTGAAAATTTTCCCTAAAGAGGTTTTCTTACATGAGTACAAAAAAATGATCAATTATGGCTTGTTATATTAGAAAAACTGAAACAATGGTGTGGCACTTTCTTGACATCATTTGCTAAATCACTTAAAAATTTAACTCTTTCCCCCCACTCATTCTCCTCACTGCTGACTTCACACCATCACCTAGCATTTAATTTTCCTCTTCTGCTGATTTCCTTGCTGTGCAATCGCCACTGTGGTTCAATTCCCCCACCCCACCTTCCCCCAAGCATGTCAGCACTCGAACATTAAAAAATAAAAAGTTAGTAATTATAATCAACAAATTGAAATCAATAAAACTTAAGCTAGAAAATATTTCATTTAGACTGGCGTTATGCTACTCAATAATACATGATTTGAATCTTAAAAATAACGCCTGATGTTGATAAGGACATTTGTCTGTGCAAATAAGTTTCTCAGATGATAATTTCTTGGATTTTCAGTGATTATCCATCTTGACTGATATTACGGTATCTGACTGATCCTTTATCCCCCACCTGGCATCCTTCAAGGACTGATTCTGAACACTAAATACCACTAGAAATTTTCATTTCCTTAATATTGTTTAAACGGGTGAGCTCATGTTACAAGAGGGTACAGATGAGGTTAGAGGTCTTAGAGATCCATTTACAAAGGGGGAAAAAAAAACACTCTCTGTCCAAAAACAATAGCCAACTTCATAAATGACCATCACTGAATAATAGGAAAAGTAGAAAAATAATATAAATGACTTAGATCTCACTCTTGCACTCCACACTGGAGAATATGTCAAGCCCACATTCCTCTGACAAACATCATTTCATCATTTTAGTGTCCAAAAGGGCATCACGTTAATTCTCCCCAAAGTGGACTGATTAGCCTTTCTGCCTATCTCTGCCCCATCTACAGGTTTTTGGGGTTTTTTGGGTTTTTTTTGTTTTTGAGAAGCCCAGCTCACTGCTCCTGATCAACCTCCTTTAGTGTCAGATCCCATCTGCACACCTAACATGAAACATTATGTATGCATGTATTTGTGTTCATATGTTTGATTGGTTTTGTCACCATTTCTTTAACAGGTTATATTGACCAAGAACTATGCTATGTGTCCAGTCCCCATTTACAGAGGAGAAAACTGAGATATGAAGAAGTTAAGTAACCTTTCTTAGACTGAACAATTTGTGAATGGCAGAATGGGATTCAAATCCAGGCAGCCTGACTCTCAGCTCATCTCATAAACACCTCTGCTCTCCACTGCCTCTAGTCCCCTTTTTAATAAAATTTTTTTTAATGTGGACCATTTTTTAAGTCTTTCTTGAATTTATTACAATATTGTTTCTGTTTTATGCTTTGGTTTTTGGGCTGAGAAGCAAGTGGGATCCGAGTTCCCCGATAAGGGATCAAACGTGCACCCCTTGTGCTGGAATGTGGAATCTTAACCACTTAACCAGGGAGTCCTCTTAAGAGTCCTTTGGACTACAAAGAAATCAAACCAGTCAATCCTAAAGGAAATCAACTCTGAGTATTCACTGGAAGGACTAACGCTGAAGCTGAAGCTCCAATTCTTTGGCCACCCGATGCAAAGAGCCAACTCATTGGGAAAGACTGAAGGCAAAAGGAGCAGGGAGTGGCAGAGGATGAGGTGGTTAGACAGCATCACTGAAACAATGGACATGAGTTTGAGCAAACTCCAGGAGATGGTGAAGGACAGGGAAGCCTGGTGTGCTGCAGTCCACGGGGTGGCAAAGAGTCAGACACAACTTAGCAACAAAACAACAACTTCTTCTGGTCGTATACAGGGTCTCTCAGGGTCACATGTCATGGTTCATCTGGAACTTGGACTCCACCAGCCATCATCATATACAGCATCATAGTGAAAAGGAAATACTAACATCAACTATCAGCAAATATTTTCTCCCCCTTTGGTTTCAATCAGTTGCTACAGTTCCTTATGGGATGAGGGCTTTCTAGTCCAGCTGGGTACCAGCTTATTGGTCAGAGACAGTGCTGGCACACAGGGCTTGGAAAGGTTGACGAGCAATCATCCAGTTCCACAAGGGGAGCCAGAAGCAAAAGAGTATCATTGATGTCCCAGGGCCAGAGAGAGTGTGTGCAAACATAAGAGGGAGTAGGCAGCAGAGGCAGAGATCACAAAAAGTGGAAGGAGAATGAAGGCTATTCCAGGGAGAGAAGACAGTCTTTGATAGAAAAAACATATAAAACAATATGCGTAGGACGCTATTTATAATAGCTATGACATGGAAACAACTTAAATGTCCATCAACAGAGAAATGGATAAAGAAGAGGTAGTACATATATACAATGGAATTTTAGCCATAAAAAGAATGAAATAATGCCATTTGCAGCAACATGGATGAACCTAGAGCTTGCCATACTAAGTGAAGTAAGTCGAGCAGAGAAAGACAAATACATGATATCACTGATATGTAGAATCTTAAAAAATCATACAAATGAACTTGTTTACAAAACATAAACAGACTCACAGACTTCAAAAGCAAGCTTATGGTTACCAAAGGGGAAAGGAGGGGGGAGGGATAAATTAGGAGTTTGGGATTAACATATACACACTGCTGCTGCTGCTGCTAAGTCACTTCATATACACACTACTATATATAAACTAACCAACAAGGACTTACTGTATGGCACAGGAGACTCTACTCAATATTCTGCAATAATCTATATGGGAAAAAATATGAAAAAAAGGATATATGTATATATGTAACTGAATCATTTTGCTGCACACTTGAAACTAATGCAACACTGCAAATCAACTATCAGTTCAGTTCAGCTCAGCTCAGTTGCTCAGTCGTGTCCGACTCTTCGCGACCCCATGAATCGCAGCACGCCAGGCCTCCCTGTCCATCACCAACTCCCGGAGTTCACTCAGACTCACGTTCATCGAGTCAGTGATGCCATCCAGCCATCTCATCCTCTGTCGTCCCCTTCTCCTCCTGCCCCCAATCCCTCCCAGCATCAGAGTCTTTTCCAATGAGTCAACTCTTCGCATGAGATGGCCAAAGTATTGGAGTTTCAACTATACTCCAATATAAAAAAAAAGTAAATTTAAAAAACAATAAAATTTTTAAAGAATATATGCTTAGGAAAATCAAACATTCCAGTGGTCTTGGTACAAAGCATTCATAAACCCAGTTCAGTCTGGTTTTCTGTTTGTTTCTTTACTGTGTATTTGTTATTGGTTTTCATTTTAACAACCATTTGTTAAGCACCTACAACACTCTTACCTAGCTTCAGTGAAAACTCATTTTCCCAATTTTTCTCATAAATCTCTAAATCCTTTGTTGACTATTATTCCTTTGTTTCTTCCTTTAAATATTAGTATTCTTTAGGACGTGAACTAGGCTCTCTTTTCAATTCACACCCACTCTAAATCTATACATCCAGACTCAATCTCTGTGCTGAGCTCCACCCAAGTCCTACTTATTTGAAGTCTCCTCTTGAGTGTCCAACTGGTATATCAAAATCACACATTCAAAACTTGTCTCATGTCTCCCAGCATAAACTGGAAGCTAACTGGTGCACCAAGGGTCTCAAGTCTCAGCAAGTCAATCAGCCTGGCTCTCCATGTATGTGACTACTACACACTTTATCATAACCATTTCTATTACATAGTGTTGAGTGTTTTCCATATTTACCACACAATGCATGACTCTGGTCTACTTTGGCCCTCATCTTTCCTATATTTTTCATTGGTCTGGTTAACCTCCATAAATAAAGTTTTTTATTAAAAAAAAATTAAATTTAGGTCCAAAATTCCTTGAAAGGGAAAAAAAAAAAAAACCTATGTGATTTGTGTATAAAAGATATATTCACATTGCAAAAAAAGTCAACTTTTCATCATTGACTACAGAAACTATACTCTCTAAAATCTTGCTGCTCAGGATTGTCAGCAAACCTACAGCAGCAACATCACCCAGGAGCTTCTTAGAAATGCTGAACGCTCAGGCCCCACCCTAGACCTACTGAATGAGAATCAGCATTTTAACAAGATCTCCAGGTGGTTTATATACACAACAAAGTTGGAAAATCACTGCTCTAGTCTAAAGCATTGAGCCCCACATCTTCTTTTGAAATGTTTCCATATCATATTCATTGCAAGGATGATTTTCGTAGATCTGAATGTTGCCATCATGTGGAGATGTAAAAGCTCTCTTTAGGTTCACTTTATGAAGAAGTTGATACATTAAACCTGATGTTTCCTTTCCCTAGGGTGAATATTTCGTGATAGCTAGACATTTCTTTTCAAAAATACCCCATTACTCAAAAATTATAATTATATTTTAAGAGTATTATGTTCCACTTCTCTGCATCAAATTTTGGCATAAAGTTTATTTTTAGTGTCCTGGTAAATCTACAGATCAGTCAGTACGTCATGGTGAGTGTTGAGTCAGTAAGAGGCTTTTAAATATGTTTCTCACTGACTTGAAAATAACAGATGAGTTTTGGAAAAATTAGAATTTGACAAAAGCTATATGATTGAATGTCAAATGTGAGATGCAATGTACCTTGTCATCAATAAATTTCCCATAGTATCCATATATAGCTTGATAATCTATTAAAATATTTTAAATCTAATTGTGGCTGTTTTAGAAGGCCCATGAAAGATTTTCTTCTTTTTTTTTTTTTTTTTCCTTTTTGGGCCCTCCCCAAGAGCAATCAACCCTGTATGCCCTAGAGAATAAACAAGACTTATTTTCAGAAGCCTTAGTTTACAGAGACTGTACAACTGAATTACCTAGAGGAAGAGGATCACCCAAGGTTTGAAGAGGAGGAAATGGAAATGGAGAAAGAGATGGTTTGTTCAGGACTTGGAATAATGGAGATCTTCATTTTTCTCCTTCCCAATGCCCAGGAACCCAGGAACCTCATCAAAGAAGTCCCTTTCCTATTCTTGCCATGGAAGGAATGGAGTCACTGCCTTTAAATAACCCATGGGGACCATACTGAGCATCTCTACAGTGAACATCTCAATAGCACTGGAAACTGATTGAATTTCTTGACATATTAGTCAATGTGGCTCAGTGCCAGAGTTATGTGATACAGAAGAAGAAAGTTTCTTGCACTTGGGTTTCAAAGATCAAATTCATGCCTAATGCCACTCTCTCTCTCTCTCTGAGGGGCTGACTTGAAAGCTAAGACTCAAGGTTATACTGTTATTCTTTCACAGATGCTAGGAAAGCACTTTGTACATAGTAGATGTACATATTAGATGATCTGTGTAGTTGTCACTGCCTACTTGTGACAGTGAAACAACTCAAATTCCTGACTCAGCCTACCTGATAAATATGTGTGTGTGTGCTCAGTTGCTCAGTCATGTCTGAGTCTTTGCAACCTCATGGACTGTTAGCCCACCAGGCTTCTCTGCCCATGGAATTTCCCAGACAAGAATACTGGAGAGAGTTACCATTTCCTACTCCAGGGAATCTTTCCAACCCAGGGATCCAACTGGAGTCTTGCATTTCTTGCATTGGCAGGCAGATTCTTTACCACTGCACCCCCTGGGAAGCCCTACCTGATAGAAGTGCTTCTCAAAAGCTTCCCACATTTTTGGTGCTTAAGTGAAAACATACATTTCTTTTTTTATGAAGAGTTACATACTTTTTCATAAACCATAATTTAGATATATGAAGACATTTATTGTTTTTCCAATTCACTCTAATTTTCTAAGTAATTTAAATATGTAAATGTTTTCATAATGCTTTGCCCAACTATATGTAAATATCACTGGTCTCTCTTTTTTAAAAACAAGCAAGAAACAAACAAACAAAAAAACTTATAGGCACTTCTGCCTTTTTAAAAAATACTATTTCAATCTCAAATGATGAGACTTATGTACTGCTATTGAAATGCCCTTTATTTTTCCATCCTAAGGAATAAAATTTGAGAACATTTAAAGCAGCTCAAGATGGCATTTAAGAATATAATCAATCTCAAATTGAGATTGAATACTGAAAACGTGGACTTTTCTTTTGTAAACAAATAGAGAGTGAGCCAACAAGTGGGACTCAAGATGGCTTAAAGAAAAAGAAAGAAGACATAAGGACAAACATACAAGAAGAAGAGGATTTGGAAAAGATGAAGGATGGGGGGAAAGGTTTTCAATAAGTAATAAAGACATTATATGCAGGAGAGGGAGCAAGAATAAGGTTAAGGATTGGATGAGAAACCAGAATTAGAAAAATAAAGCTAGAGATCGAGAAGAGGATGGGTTGAAACAGCAGTAAGGCTTGAGAACTGAATATCAGAAATAGGGAAAGAAACCTGAAAAGAGGAGAGAAATGGGAACATTTAGCAGAGGATGGACAGGTGAAGAAGCCACTGCTTTCTCTCCAGCCTCCTTGTGCCACCTGGGAAGCCCATGTCAATACTGGACACATATTTTTCAAACATTCTCTATGAGACATGGAAACCATCACTATCTCTAACTGATGGTTTATCTTGAACTTCCCTCCACCAAACCAACAAACCTGATTTTCTGGATACCCATTCTCTTTTCTTTCCTTCTGTTACAAGAAAATATATAACTTTTCCTATCTAAGGTCAAATCTCAACTCATCAATTGCACATGCAGCAGCCTTTTTCTTCCTGACACTACAGAGTATCAGCTCTCTCTCAAATTATTAACCTTATATCCTCAGCCAGGTTCTTCCCACCAGCATTTCTATATACTCAAGGCTCTCTTATTGTAAAGAAAACATTTTTAAAAAAGAAAATAAATGAAAACAATTCTGGAAATTCTCATCCAGTTACAGCTCTCAAGGTAACTCTTATCTTCAGTATGGCAGTTCCTTAAAAAACTAAAACTAGATTTACTATCTATCGGCCCTGCAATCCCACTCTTGGGCATATCAGTCAGTTCAGTCGCTCAGTCATGTCCAACTGTTTGTGACCCCATGGACTGCAGAACACCAGGCTTTCCTGTCTATAACCAATCCCCAGAGCTTGCTCAAACTCATATGCACCAAGTCAGTGATGCCATCCAACCACCACTTCATCCTCTGTTGCCCACTTCTCCTCCTGGGCATATATCTGGATAAAAATGTGATCCAAAAGGATACATGCACCCCAATGTTCATTGCAGTATAGTTTACAATAGTCAAGACATGGAAGCAATCTAAATGCCCATCAACAGATGAATGGATAAAGAAGATGTGGTATAGGTATATGATGGAATATTATTCAACCATTAAAAAGAATGAAATAATGCCATTTGTAACAACATGGATGGACCTAAATATCATCATAAACTGTGGAAAATTCTTCAAGAGATGGGCATACCAGACCACCTGACCTGCCTCTTGAGAAATCTGTATGCAGGTCAGGAAGCAACAGTTAGAACCGGACATGGAACAACAGACTGGTTCCAAATAGGAAAAGGAGTACGTCAAGGCTGTATACTGTAACCCTGCTTATTTAACTTCTGTGCAGAGTACATCATGAGAAATGTTGGGCTGGAAGAAGCACAAGCTGGAATCAAGATTGCCGCAAGAAATATCAATAACCTCAGATATACATATGACACCACCCTTATGGCAGAAAGTGAAGAGGAACTAAAAAGCCTCTTGATGAAAGTGAAAGAGGAGAGTGAAAAGGTTGGCTTAAAGCTCAACATTCAGAAAATGAAGATCACAGCATATGGTCCCATCACTTCATGGGAAATAGATGGGGAAACAATGGAAACAGTGTCAGACTTTATTTTGGGGGGCTCCAAAATCACTGCAGATGGTGACTGCAGCCATGAA